>NC_063065.1:22570013-22922513 GCF_018812025.1 Megalobrama amblycephala | reverse complement strand
CATAGGCTTTAAACAAATTTTAACGTAAATTTTAGCATAAAGTGTTGTATAATGCATATCTTAATTCACCCCCCTCCCAAAAAAAATAAATAAAAATTATTCGATGCTTCTTAATCTTGAAAAACAGGTCAAAATGTAATATATATATATATATATATATATATATATATATATACACACACATCTTTCAAATTTACATTAAAAAAAATGCCATAAAAAGTGTATTAGTTTGAATTTATTTTTTATTTAGAAAATCATTTTATTTTTTAAATGGAAAAAATTTTGTCATGAAAATGTTTTTAAATTACTTATTGGCCATCATGGCCCTTCACACAAAGAAATACAATTATAACTATAACTTGACCAACAGGGTCATATAAAAACATTTCTTAAAACCCAGATCACTTTCATCACTTCATGAACAGACCAACATGGCCAAACAACAAGTCCAACAAACTTGCGATCAAAAAAGAACAATTCTGCTCCAGATGATGTTCCATCCCAGGATTCAAAGAGAGGCTAGAAATATTGAAAGGAACAAAGAGGACAATACATTAGATATATTACAAAACATAATGCTTTCAGAGACTGATAGAGGGATGACAGATACAGTCAGTGACAGATAGACAGATGATAGATACAGTCAGATACAGATATAGAATCATAAAAGTATCCACAAGTTTCCTACGGCCTTGCGTCAAACGTGGGAGCGTCTTCCGGTTCGAAGTAAACAAGCTGGACGTGACACTCATTCATTCAACAGTTGACAGTCATTCAAGATTTAACGATCCAAACTTGCGAACGTTTGTTTTTTACTTAAAGAATTAAGATTCCAGCATCAATATTTGAACAATGTTTTACAATAAAAAATGTTACACTAATAGTAATGTATTAATTTATGTCAGGAGTGCAGATCAATCATGCTAAATCTAACTGATATTTATATTGACATAAAAAGAAAACACTGACCTATTCAGTTGCGCATGCTTCCATTTATTTGCGATCACAAGAACGCAAAAAACAACTCCACTAAGGCTTTTAAATCCAAAGGCTTACATATTTAGAAATATATTGATAACATACCCTATGTTTACGTCACTTTTCTGAGCATTTCTATTTATTTTCCTCTAAATTATGCGATGATTGCTATCCGAGGATGTTTGCGCGATCTCTCCGTCTATCTATCCTGATCCTTTCAGCCAGAGCAACAGAGGGAGCTCATGAGAAGACAACAGGAGTTATGAGTTATACGAGTTAACCGGAGTGCGTGAATCTGTGAAAGATATGCATTTGTCAGGAATCAACAGGCACAGGGAAGAGACAGATAAAACATTAAACCAAACAAATACACGATTATAAATCACATAAGAATTGTCTTCGTTCCTCAAGCAGTCTCTGATATTTTCCATAAACGTGTGCATTTATTATTGCAATGGTTAACATAAGTAGCCTTTAGCATCGCATACAGTGGAAACGCGACTGGCTCTGGCACGCACGATACGTTAGGAGTAAAATATCATATCATAAGGCTTTGGTGCTAGCATCAGTGACAGGTGAAGTACAGACAGCGGGTTGTTCATGTATTGCAGGGTCAGGATGCTCTAGTCATGCAGCAGCACTTTTGTGGAAGGTCAGTAAAGTAAAGAGCAATTAAGGGCACGAAAACCGTTTATTGTATTGTGATATTATTAACTAATAATGTAGTAAACTGAGATGTTGTCCCTGAGCACCGTAATGACATCTCTCATAAAGATTTGCAACTTTACAAAGTAAACAATGATCCAAAAAACACTTAGCCTCTTCGCTAATTAGCACACAAAATACCATTGGTATGCTGCTTCTACCGCCTCACCGGAAGTTGTACCCACATTCTCTTTTACAGTAGCGCCCCGCGGAAACAGGTGGATATAATAAAAGGAAAAATAGATCTTGGTGTGTGTGTGTTTTCTTACATTTCAGAAATTCCACTGAAAATCCATCACTTTGCACAGCAGAGTCGCAACATGTAGGTTGAACGCAACCCGTTTCTTCTGAACTGTCTGGCCTGTTGTTTTAGATGGCACTTTTCCTTTCGTCTTTGTTCCTCTCTCCAGATATAGTGCCTAAAGGGTCAGGAATTCAGATTGGTTTTAGCTTTTGAGGCATGTAATCATGTTTTTGAAATTATACCATGTGGTAGAGCAGTATTAGCCTACAACTCCAGTCCTGAATACTTACCTCCCAGAAAGTTTTAGATGTCCCACTAATCAAAACACCTTATTTAACTAATTTGTTTGCCAGCGTCAAATAAAGAGACATCTAAAACATTCACCCTAAAAAATAAATGTCTAATCTAGTTGAGAAACAACTAGTTAGTTGTAGTTGTAGTTGTGTTAAAGGCCTCAATAGATATAAAATGTATATATAAAAGGCAAGTACAGGATGATCAGTTTGTTCATATCTGTAAATAGCACATTTCATTTCAAGTTAAAAAAGATTTGGTTTTGGTAATGGTAATAAATTAACTATACAAGGCAAACTTATATCAAACAGAGATGTTAAAAGTGTTTGCATTACCTTAAGCTAGCAAATGTCCAAAAATACATCACATTGGTTACGTTAACAGCATGAAGCAGCACCATTTTGTGTGACACATCCTCCGTGAGCGGCCTGATCGCGTCACGAGGCTTTTTCGTTTCGGCCCGTGTTAACAGATGACTGTCTGCCTGTACAAATGTGATTTACGCCATAAAATAATCACGACCAAGTGCGCTGATGAACACGAAGTTCTCGTGAATTCCAACTATTTCTAATTATTATTTTTCGGCCCATAGCCGCTATGCTAATGCGCCGGGGAATGTGTGAGATCCTACCGCGACCGCGCTGAGGAAAACCCCGCGCAAGTCTGCTTCGCGCCCCGCGGACGGAGGATGCGTCAATCCGGGGTTACCAATATGAATCGCGAATGTAGATACATACATATTTACCAAAGACTGAGGGGGAAATGAAATAAGTCACTTACCACAGTTGTAAATCACTCCTCTTGCTGCTACCCGAATCTTGACCGTTGGAGATCCCACAATGCCTCTGTATATTTGAAATTTACAGCAATATTCTGTAAATTTGATTCAAACTGCCACGCCCCCCGGAATTCATTGCAATTTACAGCAATATGCTGTATTATTAAAATACAGCCATCGGCTGTAAAATATTGCTGTAATTTTTACAGCAATTCATTACAGTGTTGATTTTCGCCACTGATCTTAATTGTGTAATTGATCCTGCATTGGATCGATCAAATCCTCGTGTGTTGACTCCATCTTCCATGTCTAAAGCAGTTTCAGAATTTATGGCATGTAATGGTTGTATAGATCCATGGAGGTTTCATAACGCTAAGGCCAAAGTCTTTTCTTTTTTCCCCCCGTTCATCAGACATTCTCTCGTATTGATTATTTTTTTATCGATAGTAGTTTTATCCCAAATGTTACATCAGTTAAATATCATGCTATTGTTATTTCCGATCATGCTCCCCTCACTGTAGACATTCAGCTGTGTGCTCGACCTCACTATTTACGACCATGGAGATTTAACACTCTTTTGTTATCTGACAAAAACTTTATTGATTTTCTTTCTTCTTCTATTGATACTTACATGGTTACTAATCGGAACAGTGAGACCTCCTCTTCGTTGTTGTGGGAAGCACTCAAGGCTTATTTACGGGGGCAAATTATTTCGTACTCAGCCCGGAAAAACAAACTTCATTCAGTTAAATTACACAAGCTTTCTAGTGATATTATTAATATTGACCAACAGATAGCATCTAATCCGTCTCCAGATCTGCTCAAGCGGCGTATGGACCTGCATGTGGAGCTGGATCTTATTACGACAACCAATGCAGAGCGCTTGTTATCACATTCTCGCAGCTCATACTATGAGTACGGTGAAAAAGCTAACCGTCTGTTAGCGCATCAACTAAGACGCAGGGCAGCCTCACGCCTTATTCCACAGATTAAAGACCATTCAGGCAAATTCATTTCTGATCTGGATGGCATTAATGAGACCTTTAAGTCTTTCTATTCTGTACTATATTCATCTGAGTTCCCATATGATACCAGTGCAATGACTTCTTTTTTACATGACTTAGTAGTCCCTACTGTTGATCCAGCTGTTATTAATACTCTTGACACCCCATTAGGTATTGAGGAGATAATTCAGGCAATCCAAACAATGCAAAGCACCTGGCCCGGATGGCTTCCCTACAGAGTTTTTGAAGAAATTTCAAGATAAACTAGCCCCATTACTCTTATCCGTTTATGAAGAGTCTTTGGAGCGTGGTTCTTTGCCCGAAACAATGACTCAAGCTTCCATAATATTGCTGTTAAAGAAGGATAAAGATCCCACCTCTTGCAGTTCCTATAGGCCCCTTTCACTACAGAATGTTGATGCCAAGATATTGGCAAAAGCTTTGGCTACACGTCTTGAAAAGCTACTTCCGTATTTAATATCTGAAGAGCAAACCGGCTTTATTAAAGGGAGACATCTCTTTTTTAATGTCCGTACTCTCTTAAACGTAATTTATTCTAGACACTCTTCCGTTGTCCCAGAGGTGGTTATTGCTCTCGATGCTGAAAAAGCATTCGATCGAGTTGAGTGGCCGTATCTTTTTGCTGTACTTAAAAAATTTGGGTTGGGGAATAATTTTATTTCATGGATTCGTCTTTTATATGCTCACCCTCAGGCCAGCGTACACACTAATGATACATATTCAGAATACTTTACACTAGGGCGTGGAACACGACAGGGCTGCCCGCTCTCCCCTTTGCTATTTGACCTGGCTATTGAGCCACTGTCAATTGCTTTACGGTCTACTTCATCGTTTAAAGGAATTTTTCGCTCGGATATCGAAATTAAATTATCTCTTTATGCTGACGATTTGTTGTTATATGTTTGTAACCCGATTACAGCTTCTCCTTCAATTTTATCTATGTTGAACAAATTTGGCTCCTTTTCTGGTTATAAAATAATTTTTCAAAAGAGTGAGTGTTATCCTGTAAACGCTTTGGCCCTGCAACTTAAAAACTCTGATGTTCCATTTAGGTTGAGTAGGTCTGGTTTTAAATATCTTGGGATTAATGTCACTAGATCTCTATCTTCTCTCTTTTCTGCCAATTATACCCCTTTGTTGGCTCAAACTAAGTCTGACTTTCAAAGGTGGCACAATCTTCCCTTAACTCTAATTGGAAGAATTAACATAGTGAAGATGAACGTCCTTCCTAAGTTTCTCTTCTTATTTCAATGTATTCCGTTGTTTCTGCCTAACAGTTTCTTTAAGTCTATTGACCAAATTGTTACTCCTTTTCTTTGGAATGGTAAAGTGCCCAGAATTCGTAAAGCAGTACTCCAAAATTGTAAACTTAGTGGTGGGCTATCTTTACCTAACTTTAAGTTCTATTTCTGGTCTGCTAATATTCATAAGATGACATATTGGTTCAACTCATCTAATACTCCCTGGTGCAGACTGGAGGCAAAATCATGTTTCTCCACTTCTTTACAGGCCTTACTCACTGCCCCTTGCCTATTAACCCTTCCAACTTCACTGATAATTTAGTAGTCATTTCTACCTTTAGGATATGGTCCCAATTTAGGCGATATTTTAAGTTTATCTCTGCCTCCCCTTCAATGCCATTATTTATGAATCACTCATTTCCCCCATCAATCACGGACTCTGTTTTTCTAATGTGGCGCGATAAAGGATTAAGATATTTCAGAGATTTATACAAGGATGGTACCTTCTGCAGTTTTGCTGTATTGTCTACTGAATTTGAACTGCCGTCGTCCCACCTCTTTCGCTACTTTCAGGCTAGGCACGGTTCAGCTTCTTTACTTCCAAACTTTCCTTGTTTACCACCTAAGCTGGTTTGGGAAGACTTTCTTGTTATTAATTATTTCCAAAAGTCAATTATCTCCAGGCTCTATTGTCAGCTTACAGATTTAGAGGACTGCACTAAAAGCTAAAAGTGCCTGGGAACATGAATTGGGTGAAGAGTTTGCGGACGATTGGTGGACGCGTGCTCTTAATAGAATTTACACAAGTTCAATATGTGCTCGGCTTGCTCTCATACAGTTTAAAATATTACATAGGGTTCATTATTCCAAAGCTCGGCTCTCTGCAATTTATTCTAATGTTAATGACAGTTGTAATAGATGTCACATGTCACCTTGTAATCTGAGTCATATGTTTTTTTTTTCTGTCCAAAGCTTTTTAATTATTGGAACAACTATTTTGAGACTATGTCTAAAATATTTAAAATCAAGGTTGATGTCTGCCCTAATACTGCAATCTTTGGGGTTCCTAAAGTTTGGACTCGGTTTACATCTAAACAATTAGATGTACTTGCTTTTACATCTCTCTTAGCTAGACGACGGATTTTGTTTCTTTGGAGGTCCACCAAGCCACCGTGTTTTTCACAGTGGCTTACAGACGTTATATATTTTTTGAAGCTGGAAAAGATCAGATGCTCTCGGTATCCCCGTTATGGTTCCTTTTATGACAAATGGCAACCTTTTATTACATATTTTCACTCTCTTCAAATGTTACCTGTTGACTGAATTCCTTTATGTCACCGCCATTCCTCCTCCCTGGGTTTTTTCTTTTTTTTTTTTCTTTCTTCTTGTGTTGTTTTCCCTTTTGTAAATGTTTAAAAATGTGGAATGTCCTTATTATGTCAGTTGTTTCAATTATGCCTTTTTTACCTTCCACTCAATAAAAATTTTGAACATAAAATGTTTCCTTGCTGTTTTGGTCACATTCATATTCATTACTTTTGCCGGTTCTTTATGGCAAGCTTTATGTGTGCGCTATAGCCTATATTACGATCATTATTATGGTTTATTCTCTCCAGTATTTAAGAAATTAAATTAATATAAATGTGATTAGTCAACTAATGGCTTAAATGAATAACTACTAGTCGACTAGAAAAACTTATTTCACATATTCGATCCAGCATGTCACAAAGGGTATTCTGGTTTGAGCTCACGCTCTGCTCGCATGCTCAGACACACACACACACACACACACCTACACACACACGCACACACACACACACACACACACACACACACACACACACACACAGAGCATCGTTCATTATTATCAGTTTAAAATTATATTTGTGTATGACTAACCCCAGCACACACCAGAGAAAAACTTTGCAGGTCCTATGGCTGAGAGAGAGCCTACTCTGATGAAAACCGCTTCAGTCAGCTCAATTATAGTATCGCGGCATTTTTTTTTTGCCAGTAATGGTAACGGCGTTGTAACGGGAGAAAAAGTAATTCGTTTGATTACTCGTTACTGAAAAAAGTAACGCTGTTAGTAACACCGTTTATTTATAACGCCGTTATTCCCATCACTGTTAATGAGCATATTGACTTTTGCACAGTAGAAGGAAAAATGCAGTATAAATGCATTGTGAAAGTTATTCATCAGCAAAATTTAAGTATTAAAACAGATACAGTATGGAGAGAAAAATTAGAGATTGATTCTGAAACTAAGCCTGTTTGGAGAGCAATTTACAAACCACCATTAACAAAAAAAACTTGGTGATTTACAATGGCGAATTTTACATGGAGCTATTGCTGTAAATTATTTTGTATCTACAGTAGTCAACATTTGAAGTGGATCAAAAAAGTTCAGCAAAGTTGTTTTAAGAAATAAGCTGGAGGTTAATAAGGAGGTTTTAGGACAACTTTGATGAAAGGTTTTGATCCACTTCAAATGTTGACTACTGTATTTTAAACCCCACTGTAAGTGGCAAATGTCCTTTCTGCTTGGAACTAGAGACCATATTTCATTGTTTTATGGACTGCAATCGACTTAACCTTCTTTTTGACTTGTTAAACATTTTTTTATTTTATTTTTTTTATATTTGTTTTACAAAACAATATTTTATTCTTGGTTTTGCAATTGAGAAATTGAGTTGCAATGATGAGATCACTACTTTCATGCACTCAACAACATGTCTGTGATAGGCTACACTGTTCATCTCTGCAACCTTTCATGCCACAATCTCCATATAATGCCATAGATCTAAATGTAATGCAACACTTTTCACAATTAGTTAACTTTGAGAGCTGTAATAGTAAAAACGTGCTAAAAGAAAGAGTAATATTTGGCTATTTCATATGCGAAGATTTCAGCCAATCACAGTAGTGGGCGTTTACACTGAAGTCTCTCAGCAGACACACCCCTTAAAAACAGAGTGTTCAAACCAGAGGGCTAAAATCAGGGTAGGAGAAATGCCTTTTATTTATAAATTATGAAAATTTTGGATGTAAAAAGCATAATTTATTGTTTTATAATGTTTCTTAGGGTGCACTTATAATGTTAGTAACATTATAAGTGCACCCTAAGAAACATTATAAAACAATAAACCAACGCAGTTCATGACCCCTTTAAAAAAATCACAAGCGGGTTATAACTGGTGTGTTTTATGTCATAGATCAAAATGTGAAAATATTTAGAGGCTTTGTTAACGACAGACCTTATTTCAGGCGATTTAGCAAAAACCCATTCAAAAAACCCATTGACTTCGGGGCGATGGAACTGGAAGTCCTAAAATGCTAACTAGTTTCCGGGTTTTGCCTACAAAAACAAGTCATCCCTGAGGTACTCTATACACAGAGGAATCAAATTTACTGAAATATAACTGTCACGGTTGTAGATCCGCAGTCTCATTCTGTCGTCTGTGTTTACGTTGTGCTGTCACGTTAATTGTTTCATGTGGGCGTCGCCGCTGATTGTGTGATCAGCGGCAGCTGTTTCCTATCTCTGTCAGCCTATATAACGCCTTGTCTTTCGTTCCATGTTTGTCAGATCGTTGCTTGGAGTCTCCGGTTTATGTCCTGCTGTTTCTTCGTGTGTGCTTCCGTTGGATTAAGAGTCTTCGTGTTCATGTTCCAGTTGTTGTTCTTCGTTGGATTCTTCACGTCTTCACTCACTACCACGGACCCCAGCACGATCATCTAGCACTTGGACTTTCTGGCACTTCCATCTTCACTTCTGGCCCATCAAAGTCCCTGTGTCGCCGTCTCCCTGCTGCTGGTTACCTGTTGCTTTTGTTTACCTGGTGTGAAGCTCAATAAATGAGATTCTCTGACTTGCGATTGCATCTATCCTTATTTCACGTAACAATAACAGGGCCGTATTTATCAAGCCTCTGAGAATTACTCACAAGAACACTGCTAAGAATTGACTTAAGAGTAAAAATGTTCTTGACTCAAAGCTGCGCTTAAAAGTTAGTCATCAAGCACAAACACAAGCATGTAGTCTGCTATTCTTGTTGTTGTTGCGGTTACGTGTCGTAGCGATGTCTGACTAGGGGCGAGACGTGGGGGGATGACATTATCGTTTCACTAAATATACGGATTGATATATATTTATATATATACGAGTTTGTATATATATATATAAATTGTTGTTATATATAAAAAATAAATTTACAAACAATACAACAAATACTATAGAGATACAAATTAAATAAACTTGTTTTTCAGTTACAGTAGGTTTATTGACCATGTATACATTTATTTAACATCTTTTGTTGTTTTATTAACATTAATGACAGATAAATATTTAATTAGGCTACTGTCCCTTTAAGACTGAATCCATGGATGTAATATTTAATATACTGACAGATATCCTGTTTTCACCAACCTGTTTATGTCCACTTAAGCCATAACCGACTGTATGTGTAATGCAGCGGGACTCAGGCAGGGATCCATTTGCAAGCTTTATTATAAAAGAGCGTGGTCGTACAGGCAGGGTCAAACAGGAGCAGACAGGTATAACAAGGGACAGGCAGAATCGTGGTCAGGATACAGGCAGTAGATTGGGGCAGGCAGATATCGCTCACAGGTCCAGGTAACAATAAACAGTCCAAAGGCACGCGGCAGAGAATTGTAAACGGGTAACAGACAGGATCGGTAATAGACAGGCAGACAAAACAATAACGCTTGGAATTGTACCCAGGGTAAAACAAGACTTCGCAATGAGGTGTTGTGTGTGAGCTTCAGCTGTATGTGGCAATTGGTGATTGGTGTGGAGTGTGTGCATGCGACTGGCAGTGAGGATTATGGGAATTGGAGTCCAGGAACTGACGGTAATCGTGACAGTATGTGAGATACTCCACACGATGGGCATTTTGACAACTATGTGTGCATTTGACCATTCAGGCATGAGGAGAACTGGTCGCGCGCTGATTCCGCTTATCCTGCCTTTACTAATAGATAACGAATTGTGATTGGATGGTAATTTTGTTCTATGATGAATTGATTGGGCTGTCTGTGCATGACAGAACACTACTACTGCTACTACTCACTCTATGATCACCCAGTTGTAGTGTCATTCTACAGAAACGTCCACTTTTGGTATGGCAAGATGTCTTAAAATGTATTTCTTTTTCTAGCATTTAAACTTACCTACACAGCAGGAGACTCCTAGGCGGATCCGCATTCAAGTCGCCAAACCCGCATGACTGTCACATTCGTTTTGGCGCCACCCAGAAGATCAGCTCCGCCCCCAGGCGACGCCATAAATTCTACTATCAATCAGTGGATCCTGAGTGGACCCATGTCGGATCTGCGGATGCGCACGCGCCTTTGCTGTAACGGTTGAACCACAGTACACCAAGAGCCGAGACGAGAGTCATATCAGTGCTGACTTTCTTTGCTGGGACATGGTTGCGCTGAACCATCTGGAGTAAGTTTATTGATATCATCATGTATATTAATGACTGTAATGACATGGTTTGATATTAGGACAACTTTAGCATGTTCACTCGTGGATAATGGTTTAACGCTAGCTTCTAGCTAGCTGTGCATTGTTAAGTTTGCATTTTGGCAATTTTGGTCTCATGTGTAGTGTCTATCTGCCATCCTCTTTATAATGAAAATTAAACTTTGGCATTTTAATCACCGTTTGAGTCGGTTCAGACAACTAATGCGTATTGGTGCCTGTTTGAACGTCAAAAAGTACGGGCTTATCTGCTAATGTTAGCTACTGACTATTAACATTACCTTGAAACCATCCAGCAAATAGACGGTCCGTAGGATGATTTAACGTCACCGCTCATTTTACACACAGTTTAACAACAAAACAAAACGCTGAGTGAACATTACTAGCTATGTTTTTCGTGATGGTTTTGAGCGCTATATGCACCCCCACTAACCGAGGTGGGAACAAGACACTGCGGAGGATTGCAGCGTCTGCAGCGGGGAGTCACAGGCAGAGGGACAGCAGCGTTCGCTAACATAGCTTCTTGTCTCGTCTGGGGTATGATAAACAGTAAATTCATCAAATTCAGTGTCCACAATGCTATTTTCCAATAAACTGTAGCTGTCATTTCATGGGACCCGCGTGTTTTCATAAGCAGTTGAAGGAGCAGCGGTGCTTGGTGTACATAGCGGAAATTCTGTTGTGCGTCTGCCCTATTTCTGATACCGTGACAGGCATAGAGGAAACATTGAGCCAACAACACCTAATGACTTTTATGTTAATTAACTTTGTTTTATCACGTGCAGCTGGAGATGTTAATGCCTGTAATAAGAAATTTTGTCCGTCTTGAGACAGCGCGAGCGCCACGTGACAGTGACGTATGGCATCAAAGTACCGCGAGAGCAATTCGAGAGCAGTCGGTGCAGCTTCCCTAGAGCATCTGCACGAACTCTGATGACGACACAGCTGTTCCACGATTGGCCGGATTCACCTCATGACAGTGATCACGTGTGTTTCGTGTTTAATCTAAAACCTTCACCTCCACTTATGCTCACAAATCAGTTTTTTTTATAACGGTAATATCTCTTGTCATGTAGTCATGATGTTGTATTGTGTCACGTTTATCAAAATAAAACGTTTTTAATGATTAAAAATGTAAGCACACTTCATTAATAGTGTAGGCTTATCTTGAACTTTATTCCTGTACAAACAGATGATGTATTATGTGTTATGTGGGTGTTTACACTCACCATGAGGTACTCCACCTTCTTAATAAATGCTTCTTTTATTTAACCAGGGTTCTTTTTAAAAAAAACCTTTTAGACATTTTTAATTACACCAAAAGAGACAAAGTAAACTACCAAAACTTCAAATAAACAAAGAAAACAATTCAAAGTAAATCAAACTAGAAATATAACCAAATTAATCAACAAAATGGGACAAATTAAATCAAACCCGAGGCAATCTGTTACAGAAAAGACAAAAATATACGAAATATACAAATCAATCACACATCACATAATTCCCAAAGAACAATAATAATAATACAAAAAAATTATTTCCAACTAATTTCATACCTATTCATACAAAAAACCCACTCTTGCTCTGTCCAGTCTGGTTACTGGGATTTTCAGGGGTGCTCCCAATCTACAAATACATATTTAAAATGACTTTATAGTGCTCAGAGTGCTCAGGACTTCAGAGTGGGCTGAAGGTTTACCATCCAACAAGACCCAATGACCCTAAGCACACAGCTAAAATAACGAAGGAGTGGCTTCACAACAACTCCGTGACTGTTCTTGAATGGCCCAGCCAGAGCCCTGACTTAAACCCAATTGAGCATCTCTGGAGAGACCTAAAAATGGCTGTCCACCAACGTTTACCATCCAACCTGACAGAACTGGAGAGGATCTGCAAGGAGAAATGGCAGAGGATCCCCAAATCCAGGTGTGAAAAACTTGTTGCATCTTTCCCAAAAAGACTCATAGCTGTATTAGATCAAAAGGGTGCTTCTACTAAATACTGAGCAAAGGGTCTTAATACTTAGGACCATGTGATATTTCAGTATATATATATATATGTATATATATATATATATATATATATATATATATATATATATATATATATATATACAGTACAGTCCAAAAGTTTGGAACCATTAAGATTTTTAATGTTTTAGAAGAAGTTTTGTCTGCTCACCAAGGCTACATTTATTTAATTAAAAATACAGTAAAAAACAGTAATATTGTGAAATATTATTACAATTTAAAATAACTGTGTTCTATTTGAATATATTTCATTAAGTATTTCACTATTTTCATAAGTAATTTATTCCTGTGATGGCAAAGCTGAATTTTTCAGCATCATTACTCCAGTCTTCAGTGTCACATGATCCTTCAGAAATCATTCTAATATGCTGATCTGCTGCTCAAGAAACATTTAATGTGTACAATTGTACACAATATTTGTGTACAATATTTTTTTTCAGGATTATTTGATGAATAGAAAGTTCAAAAGAACAGAGTTTATCTGAAATCTAATCTTTTGTAACATTATAAATGTCTTTACTGCCACTTTTGATTGATTTAATGCATCCTTGCTGAATAAAAGTATTAATTTCTTTAATTTCTTTTCAAAAAAATAAAAATAAAAATTCTTACTGACCCCAAACTTTTGAACGGTAGTGTATAATGCTACAGAAGCTTTGTATTTCAGATAAATGCTGTTCTTTTGAACTTTCTATTCAAGGAATCCTGAAAAAAAAAGTACACAACTGTTTTCAACATTGAAAATAATCATAAATGTTTCTTGAGCATCAAATCAGCATATTAGAATGATTTCTGAAGGATCATGTGACACTGAAGACTGGAGTAACGATGCTGAAAATTCAGCTTTGCATCACAGGAATAAATTACTTTGTGAAATATATTCAAATAGAAAACAGTTATTTTAAATTGTAATAATATTTCACAATATTACTGTTTTTAATTAAATAAATGTAGCCTTGGTGAGCAGACGAAACTTCTTTTAAAAACATTAAAAATCTTAGTGGTTGCAAACTTTTGGACTGTACTGTATATATATATATATATATATATATATATATATATATATATATATGGCCTATATAAAAAAATCCACCAAATCTGTCAATATAAAAGGGCACAGCTTTTTAAACATCTGAATTGTTTAAGATATCGTTGGTGTTTCTGTAAAAAAATAGATAATGGTAATTATATTATAATATTAAAAGATAATAATAATAATAATAATAATTGTACTACTAGTAACAATATACAACACACTAAGGATTGATGAGCTGCTGGGTTCATGAATATTAATCATGTTGCATTTGCTCAAACTGATTTGCTGAAATCAAAACAGGGACAGGAAAAGATGAGCGCCAGCCAATGAGATTGTCGTTTGTGCATTAGCTCCGCCCACTCCCAAAAAAGCAGCATATCTTCTGCTTGTTCTTAAAAGCTGAATAATTCCAAATGAAGCCTGGTATTTTTACAGGAAAATACAACAAAGAATATTGTTAACATGTAGCACGTCAATTTTGCATGGTATGTAAGACTCTCACGCGTGTGTGTGTGCAATGAAACAGACAACACCATCATTCAAAAATGTATTTATTTAAATAGTGATCAGTTTTTCACACCTGATTGCAACCTGTCTTCCCGAAATGTCTCTTTTAAAACAAAGATGAATAGAAAGACTGGGCCTGTCTCCTTATCAACCTTAAAGGGGGCCTATTATGCAAAATTCACTTTTGCATGGTGTTTTTTTTTTTTTTTTTTTTAATCCCCATAAATCATAAGCAGTGTCTCAGAACAAGCCGTTTCCAGATCCCTGGCTGTGTGACATCACAAAAGCCACAGGCCCCACCCACGAATGTTGACAGACATTCATGTTTTAACATAGAACCACCCTGAGCGTTTTCACAGCGAGTCCGCCATTGCTGCGCTGATGAGAATGTGTCCCAAGCGTTTTAGGTGATCTGTAGCTGGATGGATTAATTCACATAGCTCTCTCCATTTACTCCCTATTATGCCCCATTTTACAAGATGTAAAATAAGTATCTGGTGTCCCCAGAGTGTGTATGTGAAGTTTTAGCTCAAAATACCTCACTGATGTTTTGTTTTTTTATAGCATGTTAAAATTGCCAATTTTAGTGCTTGAGCAAAAATGAGCCGTTTCAGCGTAGGCCCTTTAAATGCAAATAAGCTGCTGCGATCGGCCTAAGAGGGCGGAGCTTCAAGAGCTCGTTCTATCCTGTCAGGATTCGGTCAGGACGGACTATAATGTCAGAAACTGTGAATATATGCTGCATGGAGATAGAACATGTATAGTTTAATTAAATTATGGTTATCACTAATATTGTCTTCTTGTTTTTTATCTACTATATTAGTACAGGCCTGTTGTACCGTCCGAATGATGGCCAAAACTATACAGATGAGTTTAATGACGTTTATTGTTTTCACTCTAGAAAATCACTGTAAGAGCTTAATAAAACACTGCAAGTGTGCATTAAAATATTATCCATAAACTCTCTCTCTCCCTTGCATTATCATCATCAACATACACAGCAAATTACACAGAAACACTTGTTAGAACTAACAGTAAACAAATATATAAAGACCTTATGCCTTTCGTGTGGTGCTTAATAAACTTTATAACCATAAATAAACTCAGATGAACTGTAATAAAGTGCTCCCACCTTCATTACTGCCGTATCCAGTATCATTCTGGAGACAAGCTGGATCACAAACAGTTTTTACTTGTATATCCTTGAGTAGCACATTTTTAGCACAGTCTCTGTTTTGTATTGTCCCTTTGTATTGATATTCGTTCACTTAGCAGTCTGGTGTGAAATGATTCACGCAGATATAAACGAATTTCGACAGACAACAAACGTAAACAGGGAATCAGGCAGAATCATACACAAGGCAAACAGGCAGAAATATAGAAAACGCTCGGTAAGGCAGATGAACTGGCAATACTTCGCAAGGTGTAAACACACAGCCACACCCTAAAATACTGAATCAAACAGGAAATGCAAGTAGAAGCAGATCGAGGGAGTGAGACACAGCCAATACTCAGGCGAGGGCTCCCTCTGCTGGTGTGGCATTACAATTATGCAATTTGTATATGCAGTTTTTGCAGCATATATGTCCCTTATAACATTCTGTTGGAGCATGTAAGAATCACAGATGTTTTTAACAAAACTTTTCCATATGGGAACTCCCAGCTGAGCCTCGATTCCTCCAAAATCCAAAAACATAAATTGTGTGAATGTGTGTTTCCCTGACTATGGATGGATCCATGAGTTTCTTTCTTGGTGTCATTGGGCTAGATGTGGCTGAGTTTTGAGGTTTCTGGTTTTGATATGCTTTACTTTTAATAATAATTAATTAATAATAATAAAATTCTGGCACAGTTTGGGACCAGTTATGGATGATTAATTGTCTTTAATGCAGTTGTGGGCCAACACAGGACTGACATTCATTGCTTTATGTGGACAGAGATAAAATGTTTAAATTTTGACACAAATTATTAAAGCGGTTTTGTATGCTGCCTGGGAAGTGACGGCTTATAATACATTTTGGGAACGTCACAGCATGCTGAAGCACATGAACACGTGTGAACAATGATAATGTTGTGGCCACATCATCTTGACCTCAAGATCCTATGCTGAGAGATCATCACATCAACAGTTGATCTGTAAGACACTCGTGAGCTTCAACAAGACTGATGTTGATTTAGATGATCTAGTGTTATTAGTGTTTGTCTGTGATCAGTGTTGTGTGTGATTGTGTTGTATGAGCAGCTGCAGTATCTCTCAGCTGTATCAGTGCATCACTGTGACGTCTGACTGACCGAGGTTTTTGTACCACTCTTTATCACTGTGTGAACACCCAGCTACTACCAATATAGTGTACAGTCAGACAGTAATAATCTCCTGTATCTTCAGTCTGGACTCCACTGATGGTCAGAGTGAAATCAGTTCCATAATCGGCTCCATTTCCACTGAATCTAGCTGGAGTTTCAGTCGCAAGGGTCCTGATGCTGTGCACTAAAAGTTTAGGTGTTTCTCCAGGTTTCTGAAGGTACCAGGAGACACACGACTTACAGTCACCGTCTGACCGACGTCCAATGGAGCTGCTGGTCTTACAGGTCAGAGTGACTGTGTGTCCGTTCTGAACATGTTTCTCTGTGGGAGTCTGAGTTGCAGTCACCTGTCCTGTAGAATCTGATGGACATTGAGAAGACATTTAGCATTTCTCAATTGAAAAAAAAAAAAAAAAGAAAGAAAGAAAGAAAAATAATAATTTTCATTTTAACTGCTAATAATCCATGCATTAAAGTACAAGATCTTACCTTCAAAATGCATTCCTAAGAGCAGGAAGAAGATGATGAATGACATTTTAGCTGTGTCTGTTATATTGATAAACAGTGTCAGTCATGAAGTGTTAAACTCACAGCACTATAAACACTCTCAGAGCACTGAAGCATGTGTGACAATGCAAACAAGTGGGCAGGATTTACAACTGCACGTGCTGCTAACAAACTACCAGCTGCTCATTAACGCCATCTGGTGTCTGTGGTGTAGGATTTCAGTGTGCAATTAATGTAATAAAGATGGGAAAAATTGAGCTTATACAGTTGTATTAAAGGTGCTAAAGAGGATGTTTTGTTTTATACATTTTTGCAATATTACTTGAAACTGTCTTTACTAACTGATAAAAGACTATTTATTAGGTGCACTGAAAGTAATAATATTAATATACATCATCTGTGCACGAGGTAGGGCCTTAAAAACATCAGCCAATCGTTTACGCAATCATTGCGTAAACGATTGGCCCTCTGACTTGTCAATCACTGCCATGACGTTCCTTGTAAGAGACGAGCGCGGCTGCGCGTTCCAGTAACTTTCCACACTCCACAGGCGCCGCATGCAATGTTTTTGTCAGGAGTAACAACTGCAGATTATGAGTTACCTGCGGTGAGTCCGACATAATGAATCCACTAACACGACACAGCGAATGCCGGTGGTAAAACACTCGTGTTCCAATACTCGTGCACGAGTTTTGGGAGGCGTTCCCTCGAAATGAGCTGTGAAGGAGGGGGGTTGTTCTTACACATGCGCTCATTTCAAAAACTCACTAACAGTCTTTGGTTTCTCAGTCGACGAAAAGATCCTCTTTAGCACCTTTAAGTGTATTAAAGGTTTTAAAGGTATTAAAGGTATTATTTTACTTCCATTTATACATAAGTAAACAAATAAATAAATAAATACAAAACTAAAACACAGTATTAACACAACTAAATCCAACTGTAATGGATAGTTTTGTTTCATGTTCATGTTCCTTGGTTTTTATTTTGTAGTTTGATTCATGTTGCTTGTTTGTGTCTTGCTCCTCATGTGCTCCTTTAGTCAATGTGTCATGTTCTGATTGGTTGTTTATGGTCATGTGTTTCTGAGTTCTGTTTGTTCTTTGGTTCCCTTGTTCCTTGTGTCACTTGCCCATTGGTTGTCTTAGTAATATGTTCACTAAGTTCTTGTATTTAAAGCCATTGTCTTCCATGTTACTTTGTCGTGTATTGATTATGTAACCCTGCTGTTGTTGGCAGGTCTGCTCTTTGTCAAGTCAAGTCTGCTCATGTTCAAGTCTGCTCTTGTTCAAGTCTGCTCTTGTTCAAGTCTGCTCTTTTTCAAGTCTGCTCATGTTCAAGTCTGCTCTTGTTCAAGTCTGCTCTTGTTCAAGTCTGCTCATGTTCAAGTCTGCTCTTGTTCAAGTCTGCTCATGTTCAAGTCTGCTCTTGTTCAAGTCTGCTCATGTTCAAGTCTGCTCTTGTTCAAGTCTGCTCTTGTTCAAGTCTGCTCATGTTCATGTCTGCTCTTGCTCATGTCTGCTCTTGTTCAAGTCTGCTCTTGTTCAAGTCTGCTCATGTTCAAGTCATGTCTGCTCTTGTTCAAGTCTGCTCATGTTCAAGTCATGTCTGCTCTTGTTCAAGTCTGCTCATGTTCATGTCTGCTCTTGTTCAAGTCCGCTCATGTTCAAGTCTGCTCTTGTTCAAGTCTGCTCTTGTTCAAGTCTGCTCTTGTTCAAGTCTGCTCTTGTTCAAGTCTGCTCTTGTTCAAGTCTGCTCATGTTCAAGTCATGTCTGCTCTTGTTCAAGTCTGCTCATGTTCAAGTCATGTCTGCTCTTGTTCAAGTCTGCTCATGTTCAAGTCTGCTCTTGTTCAAGTCTGCTCTTGTTCAAGTCTGCTCATGTTCAAGTCATGTCTGCTCTTGTTCAAGTCTGCTCATGTTCAAGTCATGTCTGCTCTTGTTCAAGTCTGCTCTTGTTCAAGTCTGCTCATGTTCAAGTCTGCTCTTGTTCAAGTCTGCTCTTGTTCAAGTCTGCTCATGTTCAAGTCATGTCTGCTCTTGTTCAAGTCTGCTCATGTTCAAGTCATGTCTGCTCTTGTTCAAGTCTGCTCATGTTCAAGTCTGCTCATGTTCAAGTCTGCTCTTGTTCAAGTCTGCTCATGTTCAAGTCTGCTCTTGTTCAAGTCTGCTCATGTTCAAGTCTGCTCTTGTTCAAGTCTGCTCTTGTTCAAGTCTGCTCTTGTTCATGTCTGCTCTTGCTCATGTCTGCTCTTGTTCAAGTCTGCTCTTGTTCAAGTCTGCTCATGTTCATGTCTGCTCTTGCTCATGTCTGCTCTTGTTCAAGTCTGCTCTTGTTCAAGTCTGCTCATGTTCAAGTCATGTCTGCTCTTGTTCAAGTCTGCTCATGTTCAAGTCTGCTCTTGTTCAAGTCTGCTCATGTTCATGTCTGCTCTTGCTCATGTCTGCTCTTGTTCATGTCTGCTCTTGTTTAAGTCTGCTCTTGTTCAAGTCTGCTCATGTTCAAGTCTGCTCATGTTCAAGTCTGCTCTTGTTCATGTCTGCTCTTGTTCAAGTCTGCTCATGTTCAAGTCTGCTCATGTTCATGTCTGCTCTTGTTCAAGTCTGCTCTTGTTCAAGTCTGCTCTTGTTCAAGTCTGCTCTTGTTCAAGTCTGCTCTTGTTCAAGTCTGCTCTTGTTCAAGTCTGCTCATGTTCATGTCTGCTCATGTTCATGTCTGCTCATGTTCATGTCTGCTCATGTTCAAGTCTGCTCATGTTCAAGTCATGTCTGCTCTTGTTCAAGTCTGCTCATGTTCAAGTCTGCTCATGTTCAAGTCTGCTCATGTTCATGTCTGCTCTTGTTCAAGTCTGCTCTTGTTCAAGTCTGCTCATGTTCATGTCTGCTCATGTTCATGTCTGCTCTTGTTCAAGTCTGCTCTTGTTCAAGTCTGCTCATGTTCAAGTCAAGTCTGCTCATGTTCAAGTCATGTCTGCTCTTGTTCAAGTCTGCTCTTGTTCAAGTCTGCTCATGTTCAAGTCTGCTCATGTTCAAGTCTGCTCTTGTTCAAGTCTGCTCTTGTTCAAGTCAAGTGGTTGGTCTCTTTGTTTGTCACTTTGAGTCAATAAACTGCACTTGGGTTCATCAACTCGCCTTCAGAGGACTTAATCGGTACACCAACGTATTTCACAGAAGTTACAAAAAATATATACAAATCAACTTTTCTTGACAAGACTTTCAATTAAATTCATAATTAGGTTTGCGCTTGCATGTGCTTGCTAACTCGCTTACAATGAGTTACAAAGAAAAATAACAGCTATGACTGTGTACACTGCTTGCTTTATGCAAGCACTATATAGGATAAATCACTATATAGGATTTACCCTATTATACATTATCGACATGAATTGATAGGTGAAACAACAAACAGCCACCCACAAATAGTCTATAAACAAAGCATCAGGCTGTCTTTGAGTTCACAAGAACAACGGTTAAAATTACTCGTCAGGCTACAGAAGAATACCAAAATTCCTCCGTTAAATTAGGTCTAATTCATCGAGCGTCATGCAGAGCTATAACAACCCAGCCACAACACATAATTACGAATAACATGCCTCACCTTAACACAGGCCTGGGGTCAGCTTCCTTTGCTGTTCTAGTTAACGTACTAAACATGAGTGGAATTTGCACTGCAGCGCCCCCACACCTTGATGCTCATGACAAGAATAGCATGTATAATTATCTTTATTGAAGTGAATTAGGTTTAATTCGCCGTCATGCATGAATGAATTATATTTTTGCAATTTTACACATAATAATCCACGATGATCACACTACACAAAACTGAAATTGCACGTCAAAATAACACATTGTCAATATTTTTTGAGACTCCTCAAAATTTCACAAATCACGTTTTCAGGGGAGCAAATGTCTTAAGGGGAGCCGAGCTCCCCCTAGCTCCCCCGTACCCTGGTGGTGTCCTCTCCCTTGTCCACCCTTGAACCAGTTGGTGGGTTTTCCAGATTCCACAAAAAAAGACACTTAGAAATGTACAATGCATAGAAAATCTGCCCCACAACATATGTAAAATGATACCTTATATTTTTGTTTTAAGTTGTCCGATTTCTTCCTTGCCTGTTGAGGAATAACTTTCCTGTCCAGGCCAATTTTCTGAAGCACTTTTCTGGAGAAATGCTAGTGACATTAAAGATTTAAAAGCCTAGTTTAATGCTTTTACTAAAAGTACCAAAAAAAAAAAATGACATGACATGACTGATGTATTTTAACTATGGTAACCCCAAATCAAACGTTTCTTTTTTTTTTTTTTTAACCATGAAAAAAAGTTTAACCATGGTATTTATTAAAAAAATGATTGGGACACCTTAACTATAATAAAGCCATTTCTTAATTTTCGTAAGGTAAGCTTTGACTGTACATAACATTACAATAGAGGTCAAAGGTACATCATACAGCTTAAGCATGTACACTAACAATAATTTGACATTAACATAAAAGAAGTCTTCATTAAGAACTGAAATGATGTTCAACAACTTACTTTCAGCCATTCACAGCGCTGTTTTTGTGGCCAGTGAAAGCTGCCCCATTCTCAACCCGTGTCTTCAGATGACCCTTTCAAAATTTTATATGAAACGTTAATACAGAGCGCTTCGGTGATAACAAGCAAACACTTTGCAAGTACTACAGTTATTTCTTGATAGAAGCACAATCAAAATGTGTCAAAAGTGAAAATAAAACATACATTTGTACAAAAACTGCTCTTCAGTCACGTTCTCCGATGCCATTTTTCAGGAACTCCAGCACAATCAACTAATAAAGCCACTCCCCCTCGGACGAATGTGCACAGGATTGTGGGATATCAAAGGCTGTGAAAGATACATCTATGCTGCCTACAAAAAGTGACCAGATGAAAGTACCATTGGATTCAGACGTGCCTTGATGCCTTCCTATCTTGAAATGTGCCCTCTGAAGGCAGCATTTTCCAGTTTTCGGACGCAGCCACTGTCTAGTCTTGTCTTAGACTTACTTCATGTCTCTCCCGGCTTGTTGCCTACCTGACAATTCCTTACCTGCTTTTCTCCTCACCCGATTCTCCATTCTCCGTGTCTCCGATCTCCAGTCTCCAGCTCTGTGTCTCCAGTCTCCTGTTGCATCTACTCCTCAAAGCCTTGTTGATTCGCCCTACAAAGAAAGGAAAAGGAAGTTGTTTGTTATATTTTTTTTTTAAACAGTGTTAAATCAGCACACAACAAGAGAATGAATGAGAAAAAAAGGCTATAATGTCAAAATGAATCTTTTTTTTTTTTTTTGTATATGAAATGATTGTGAAAGTGTGTTTGTTGTTCCTTTTTGAATAGCATTTCATCCAAACTGAATGTGTGCGTGTTGAGAAGATGTGAGTTTCTTCTAATATCAGTGTGTTGAAGTGTTGTTTCTCTCTCTCTGCTGGAGTTTGTGTTCACTCGAGTGGAATAGAGGTTTTTGTACGACCGTTTCATTAGATTGTATCAATGTGGTACACATTCGGTGGAGGAACTAAACTGGTGCTCGGTAAGTTTGTCTATTTAATTCCTAAAGGTAACACTTTATTTTAAGGTGAAGAAGTTACACGTTACTACATGTACTTACTATAGTAATAACAGTAACTAGTAACTAACCCTGAACCAAACCCTAACTGTAACTCTATAGTAAGTACATGCAGTTAATTAATATTACTCAGTACTTATGTGAGTAGTACAATGTAACTATGTTAGCATACAATAAAGTGTAAAAAAGAACAATTTAAACATGATTTAAAGTTGAAACAAGAAAAACATTAACTAAAGTTAATTATTATTAGATATTGTGGTAACACTTTACTTGAAGCCTTAAAGATTCATAATGTATGTTATAATGCCTTATATGTATCTTTTCATAAATAATTGTGGAGTAAAATATGCATTATAAAATGCATTATAAATGCAAAAATGCAAAATAATATTTGCAAATTCGTTATTACATCTGAAAATGATTGTTTGACGTTACTGATATTGTTTTATAATTATTTAATCTAAAACAATGATATTTTCATGTTTATTCATTCAGAAGAACAGCATTAATCCTTTCAAAAATAAAAAAAAAATAAAAAAAATAAATGTATTTCCATATGTCTCACATATTAATCAGTTTAATCAGCTTATTACAGGTTTAATTTCTGTTTATTTATTTCTATACTGTATTCATATAGTTCATTTTTTATTGTAGATATCATGGGGAAAAAATAGATCTGACATCAGAATGTAAATGTTGTTTCTTTCTGTATTTCAGTCAATGATACTGAATCTCTTTTGTTCATGTTTTGCTTATAATTCAGTGCTTTATAATTCAAGTAAGTTACACATGTTATTGTTTTCTAGTTCTTATCAGTGATATAATCATCATTCTGTCTGAGCTTTAGTCAAACTTTGAAATTGAGTAACATTTTGAGTTGAATTTCTCACTTAAGTAAAAATGTAAATTATATTGGGGATGTAAAAACTGCTGGAATTTAATCAGTCAGTGTCTCAGTATGTTTAGTTTGATTTCTGAGGTTTGATTTAAATGTATATAGTGATTGTGTAGTTTGTATATTGTATATTATATCAGCTCTAGTGATGTTGAATGTCATGAAGGATCAGATTGTCGTGATTTTTGCCGCTGTTGAAATGCTGTGAGTGAAACAGTGTGTTTTCTTAGTGTTTGTGAATGTGTTGTGTTTGTCTCCTGCAGCTGGTCCCACAGTGAAGCCCTCAGTGTCTCTGCTGCCGCCCTCTTCTCTGCAGATCTCTGGAGACTCAGCCGCACTGCTCTGCCTGCTCAGCTCTTACTCTCCACAGGGGGCGCTGGTGAGCTGGACACTGGACGGGTCAGAGGTCACCGAGGGGGTCGTGACCAGCGCAGAGAGCCAGCGGGACGGCCGCTACAGCCGCAGTAGCGTCCTGACCCTCAGCAAAGCACGCTGGGAAGAGGGAGAGGTGTACGTCTGCAGAGTAACACATGATGGAGCTCCTCATGAGGTCTCGTTCCACAAGAGCTCTGAGTGCTGATGTTTCTCTCCTGAAGATGAGCCGTATCTGAGTGTCCTGTGTCAGGCAGGATTCACATGAGTCTAGTGCTGCAGCTGTAGTGATTTACAACTCAATACTGAAAGAGAGCTGGCGTGTCAAAGCACTGTGTGATCTTTCAATCTGCTGTAACATTCAATAAAGCTTCTCAACAAGTTCACTTTGTGTCTGACAACATCATTCAACTAACAGATGAAGATGCAGGTGCTTTTCACAAGCTTGATGTAGCAGGAAATAAAGTCAAATAAAGCTCTTGGGGTTTGAACATGGTCTCTGGAGACAGAGCTGCTCTATTCGGAGAGGATCACAATCACTCCACCCTGACAATGCAAATGGGCTTTTCAGTCTCACTGTTTGATTGGTCACATGATCTGGACTGGAACACACCAGTTTCACTTCTGCTGAAAATGTCACGATGAAAATAGATAGATGAAAATGTCATGAAAATCAGCTGAATTCAGTCTGTTCAGTTTGATTGACAGGGATCATATATTACACCTAAAACATGATGATCATATTAAACACTGACTCATTCTCTTCAGAAACACAAGATTGATGTTGATTTAGATGATCTAGTGTTATTAGTGTTTGTCTGTGATCAGTGTTGTGTGTGATTGTGTTGTATGAGCAGCTGCAGCTGAAAGTCATGTTTGTTGGTTGATGAAGAAGAGCTCTTGATCATGTCATGTTCAGTTCATAGAGCTATAAACACATTCAGAGCAGTGAAGCATGAGCCGCTCATGTAAATCACCCTCTGAATGCAAAAGACAGAAGAGAGTGTCAGGGTTCTGCCCTGACAGCCCTGTCTGTTTTGTCTTTGTTTAATGTCTCCATGTTTATGTTATGTCTGAGCACATGGCTTTGTCTGTGTTTGTGTCTGCCATGTGCTCCTCTGTTCCCTCCTCCTTGTTTGTCACCACGCCCTCTGTTCTAGTCATTGTTCAGTCCTTGTTTGTTATTAGTGTTTTCACCTGTTCCCTGCTCCCTTTCTTGTTGAGTCCTCGTTTGTCTAAGTGTTGTCACCTGTTCCTCATGTTCTTTGCCTCCTTTATATTGTGCACTCTTTCCCTCATGTCTTTGCCAGTTCGTTAAGCTTCGTGCCTGTGTTCTAGTCTTTTGTTCTCCTAAGCTCTTAGCGTTTTGTGTTGGAGTTTCTCGTATCCCTTTTTGCCATTGTTGTCTTCCCTGTTCCAGACCATCTAACCACCTGTCTCGTCTAGTCCTCGTAGTGTCTCTGGTCTCCCCCTGTCCTGTCCTACAGACTGAGGATCCCTGTGGCTGCTCCTTCTCCCCGACAAGCAGCAAGACCGGTTCAGTGCCTGATCGTTTCTGATGGTTCTAACTGCTTAAGCTGTTTGATCCTGTCTGGCTCCCACTACATCTTTGGGCCTCATACTGCACACCTGCCAATGCTCACCGGCCTGCTTACTACCTGGGCTGTTCTCAGTGGCCGTTCCCTCAGCGTGCTCGTCTTTGTGTCGCACCCCCTTCCTATTGTATGGACTGTGTTCACCTCCACACCCTCTATATTCCCAGTTTGTCAATAAACCTGTAAAACTCATCCTGCGTTTGAGTCCTCCCTCACAGATCCCTGACAGAGAGATCAGGACCATATACATTCAGAGTCCAATAGTTTTACTGACAGGGTTAAAAGAAAGGCTTTACATCACCAAATCACAGTAACAGTAAATATACAGAGTCAGACACACACATTTACACATCATTCTCTACAGGACACAACTGAATGATTCCTGCTGTATCAGTATCAATGATCTTTCTGCTCCACAAAATTATTCGGGAATTTGGTCAGAAAAGTGTAAATATGATGAAAACTCAGCCAAAACATGCATAAAAACACCTTTTACAAGCAAAATGCAAATGTTTTATTGAAGTTGTAATCTATTAAATGCAACTATCAAATCATCTAATACCATTAAAGATGAAGTGTCTTTATGTGTTTTTATTTAACCCTTGGGGGTCCCTGATAATATATCCATCATATATATATATATATATATATATATAGATGAAAAAGGCCGGTGTGATGTTAGAACATTGTTAAAGGTCCAAGGACATGCTGCTTTTTGGATGCTTTTATATAGGCCTAAGTGGTCCCTAGTACTGTATCTGAAGTCTCTTTCCCGAAATTCAACCTTGGTGCAGAATTTCAGCCACTATGAGCCAGTCCAACAATGAGCTTTCCTCAGGATGTGCCGTTTCTGTGTCTGTAGCTTTAAATGCTAATGAAGAGGAGAGAGGCGGGGCAAGGTGGAGGGTGGGTGTGGTCTTAACCAGCTTGCGGCCACGGTACCATGTGCTAATGTTGACAGTGGATGTATCGCAATGGCTCGTAGACACGCAGTCGTTGAAACGTTTCAGTTAAACCCAGAATCTGATCTGGATGGAGAAGCACCAGATGAAGAAGTTGCAACTCAGCAGCTACAGCAGGACGTCTCCGAATGGTTAGTTTAAAATATTGTGTCTGGATACAGTACTTTAGTTGGTTTGTTTATGTATGCTGTTACAGTTATCATGTAGCTAATGCAAGCCTACATTGTTGGCTTTTCATGTTGCTCTGATTTGCGGTCCCACTTTATATTAAGTGGCCTTAACTACTATATATTTACATCAAAAAAATAAGTACAATGTACTTAATGGGTTCATATTGAATTGCCAAACACTTTTGATGCTATTGAGGTGGGATACAGGTAAGGTTAGGGAAAGCTTTGTTGGTATGGGTAGGTTTAAGGGTAGGGGTAAGGGTTAAGGGATGGGTCAACTGTGTAATTATAAATGTAATTACAGAAATTAATTACAGATGTAATTACATGCAGGTGTTTTTAAAATATAAGTACAATGTAAAAACATGTATGTACACAATAAGTGCATTGTATCGAATGATTAATTTAAATGTAAGTACATAGTAGTTAAGGCCACTTAATATAAAGTGGGACCCTCTTTGCTATCATGTATGTATGTATGTATGTATATATATATATATATATATATATTATCAGCTATAGACACTAACCAGCGCCACTATAGTCAGACCTTTTTGATAGGTGCTGTTGTGGAAAATGTGCTACATGCCAACATCATTTATTTGTTTACATATTTTATATTTCATATATCTTAAAAGTTTTTACAATCTTTCTTTATTACAATTACATCAAGCTCTGCAATCTGGAAATGTGGATATTGCGTGCGCCAACAGCAGAACGGTTATCCAATCAACAAAGAAATGTACAACACTCGTGTTACAGTGTGTGTATTCACACACATACTTGATGCTGTCTACCTTTACATTAGCGACAGTAACTGGGCTGTATTGGCTCACGTTGAGGAAACAGTCGTCGGTGAAATATGTGGCGCAGACATACAAAACTTTGGGAAGTTGTATCGACGCATTACCAGAGAAAATAAAATTAACCCACTATTTTTTTCATTGGCTCAGATGAAGGAACTAAAAAAGCACTCGGTGTTCATTTGTACATCCAGACACTGAGCAACTGCCATGCTTCGCTCGTTTGCAAGCCATGATGTGTCTCGAGGAAAAAAAAAATATTGCGCTCGCCTCGCACTGTAGTAGCTCATTATCTTATGGGCGGGAAAAGCAGAGAAAGGGGAGGTAATCTTTCCCCGTATGACGACATATAGGGAAGATTACAGATTGGACCGTCTGAGCTTTAGGGTGTGTTCACACTTGGCATGTTTGGATTGATTAAAACAAACCCTGGTGCGATTGCTCTGTTAGTGCAGTTCATTTGAGCATGTGTGAACGCTGCCATCCGAACCCTGGTGCGCACCAAAAAAGCGGACCGAGACCGCTGAAAAGATGGGTCTCGGTCCACTTCCAAACAAACTCTGGTGCAGTTCGAATGATATATGAACGCAACATGAACCAAAGACATGTAAACGAACCAAAAACAGGAAGACGAGACCCTAAAAAGGACAGAATCCTCACGCATGTCGGTTTTCTCTCGTCATAGTCGCGAGTTTGCCCATCACAGGCATCAGACGCACGTCTCCATGCAGCAGATCGTTTGTGTGTGACGGATGGATTCCCGCCACTGTTTTGACTCCTTTATACATTTTATAAGCTCTTCACAAGTTCCCAGCTGGCCAAAATACCATCACATGCAGGCTACGCCCCGCTACGCACACACAACGAGCACATTTACCTCAGAAAACAGCATTGTTTTGGATGTTCGGTAAGTTCCGTCTCAAAATAGGCAATACGTCATAAAATCTGACAAATAACGTTGTGAATGTATCCCTATGCCTCAAGGTTCGGTATCTTTTGGTTCGGTGATAAAATTGCCAATCTGAACGCTAATCGGACCAGGACTAAATGTTTTTTCTTCTTCTTTGGTCCAGACCAAATGAACCAAACAAACCGAACTACAAGTGTGAACACACCCTTAATTTTCTCAAATGTGAAGCAAAATACCCAGGGATCGGTTTACACCTATCACCTTTTCTAGCCACTGGGGACCATAGGCAGGCTAGGGGAACTCATATTAATGTTAAAAAACCTAATAAAGTGAAATTTTCATGTCATGGGACCTTTAAGGGTTTTTTGTCATAATGTGTATCAGTGTGATCAGTGAATTTTCCTTTAAAGTGCTGCTTTTAACCAGTGTGTTACGTCTATGACGTATTGTATGCTGTGTACGCTGTGTATGTGTATCTCTCCTTTAACAGGATTGGCCTATGGCTTGACGAGAGACTGTTACTGTTTGTTGATTGGACCAGAGAGGAGACCTGGACTATAAATTCTTCTGGATCTCGCTGGAGGGCGCTCTCACTTTTGCTCTCGCTTCCTCTGTACTCTTTGTTTGCAATGATCTCTTCTGTGTGTCTCTCTCCCTGATGACTGTTGTTCATGTGTCAATTCTGGTGTGAAGCTCTTAGTGAAATGCTGTTAAATCAAGTTATAATCTAAGAGAGTATTGTAAACCATTGCGAGAGCCTTGTGTCGTCCTTATCCTTTCTGACATGTTTGTAAACCATGTGCGAAGCTGTAGGGGGTGAGTGCCTTATTTTTGTAGGCCACTTGGCCACCACCTTTTCTCCTGTTTTGTGGTTTAGTTAAGGAGTGAGGTTATGTTGTTGTATTTTGTTTCTTTATTTTTGTATGCACAGGGAAGTTAGTTAATTAATGGGAAGTTAGAGTATTGTTTGTTTATTATTTTGGCATTTGCTCACCCCTGATCATTTGCTTCTATTCTTTTATGTATTTTCATGTTTTTTTTTTTATTTCTAACTGCTGCCGCACAAAAAGACTGAGCAAAGAGCCTAAGAAAAATTAAGAAAAATAAAAATGAGTACTTTGGCTGTCATTTTGTGTTGTGCCATTTATGTTGCGGTCCTGACCTAGACCGGGGCCGTAACATAAATTGGGGGCTCGTCCGACCGGTTGACCGTGGCGGATAGTCTAAAGGCTTGATTTCGTTCGTTTTCATTCATCTAAATTGGGCGTTTGTCCGTTACGGATAACATAAATTAGGGACTCGTTTGGTGCAATCGTACACTGTTGAAGTTTATTTGGACATATCAGTGAGGGGTAAGATGAGTTGGAGATTTGTTTATGGCTTGTTAATGAAGTTACCATATGTTGCGGATTCGTTCAGGGCGTATCAATGCAAGTATGTGGCAGAATTAACCATGCATTTGTTTGCCTGGTAATTTTCTTTTGGTGCGGGGCGAGTTTACGGTCAAATATGGAATTTGATTTAACGTCGTTTACGTTATCTCCTACAACGGAGGAATTTAACAAGTGTCGTAAGGCTGATTTGTTGCAGATTGCAGATTTCTTTAATATTTCTGTTCCTAGGGAGGGGCCAAAGCAGGTAGTTAAGGAGAAGTTGTATAGCAAATTGGTGGAGGCTGGAATTTTGCCAGATGAATCTGTTGAAAGGTTACCACGAAAGAGTGTTGAAACTGAGGTAGGTGAGGAAACTTTTTCTTTTATAGATCCTAGCCATCCTCGTTTTGATCCTATGCTAGCGATTAAACTGAAGGAGTTGGATCTACAGTTAAAGAAACAGGATTATGATGCGCAGTTGCTTCACTACCGAACTTTGGAGTTAGAGGCTGATAGTAAGCTTAAATTGCGTAGTTTGGAACTACAAGCCAAAGCACAACCTAATGCACAACCTAATGCACCTGTGCCTATGCCTAGATCGAGACCGCCTTCTCCTCGAACGCCAGTGAATGCGCCAGTTTCAGCTGTACCGGATCAAAGTCCGCCACACGCTACTACTTCGTATGTTGGTGAGTCTGTAACCAGTCTGGATGTGAGTAAATATGTTACTCTTGTTCCTCATTTTAGAGAGACGGAGGTAGATTCGTATTTGTCGCTTTTGAGCGCATTGCAGCTACATTACGTTGGCCGAAAGAGTTGTGGTCGTTGCTTCTGCAATGTAAATTAGTGGGTAAAGCTCAGGAAGTTTGTACCGCTTTACCTATCGAGCAAAGTCTGGATTATGATACTGTCAAAGCTGCTGTGTTGCGAGCATACAAATTAGTACCTGAAGCTTATCGACAGAAATTCCGAAACCATCAGAAAATAACCAGTCAAACATTTAGTGAATTTGCTCGTGAGAAAACTGTGTTGTTCGATAAATGGTGTGCAGCAAGCCACGTTACCACGTTTGAGCAGTTACGAGAACTTTTATTGTTGGAGGACTTTAAAAGTTGCGTTTCGGAGGATATTGTGGTATACCTAAACGAACAGAAGGTATTGTCCGTACCGAAAGCTGCTGTTTTGGCAGACGAATTTGTGCTCACGCACAAAACTGTTTTTACCCCGTCTGTGTATAGAGAGAAAAGTGGCTCATCTGTTGAATTTTCTGTACGAAACGGCTCAAGAGTTTTTAATAAAGGTAAGGGAAAGCGAGAGAATAGAGAAGCCATTTCGAATGTGTCTCGTAACACGCATGTGTCTTGTGAGGGAGAAAGACGCGTGTGTTTTTTCTGCCGTGAGCCAGGACATTTAATTGTGGACTGTAAGCGCTGGAATCAAGGTAAACCTCCTGAGAAACCAAAAGGGGTTGCTTTAGTCCAGACTGCTTCTATGCCATCTCAATCTTCTAGTGCGTATACTGATCTATACTGTCCATTTCTTATGAACGGTTCTGTATCTCTTTCAGATGAGCAGGGAGGTTTGAAGCCTATTACAATCTTGCGAGATACCGGTTCAGTTCAGTCTTTCATCTTGGAAAGTGCACTAGAATTTTCTGAACAGTCTTACTGCGGATCGAGCGTGTTAATCCGTGGCATTGAGCTTGGCTGTGTTAAAGTGCCTTTACATTCAGTTTATCTTCAGTCTGATTTGTTTACAGGCTTTACGAAGTTAGGAGTACGCTCTCAGCTTCCTGTTGAAGGAGTCGATCTGATTCTGGGTAATGATATCGCTGGTGGTAAAGTGTTTCCTCAGCCAATCGTAGTGGATACGCCAGATGTGACTGCGTTACGCGAACAGATTGATGTAAGTCAACAATTTCCGACTGTCTTTCCTGCCTGTGCGGTCACACGCGCTCAGACTAGAAAGTTCGATGATGTTCTAGATGTGTCTGAAACATTCATGACTGATAGAGCTGACAAAAAGGAATGTGTGCAGGATGTTTCTAATGTCTGTATTCCTGATCAAGCTGTTGCAGTCCGACTTGAGTCTCTGCTCGGAACAGGGAGGGAGCAGCTGGCTGCTGTGCAAAAAGCTGATCCGTCACTAGACAGGTGTGTTGCCGTGGCTGTACAGAAAGGTGAAGTAGCGAATAAGGATGTGGCTTACGTTTGGGAAGATGGAGTGCTCATGCGTAAATTGTCTCCATCAAAGAAGGATTTGAGCTGGAAAACTGTGTTTCAGGTAGTGGTCACTGATATTTATCGTGAACAGATTCTGTGTCTAGCTCATGATCATGCTCTTTCTGGCCATTTGGGAGTAAATAAAACTTTCAGTCGCATCATTCGTTATTTTTACTGGCCTGGTTTGAAGTCAGCAGTTTCCAGATACTGTCGTTCATGTCATGTATGCCAGTTATCTGGTAAACCTAATCAGGGAATTCCTAACGCTCCACTTCATCCTATTCCAGTTTTGTCTGAACCATTCGAGAGAATCATTATTGATTGTGTTGGTCCATTACCAAAGACAAAATCTGGTTACCAGTACCTGTTAACTCTGATGTGTGCTGCCACTCGGTATGCGGAGGCAATTCCTATGCGTATGATTAGAGCTAAAAACGTGACACGAGAACTGATTAAATTCTTTTCTACCTTTGGCATTCCCAGAGTCATACAGTCAGATCAAGGTACAAATTTTACTTCCAAGCTGTTTGCTCAGGTTTTGAACTGTCTGTCTGTGAAGCATACATTTTCTAGTGCCTACCATCCAGAATCACAGGGGGCGCTAGAACGATTTCACCAGACGCTAAAGAGTATGTTGCGTTCGTACTGTTTTGAAACAGGAAAAGATTGGGATGAGGGTGTACCATTGGTCATGTTCGCTGTGAAAGAGACCATTCAAGAATCCCTGGGTTTCAGTCCGGCCGAATTAGTGTTTGGGCACACTGTGCGTGGCCCACTGAAACTGTTGCGAGAACAATTGTTGAATGAGACAAAACTACAAACTAACGTACTTGAGTATGTGTGTTCTTTTCGAGAACGTTTATACAGAGCTCGTGAAGTGGCACTTTTGAATTTGAGCAGCGCTCAGACAAAAATGAAAAAGCACTTTGATAAAAAGAGTGTTTATCGCAGTTTTCAGGAGGGTGATCTGGTGCTGGTACTTCTTCCTCTGCCGACATCACCGTTACAAGCTAGGTTTTATGGTCCTTATTCAATCAAGCAGAAACTAAGTGACACTGATTATGTCATTAATACCCCTGACAGAAAACGTAAGATCAGAGTGTGTCACATTAACATGTTGAAGGCCTATGTAACGAGAGATGTACCACAGAATGTGTCCAAAACCACTGTTCCTGTTCCTGTTGCTGCTGCCATAGCTGTGTACTGTCCTGAGGAGGACGGCCTCAGGGTGCGAGAAGTGTCATGTGCTCGCCTGGAAAATTCAAAACTCTTGCTGAACTTAAAGTCTTATCTGTGTTACCTGAGTGAAGGGTGTTAAAATTATGTAATTGCTCTAATCGAAAAGTTTCCTTCTCTTTTCTCTGATGTGCCCAGTGAGACCACAGTGTTGGAGCATGACATTGACGTGGGTGATTGTTTTCCCATCAAACAGAACTCTTATTGTGTAAACCCAGTCAAACGAAGAATAATGCAAGAAGAATCTGCATATCTGCTAGAACATGGTTTTGCTGTGCCAAGCTCGAGTTCGTGGAGCTCACCATGTCTCCTGGTGCCGAAGTCCGACGGGAGTTTTAGATTCTGCACAGATTACCGTAAGGTAAATTCCATTACGAAACCTGACTCTTATCCTTTGCCAAGGATGGATGACTGTATTGACAGGGTTGGCGCTGCAAAGTTCGTGACCAAGCTTGACCTGTTAAAAGGTTACTGGCAGGTTCCTCTGACGGCCAGGGCTTCAGAAATATCTGCCTTTGTCACGCCTGATCACTTCCTTCAGTACAAGAGGATGGCTTTCGGAATGTGAAATGCACCCGCTACATTCCAACGCTTGATGAGAATTGTGCTTGCTGGATTAGAGAACTGTGAAGCATACTTAGACGACATTGTCGTTTATTCATTCGACTGGAAACAGCATCTGACAAGTCTCTGTTCAGTGTTTGAGCGGTTAAATGCTGCATCACTTACCTTGAACCTTGCCAAGTGTGAGTTTGGTAAGGCCGTCGGGACCTACCTGGGAAAACGTGTGGGTCAGGGACAGGTGCGTCCTGTGGAAGCAAAAGTTGAGTGTATTGTTAATTTCCCAGCTCCAACTACCAAACGGGAGTTACGTCGTTTCTTGGGAATGACGGGATATTATCGTGCCTTTTGCAAAAACTTTGCTGAAATTGCATCACCACTCACAAATCTACTGAGTCAGTCCAAGGTGTTTGATTGGAATACAGAGTGTCAACTAGCTTTTGATGCTATCAAGAGGTTGTTGTGTAGTGCCCCAGTTTTGTCTGCTCCAAACTTCTTAAAAGCATTTAAATTGGAAGTAGATGCAAGTGACATAGGACCAGGGGCAGTTCTTATTCAAGAAGATGCTGCGGGAATTGATCACCCAATCTGTTACTTCTCCAAGAAATTCACGAAGTCACAGCAGCATTACAGCACCATCGAAAAAGAAACTCTTGCACTGTTGTTGGTACTCCAACATTTTGAAATATATCTTGACGCTTGTACTGTTCCTATTTTGGTGTATACTGACCACAATCCCCATGTGTTTCTTTTCCGAATGTCAGATTCAAACCGGAGGTTGATGCGCTGGTCTCTTCTGATCCAAGGTTTTAACCTGGAAATTCGGCACAAGAAAGGATGTGAGAATGTGATTGCTGACGCTTTGTCACGTGCTCCAAGTAAGCCTGAGAGTTAAGAATTTTCTGGTTTTGTATTACAAATATTTATTTATTTGTAATTTTAAGGGTGGGGGTGTTACGTCTATGACGTATTGTATGCTGTGTACGCTGTGTATGTGTATCTCTCCTTTAACAGGATTGGCCTATGGCTTGACGAGAGACTGTTACTGTTTGTTGATTGGACCAGAGAGGAGACCTGGACTATAAATTCTTCTGGATCTCGCTGGAGGGCGCTCTCACTTTTGCTCTCGCTTCCTCTCCCATAGGAAAACAAATATTGCTCAGTGGTTGCTTTTCCTAAGCTCATGAGACTTAGTTGTGATTCTCATATATCCCTCATTTTAGTGTCAACAGAGTTTCAGATGTTTCTCCTAAAAATTCCTTAGGAGAAATAAGAGTAGACAGAAATGAGACATGAGAAATATCTGAGAGAAACAAAAGTCAAAACTGAGAGTGTGGTGGAAGAAACTTAGAACATCTCTTTATTGTCTTGCTGCAGTCTCTTTTAAGACTCCATTTTATTGCTCAGAGGTTGCTCTTTCTAAGCTCATGAGACTTAGCTGTAATTCTCATATATCTCTCATTTCAGTATCAGCAGTGTTTCAGATGTGTCTCCTAAAATTCCTAAGGAGAAATAAAAATAGGCACAAATGAGACATGAGTCAAAAAGAAAAGAGTCAAAACTGAGAATTTGGTGTGAGAGACATGGGAGATCTCTTTATTATCGCTCTGTTATCTCTTTCAAGGCTCCATCAGAGAAACATTTTATTGCTCAGATGTTGCTCTTTCTGACCTCAGGATACCAAGTAGTGATTCTATCTCTCATTTTAGTATCAAAATTGTTTCAGATGTTTCTCCTAAAATTCTGTAGGAGAAATAAGAATAGACACAAATGAGACATGAGAAATATCTGAGAGAAAATGAGTTAGAGACTACAGAAAGACAATAATGAGATGTTCTATTTTGTTCCACCAAAATCTCAGTTTTTTCAAGACTCCATTATTTTATTGCTCAGAGGTTGCTCTTTTTAAGCTCATGAGACTTAGTTGTGATTCTCAAATATCTCTCATTGTAGTATCAACACTGTCTCAGATGTTTCTCCTAAAATGCCTTAGAGAAATAAAAGTAGACACAACTGAGACATGAGAAAGTTCTGAGAGAAAATGAGAAATAAGAAATCTCTTTATTGTAAAAATATGTTCAGAAGGTTTTTTTTTTTTTTGGTGACATTGTTTTTTTTTTACCTTTAATGGACAGGACAGTAGGATGGGAGAGGTGAGAAGGGAACAGGAGATGGAAAGTACCTTTAGCTGGGATTCAAACTCGTGCTGTCTGAGGAGCTTCTGTGTCTCAATGCTGATGTGCTGTCCACAAGGCTATGGCTCTGACAGAGCTTTCTCTAAGTTTGGGACACTAAGAGCTGATTATTCTGTTACATGTCTCATTTAGGTATCAGCTTTGTCTTTTGGTGCCAGCTGCATTATCTTAGCATAGTTGCATTTTAACTTAGGAACTAGTTTGACTAAGTAGCAGTTAACCAAAGGGCAGTCAGTCTTACTTTCCTGATTCAAATTAAACAGATATACCTTTTTATGCAACTTATTTTAAATGTTATTACCAGGCTTGAAGTTTTTTTTAAAAAATTAAATGACTAATTTTTTATGACTATTCTAAGAAGTTTTTGCAACCAGCCCAGATGTCTTCAATTTTATTTTAGGAGAAACATGTTAAATTTTTAAATTTTTACTAATATTGTAAATACTGAAACTATTATTCAAATAGCATTATACCTTACATAATATGAATATAAAGGGATACTCATTTAAATTTATCTTCAATACCCAGCATTGTATATGCAGTGCATATTCCAAACAAGGGATTAGACAAGTGTGAGATGTTTAGGCTAAGATAGATACTTTCTTTTTAAACAGATTTAATAATGAACCAGTTCCTCATTTCTTCATTTAACATTGTAAAGTTTGCCTTGTACAACCCATTTTGCATGCATGAAAATATTGGTCATGTTTTCCTCTGTTAAGTAATTGTGCAACAAAACTAAACTTCAAATATGAGAATGCGTGTATTGTGCTTGATTGAAATGGAATGAGATAGAAGCCACCCAAAGGGGAGAAAAAAAGTTTAACATCTCAAATGTTTCTGCTAGACATAAATGAGGTTAAATTAATATCAAATGGAGACTTTTGCTTTAGTCTCCTGCTTCTCACACTTGTCTCCTGAGACAAAATCTCTACACTCTCACAATGGCCTTCTTTTTTTAAGTTTTAGAAGAGATCTCAGTAACATCACACGCTGTGCTCAGACTTTTCTCCTCAGCTAGAGACTCAGGAGCTCTCACATTTGTCTCCACACATTTGGCTCAGGAGCTCTCACATTTGTCTCCTCTTAAAGTTTTAGAAGAGATCTCAGCAACATCACACGCTACGCTCAGACTTTTCACCTCTAGAGACTCAGGAGCTCTCACATTTGTCTCCCTTAAAGAGATCTCAGTAACATCACACGCTGTGCTCAGACTTTTCTCCTCAGCTAGAGACTCAGGAGCTCTCACATGTGTCTCCTCTTAAAGAGATCTCAGTAACATCACACACTGTCCTCAGACTTTTATCCTCATCTAGAGACTCAGGAGCTCTCACATTTGTCTCCTCTTAAAGAGATCTCAGTAACATCACACGCTGTGCTCAGACTTTTCTCCTCAGCTAGAGACTCAGGAGCTCTCACATGTGTCTCCTCTTAAAGAGATCTCAGTAACATCACACACTGTCCTCAGACTTTTATCCTCATCTAGAGACTCAGGAGCTCTCACATTTGTCTCCTCTTAAAGAGATCTCAGTAACATCACACGCTGTGCTCAGACTTTTCTCCTCAGCTAGAGACTCAGGAGCTCTCACATGTGTCTCCTCTTAAAGAGATCTCAGTAACATCACACACTGTCCTCAGACTTTTATCCTCATCTAGAGACTCAGGAGCTCTCACATTTGTCTCCACACATTTGGCTCAGGAGCTCTCACATTTGTCTCCTCTTAAAGTTTTAGAAGAGATCTCAGCAACATCACACGCTACGCTCAGACTTTTCACCTCAGCTAGAGACTCAGGAGCTCTCACATTTGTCTCCTCTTAAAGAGATCTCAGTAACATCACACGCTGTGCTCAGACTTTTCTCCTCAGCTAGAGACTCAGGAGCTCTCACATGTGTCTCCTCTTAAAGAGATCTCAGTAACATCACACACTGTCCTCAGACTTTTATCCTCATCTAGAGACTCAGGAGCTCTCACATTTGTCTCCTCTTAAAGTTTTAGAAGAGATCTCAGCAACATCACACACTGTGCTCAGACTTTTCTCCTCAGCTAGAGACTCGGGAGCTCTCATGTGTCTTCTCTTAAAGTTTAGATGAGATCTCAACAACTTTACAAATTGTGCAACAATAAAATAAAAAAAGTCCATAATTTCAGCGTTAAGCCTATATTAAGAGTGAAATTATGCAGAAATGAGGTTAACATTACTCTTAATTGTAGATATAATAAGAAAGTAGTACTTTCTTAAAATAGTAATGTACCAGATGCTGTTATCAGGAAAATTACTACCGGTTAGGTATTCATGCACTTTCTTTGCTGAAAGGCACATTAAATGACTTATGACCCAATCCTTGACTAATGTGATTATTAATACATAGTATATGATAGAATTGTTTGAGTTCACATTGAGACATTTAACTTGGTATACACATTGCAAAGTTGTTGAGATCACTTTTAAAATTTAAAAGGGACAAATGTGAGAACACCAAAGTCTTTAGCTAAGGAGAAAAGTCTGAGCACAGTGTGTGATGTTATTGAGATCTCTTTTGAAACTTTAGAAAAGACAAGTGTGAGTGATCCTGGTCTCTAGCTGAGGAGAAAAGTCTGAGTACAATGTGTGATGTTGTTGAGATCTCTTCTGAATCTTTACAGGAGACAAATATGAATGATCCATAGTCTCTATGTAAGGAGAAAAATATGAGCATCATATGTGATGTTGTTGAGATCTCTTCTGAATCTTAAGAAAAGAAAAATATGAGTGATCCAAAATCTCTAGGTAAGGAGAAAAATCTGAGCATAGTGTGTGATGTTACGGAGATCTCTTTTAAACTTTAGAGAGACAAATGTGAGACCACCAAAGTCTCTATCTAAGGAGAAAATATGAGCACAGTGTGTGATGTTACTGAGATCTCTTCTGAATCTTTAGAGGAGACAAATATGAGTGATTCAAGGTTTTATAGCCAAGCAGAAAAATATGAGCACAGTGTGTGATGTTGTTGAGATCTCTTCTGAATCTTTACAGGAGATAAATCTGAGTGATACAGAGTCTCTATCTAAGGAGAAAAATCTGAGCACAGTATATGAAGATGATGAGATCTTCTGAATCTTTACAGGAGATAAATCTGAGTGATACAGAGTCTCTATCTAAGGAGAAAAGTCTGAGCACAGTGTGTGAAGATGATGAGATCTCTTAAGAAACTTTAGAGGAGACAAATGTGAGAGTAGAAATGTCTCTAAGAAATTAGAAAAATCTGAGCACAGTATGTGAAGATGATGAGATCTCTTATGAAACTTTAGAGGAGACAAATGTGAGAGTAGAAATGTCTCTAAGAAATGAGAAAAATCTGAGCACAGTATGTGAAGATGATGAGATCTCTTATGAAACTTTAGAAGAGACAAATGTGAGATTGTTAGACTTTTTGTCTCAGGAGACAAGTGTGAGAATCAGGAGACTCAAGCAAAAGTCTCCATTTGATGTTGAAGTAACCTCATTTATATCTAGGAGAAACATTTGAGATGTTAAAGAGATCTCACTTTTGATTTTTCTTTCCTATGGGCTGTACACTTTGTTTGCAATGATCTCTTCTGTGTGTCTCTCTCCCTGATGACTGTTGTTCATGTGTCAATTCTGGTGTGAAGCTCTTAGTGAAATGCTGTTAAATCAAGTTATAATCTAAGAGAGTATTGTAAACCATTGCGAGAGCCTTGTGTCCTGAACTTCATTGTCTGACATGTTTGTAAACCATGTGCGAAGCTGTAGGGGGTGAGTGCCTTATTTTTGTAGGCCACTTGGCCACCACCTTTTCTCCTGTTTTGTGGTTTAGTTAAGGAGTGAGGTTATGTTGTTGTATTTGTTTCTTTATTTTTGTATGCACAGAGAAGTTAGTTAATTAATGGGAAGTTAGAGTATTGTTTGTTTATTATTTTGGCATTTGCTCACCCCTGATCATTTGCTTCTATTCTTTTATGTATTTTCATGTTTTTTTTTTTTATTTCTAACTGCTGCCACACAAAAAGACTGAGCAAAGAGCCTAAGAAAAATTAAGAAAAATAAAAATGAGTACTTTAACAGCCATTTTGTGTTGTGCCATTTATGTTGCGGTCCTGACCTAGACCGGGGCCGTAACAAGTGAATTTTAGCATCTCATTTGCACGTGTGTCTTTCTATGCAGGGATGAGAGAGTAGGCCTTCTGATGTGTGTAAACTAATCTTACCTCACAGTTTATGATTATTAATTATTAATAAATCGGTAGACGAGCATAGTTTCCTGCATGTGTGTTGGGTCAGGACTATCCTCGTTCATGTCCGTGGCATGTATATCAGAGACAGTTCTTGTTATCAGAAATGACGTGAACCGACAGGCTTTAGATGGGAGTCTGAATCGTTCTGTTGGCACAGATGCAATCACTCTACCTGGGTAACATCAGAGTATTATAATTTAGCAGAGGGACTTCTTTTAAGTTATAAAGTATAGCTTTAATTTACCTATTATGTTTGCAAAAAGAATATTAAAGCATATTACAAAACATGCAGTAGAAGAGTAATAATGCAAACAAATGTTTTGTTAATAAAAAGGCTTAAATACAAACACTTTTGTCTCTTTGCTGTGGAAGTACAGTATAAGAGGAAATGTCAGGCATCTTCACTGCAGTATTGATCTGGTGAAGGAAGAGGCCAATCGAGTAAAAAAGGTTGAGAAACTCTACACTAGTGTCATCACATTGTAGGGAAAACACCCCTAGGAAGTAAAATTAGCTCAAATGAAACATTTATAGGGAATTATAAAGAGTTGTTTAGATTACGACCGAGCAACTGAGTCGCCCAGCGTTCATTTGCTTGAACCATAATAAGCTCTTGTAGCGGATATAAATATCCAACAATCGTGAAAACACTGATTAAAGTCCGGTAACTTGATCACAGTTTAAGACATTACATTTTAGAATCACATAATACAAGACACTTTCTTTTTAAGATCTACAAGAGATTTTATTTATTCTAACACAAACTAATCTAACGCAAACACACGCACATACACACACACACATACATTCATATGCGTTGCAGTAAGAAGGAAATGAGAGAGAAAAGAGTTTTGAAAGAGAGAGAGAGAGAGAGAGAGAGAGAGAGATATGATTAACAGAATTCCTATCAATGCATTTCAAAGACCCGAACGAACCATGAATCATTAATTTAAATGCACCAGTTCAGTTTTCATCTGGAGGTACTTGCTTGCGTTGACTTAAAGGTGAATTTCCCTCGTCGTGCAGAGAAGGGTTTCCCAAGCCAATGATTGGTCCAGGTCAGGTCCGTGTGGAACAATGAAAGGAGTCTCTTTGTCGCTGGAGTTGAAGCGGCAAAAGTCATTGGTTGAACTTTGCGGCGAAACTTAGGACACAAGACTTTAAGCAGTAAAGGAAAATTAAGTAAAAGAAAAGAAAAGTGAGTGAAGGTTGGATGGCTTGAATGAGCGGCTTGTCTGTTCTTCTTGTTACTCCATTGTTCTTGGTACTTGTCTTGACTTCTCTTACCAGAACTAACCAACTCCTTCACTATCTTGCAATATGATCATTTAAACTTAGTTGTTTGTCACACCTCTGAGGAGTCTTGGCCAATCAGACATTGTCCTGTTTTAAGAGGGCCTTCCTCTTCCCCCAATAAAACATAAGTGTTGCATCCCGGTCTGTCTCTGCTTTAGCAGAGTGCCATTTTAACATAATTTCTATTAACTGGAATATGATACATTTTAAACAGATTTCATTCAAGCCATAATTTAAGAAAGATGAAAAGAAATAAATCAAGTCCAAATAAGGCATACTTTCAGTCATTCAGTCAAGAGTTAACATATTTACATGAATTGTGAGTGTTCTAAAGCCTAACTGTTTACAGGTAGTACTTGTGGACACATAATGCAAAATGTATGTAGTTAAAAGATGTTTGATAAGTCCATTAAAATTGTTGGAACAATTTTGAAGCAGTTTTATTTGTAGAACAGTCTCTTTGGCTTTCCTGTGAAGTAAGGAAACAAAAGGGGTCTGCATTGTCTCTCGGTTTCTTTGCTCTGGTGATCAAAGGGTCTATCTTCTTGGGTGACGCTTTGGTATGTCACTTCTCCTGCTATCAGGAAGCATAGGGTGTCGTAAAAATAATCAGCTTTGGTTCTCTTTGTAGACCTCGATTCTGAATTAGAAATATGTTTTGAAAGAATCATCTGAATGATTCATTTGTCTGGTTCGTCCAAACATCAAGACAATGTCAAAGTGACTGACAAATAGAGAACGTCTCAGGTTACTTATGTAACCATAGATCCCTGAGAACCAGGGAACGAGACTCTGTGTTTGAATACGCAATGGGGAATGTCACATGACCCAGGTGTCTGAAAGCAAACTATCCAATAACTCCAATCCCTATTGGCCGGCGACAGCCTATGGCGTAATATGGCGCGACCCGGAGTATAAAGGAGCGCCTGAAGAAACAGTCAGCATCTATCGTCTTGAGGGACTGTTCTGCAGGCAGGTAACCCGAAGCATGGCAAGGAAACGCAGAGTCTCGTTCCCTGGTTCTCAGGGAAATGGGAGCGTTTAGCGGAAGTTCTACCCGGAAGACTCTAATGCACGTCATTGCTCATTATCTAACCAATCATTACACGTCACCTGAGTATATAAGTTCTGTTCCCACCCACTATTGTGTTCGCAGATACCATCGCCGGCGTTCCTCACGATGCGTGTACAGGCCTATTGTGATTATCTAAATATTCACACAGACAATGTTAGCGGTAGTCTGATGTACTACAATGTGAAAATGTTCATTTTAGATGGGATGTGCTACATTTAAGTTCAGAAGTGTGCAGGTCCACCCGCGGATTCTATTTTCGAATTCCGTTTCAGCAATATCATCAAAGGGCCTCAAAGCAATCTTCACTATTCTCTCGTCATCACTACAACAGCCACTTCATCTCAGTGATAAGTATTTTCATCGTTTTATGCATTTTGATGTCGTTGGGTGTATAATCATACTCTTTTGCTCTATTACATACATCAGCAGTGCTGTACAGTGCAGTCGCACGCATTTGTTTGAGACGGAACTGTGCTCGTTTGCATTGTTACATTATAGCATGTCGGCATTAAAGCGGAGTTGGACTCGTTGTCTAACAGCAGAAAGAACGACACGCTTTGTAACCTGGGTATATGGTCACGGTGCATCTAGCAATTTTGATTTCCTTTGTAAACGAGGCAGAATCATTATTAATTATGTTCTGTGTGGTGGTAATAAGGCTATGTCGTTTGCATACTACTTTATAAACATGTTTTATTCTCGTTAAAAATGACTGTACGTGTTCACATTTCTTCAGTTAAAGTCTCCGTCTATGTCCTATATGCTCAGCTTCGTGCACGTGCACCAGATTTTCTTTGTGTAGGAAAGGGACAGTCGATTTAATTCCCACGATATTATGTTATCTTTCTGCGACTATATATTGTGATACAACAAATTTAACAGATTATTTGAATAACCCTTTTCGGAAAGTAATAATTCTAGGACGATTGGGGTGATTTAAATGAAAGAAATGGTGTTTTACATATTTCAGGTATGTATTCAAATCCAGGAAATAAATAATTAAAATGTAAATTAACACTGTATTAACTGTATTATATGTATTAAATTTACCTGCGCTAAAGGCACAATCTCGGCGTGGAATCGCGGGCGCGATTGCCTTGACAGACCGATTTCAGTGCCACAAGCGAGTCCCAGCCTGGACTTCCAGGAATAGGAATGAGTCAATTCATTCTACCGAAGTACTTTCAATTGCTTGAATACTACTCATACTGGTAAGTTCATTTTATGAATTAAAACTGAGGTAACGCATCGCTGGTTCACTGGGCATTCATATTAAACTGCATTTGAGTGTTAAAGTTGTAGACTGCTATTCTATTAGTCTGTTGACTGTAAGCAGATCAACAGTATGATATTCTAACATTCTATCGTGTTGAGCTACATAACATCAATTCGTCTCGTGTACTTTTGCTCACCTGTCTATTAATGTGGTAGAGCGGCATCTGTCAAGTCGAGTTCGTCGCAAAGCTGTTGTATTTCTTAAATGCCATGCTGATGTTCATCCTCGCTCCAATTCTCTTATTCCAAGTTCCATAGTGTTGGATGAAACAGCGTGCCAAGACATCACGCAGCTGTCAATATCTGTTTTCACGGTTACTATCAAAGACTATAGAATAACACAAGACGTGTCACTCGTATTGTTTTAAATGGGAGAAAGTGCAATGCGCAAAATGGCGGAATAAGTCCCGCCTTCTAAATAAGACCCAATCGCCGATTGGTAAAGTCACCGCGTCATCGCAATTGCCGTTAAAAGCACCGGTTTCTATAGAAACGGTCGGACGCGCGCCTCCGAAATGAGGCACGAGACGCGCATATAGGTCTCGGAGAATTTGATGTTTCCCCATTCAAAGAGATGGGAGTTGCACTTGCATGCCCGAGAGGCGTTTCAAAGATGGCCGCCGAGTGAAATGACTTGTCTTAAAGGGACTTTGTTACTATGCAGTACAAGAAGGATCCAGGGATAATGCAGAATTGCAGTGATTACGCCATCGACGGGCGACAATGGACAAGCATTATTTTAAATTTGTGACTTTCTCTGAATATTCAAATCTTGGTAACATTTAGGATAATGTATGTACGCAATTTAAATATTTATAAAAAAATAAATAAATAAATTTAAAAAAAAAGTGGTTTAATTTTGCATATCGTCTGAAGCTGCAAGTTATTCTTCTTTGTACTTTGTTGTTTAACATGCATGACACAGACAGCAGCAAGCCTGCTGTAAGTTAAGATCGAATGCGTGGATCCCCTATAAACGATACACATCAGTTTTCTTCTTCACGTTGCCTAAGCCATATGCACTGTGCACAAGGACATTTGACATAAATCTGCATGTACGTGTCCATCCAGGCAAAAATGGATGCATAGTGAAAGCAATTCGTCTTTAATGTGTGCGCACACAGAATAGCGTGTAAACTGACAGAACCTAAACATGTGCAACCTCCGGTTTAAACTATGCTATCCTTGTGCCATGACTTGTGGATGCGCACATCGCGACATATCTAAAGTGATATATTGTGCTGCCCACTACACATCGAACATCAGAGTCACTGTGTCAGTAGGCTAGTCCGCACCCGCTGGACGTAAGCATTTCATTTGTGCTCATTGTGCCCCTTCTGTGCAGCGCACTCCCGAATACCTCTTATCTCTTTACTAAGGTATTGAACAACGATGCTCATGGTGTTATACTTTTGCAAAGGCTTGCTAGCTTCAGCCAGGTTCAGCATTGTCAAGTAAAGTGCTTCCCTTTTGCAAGGGCATCGTACGACTAGGTTTCTCAATCTTCATCTGCCCCATGCATTATGTAATCTTGTACTTGTGTCATTCTGAACTGGTTAATTTCTTTGGGGGTTCTTTTAGCAGGTTCTGACAGTTAGATGAATTCTCTCTGCTTAGTTCTGTCTAGCCGTGAGCAGGAGTCACGGCCAAGTATATTGAATAAGTCTTTCCTATAGAAAACGTATATATACCTTTTCATTATTTACTTAAAATGACTCATGATCATTCACTCATAGTATCACATTACGTCGACTATTGCTTGCTAGCTACTAGCGGTGGTGTCATTGTTTTCTACTTTATCTTCAGCTTCGTTCTTCACAATTGCATACCTTTATATCTTTGGCTTATCGTGACCTTTAATCTGTATTCATAATGGGCCTTTCGTGGCCTTTACTTATAACGGCCTAATCATGGTTTTCGTGTAACATAGCATATTGTTGCTCTGCTCAGAATGGCCCCTTGACTTCTGCGTTGCATAGAATATATCATACTATCACACTAAATTGCCTATTATTGCCTTTGACTTAGTATTATAGGTATATCGTTATGTTGACATCTCATAAAATCACCTATTATTGCTTTGCATTAAATGGCCTCTCGTTGCATTCACATTCGATGGCCATCATAACTTTTAGCTTTACATGGAATATTGTTGCCATAACATTAATGGTTTATATTTGTCATCACATTATAATGGCTATCATGACTTTCAGCTTCACAGGGCATGTCGTCGCCATCAGGCATATTGTTGCCATCGGGCAAATCGTTTGCATCGGGCATATCGTTGCCATCGGCCATCGGGCATGTTGTTGCCATCGGGCAAATCGTTTGCATCAGGCATATCGTTGCTATCGGCCATCGGGCATATTGTTGCCATCGGGCATATCGTTGCCATCGGCCATCGGGCAAATCGTTTGCGTCGGGCATATCGTTGCCATCGGCTATCGGGCATATTGTTGTCATCACATCAAATGGCTTATTACCTCACATTAAATGGTTTTCATTTTTGCATCAAGTGGCATATCATGGTTCTACACAAAGGCCTGTCTTAGCTCTTCATATAATTAAACCTTTCACGGCCACCAGGTAAGTCTGTTTTATGTAACTCCAAGGTCTTCTCAAATTGGCCTATATTGACTTTTCAAGGTACAGGACCTTTGTGGTCTTTTCATGTTAATCAGATTAATGTAGCCTCACTCCATATCTTTAGCAGTCAATGTTATTATGTATGCAATTTATTTGTCAAAATTTAATACTAGTTTGTTACTAATGCAAACTACTGGTGGTGGTGTTTTCATATGATTCAATATCACTCGTTATGATTTCCCTATACTCACTCAAGGTCAAGCGAACCGCTAACTCTATTGACCATGGTCCTCATATGCAGTCTTCTAGTATCACAGACTAATGTGTCTTTCTGACCATTAGTATCAAATCACTATTCACATCACTGGTATTCTTTTGTGTTTAATCTAGGATTACCAAGGCTATGTTTATAACAAGCTTTAGGTAGGGTTATAGCTTATCATAAAATCCTATATTTAAATCTTCTGTGGTAAGTATACTATTGAGACAAACTACCTGTAATGGCGTCAGTTTATATTCCTGATATTTACATCTATATGACTTGCTTATTCGGCTTATCCGGGCATCTCATTCATCTACATCTACTTCCCCTCACTATAGCCTATCGTGGCATCATCCATAATCTACAGGGCACATTTATATGCTGGCCTATCGGCCTACTTTGCTTTCATGCTTGACCTAATGTGGCAATGTTACATAATGATTCTTTCTGTTAATGATTAAACATTCATTAATGACTGTGTATTCATTATCTCTTTCTCTTTGGTAATATTTAGGAACGCATTCAAAGAATCATCCAACTGGTGCGTATTTTCTTCACATTCTCAGTTCTTTTGGGGGTAGGCTCCGCCCCTGCCTTCATCTTAAGGCAGGATCTGCAAACGTCTGCTACCGTCCGGATTGTACTATGGACGGGGCCTACGCCAAAGAACTTTATCATTTATCATTGATATTTACATTCATACTGTTGAATAAATCATATTCAAACGTTTCTTTGCTTCCCGAGTCTTTCTGGTAGAACTATGGTTACATACGTAACCTGAGACGTTCCCTTTCGAAAGGGAACTTGCTCTGCGTTTGAATATGCAATGGGGAATGATATACCCACACCGCCATGCTTGAGGAGAGTGCATGCCAAAAAATATGGCTGACAAACGTCAAGCAGTTTTGAAGGAAATGCTTAGCAACTCACCCTTGGGTCACACCTATGGCCAACAGCCCAAGCTGAGCCTACAGAAGGCCTTTCAGAGAGAGAAGGCCTACTAAGGCCGCTAGAGGCATCTGAGACCAACTTTTCCGCAGACAAAGTGGTCTCTTTAAGGGAATGAGGCCAGGGAACCGAAGGGAACCCCGTCCAGTCACTAGAGGGGAACAAAGTCACCCCCATTGCCACCAGGGAGGCCGACCTGGTCTGTCATAGAACAAACTTAGTTTTGGCCAACCCTGTCTGACAGAATCTCCATAATGCACTCTTCATAGAAGAGAGTAGGTAAGAGTGACTGCAGAAAGGCAGGAGCAACTCAGACCCACACATAGAGACATCCTGCATCCTGGAGAGCAGAACTCAGCTGAGTGCTATGAACCCTAGGGGAGTATAATCCACTCATCCTAGGACCTACTCAGCACTTAATTAACCCTCTGGAGTCTGAGGCTGATTTGGGGCTTGGAGAAGTTTTGACATGCCCTGACATTTGTGCTTTTTTTAGTTGTTCATAAACATATAAATGACAAAAGTGTCATTACACTGTATTCAGCACAAACTAGGCTACAATAATATGTGAGGAACATGTACGTACATGTTTGTATTTTTGAAGGAATAATGTTTATGTGTGGTTATTGAAAAAACAAAAAACTTAAGTCACTGAAATAAGGCCAAAAAAAGTATATTAAATCTGTGTTCATAAGACTTCTGGGTATTGGAGGTTGTAGACTAGAGTTTTTGCTTCAGAATTATGTAAAAAATTATGCTGCCTACTCCTTCATATAAAACAATAGAGAGATTTAAATTTTCTAAGACACTTTTGGTCAAGAAACACAGTATGCATGGGGGCGTGAATCCTCATGTATAATGGGTGATTCTCACCTGAGAAGACAAAAGAATTGAATAATAATGACCTGAAATGACTTGCATATTAATGAGGCCTTTCAGTCAGGTAGGCTGTGAAAAAACCCTCTGTGATCATGCTGATAACAGGATTAAAGTCCACTCAGGACAAAAAAAAAAACATGATTTTTGTGATCTCATGCATGCACGTATTATTGCACATGATATGAAGAAAATTGTGTATAGGCGTATGTTAAATTACACTACCAGTCAAAAGATTGAACACATTGCCATTATGATGTTTTTTAAAAGAAGTCTCAAGTCTCTAACCAAATAATGGTTTTCTATTTTTAATATACTTTAAAATATAATGTATTTCTGTGATGCAACGCGTCTGAACATTCCTACCTCTAGGGCATTTCATATAGGCTACTATATTTGTTATATTATAGAGCCTAAATGTTGATGTGCAGTTGACAAACTATACATCATTAAAAAGATCTAAAACTCAAGCTTCACATTTTGACTCTTAAAATCTTATATTGACCATAATTTCTTAATATGCTTAAAAGCATACACATTTGGAGAAATATTGATGGATTCTCATATGTTTATATCAATTTTCTATACAAAGGAGTAATATGTATTATTCTATATTTATTGTCATCATTATGAGTGCTGGATGCTGTGTTTTTTAATTCATACTTCAGCCGGAGGGCGCTCTGCCCCTTTTGTCCACAAATGCCTCAGTAAAAGAAGAGGCAAATCATGTGACAATCAAGGAACTAACAGAGGCAAGAGATCGCTAAATATGGCTATTCAAAACACTTTTCAAGACAATAAATACACGATTGAGATGATGTATGCATGTATTGACTGAATTTGCGTCTGAATAGCGCTGGCTCCGCGGCGTGGCCGCATTAGCGGATAATGAGCTGAATCACAGACTTCTGACATGGCTCTCTTTTCATACAGATTACATAAACACAGAAGGTTTGTTTTCGATTTGACTTATATGTTTTAAAACCTGACATCATATGTTTTTTTAGACATAAGTATAATTTTTTGTCATTGGTATTCACTAAGTTACAGTTCATTTTTCTAAGAACTATCAGATTGGAGTTCGTTCAGAGGGAGACGAGAGATCACGCATCATGTTAGTTTTCTTTATTTTACAAAAAGCACAACATTTTGTTTTTACTCTGAGTGTACACAAATGAAAGAAGATATTCCACAGATTAAAATGGTGTATAACTCTTAATTGTATGTGCAACATTGACGGAGTATTTTGAGTCTCTTTCACACTGATAAGAAAAAAACCACTGTGGTATCGCCGGCGATACCTTCAGACCTCAGAGTGTTAACGCACTGAGGAGGCTGTGCGTGGAACACCTGATCCTTCAGGAGAGCACAAACCAGCCTAGGGCTGAATCTTAGGAGGATGCCTAATTAAGGCCTACCACCATGATCAGCTTAGGGAGCTAAGCACTATTACGTACATAACCCAAAGGGGAAGTACAAAGCTCACCTAACAGGTAGACCATGCAATGGGCACATACTCATGGAGGCCAAGGGGGCCTACAGCATGATAGTAGCTATATGTGAAACAGAAGTATATTCAGAAAGTGGCCTGGAGGGGCCACCCTGAAGACCTGTCTTGCTGGGGCAGACAGACAACTTCAATGGCAGCAAAATTGGCTGCAAAGTGCCCGCACGACAATCCACCTAACACAATCCAACGAGCAGTGTACTCAGTAAAAGCACCTTTTACTCTTTAAAGCAAGAGGAGTACAGTGTACGCCAACACATATTAAGGAAGGCCTGTGTGGGCCTATAACCTCAACAGACACGTGGCATCAGCTCGTGGCAATGTTCTTAGGCACCAAAGAACGATAAATAACCAACACAAAAGGGGGTTAAATTATATTTATATATATAAAAGGGTTTCTCTGAGAGAAATACACATCAACATATCTCACTATGTTGAAAAAGGCGACCCATAGGTCCTAGCAACCTTTAGACATATGGCATAAGTCCAGTGGCCATCTCTAGGGGCATGTAATAGATCCACCTTAGACATCTAGGTGGCTATTAGCTCAACTAGAGTAAGATCAGACTCAAGGAGACGGATGCAGTTTAAACCAAACCTCAGTAAGGTTTCACCACAGCATACACCCTGAGGGGCTAGCCACTCAAAGTACTCGGAAAAAGCACCATAAATTCTCACATTGAGAAGAGTACACAGCTGAACTCCATATGCTACACCAGAGGCCAAAAAGAGGCCTACCTTAGTAAACATACAGCATCAGCAAGTGGCTGCCATAACCAGACCACCCAAAAGACGTGTATTTAGCATTGAAACTTCCTCAGAAGAAATACATAGAACGCTGCCACCCAACATGAAAAGACCTGATTAGGGCCTATCCGTCAAGGTGGGGTGTGGCCTTTTTAAGGTGGTCAGGTTTCCAAAGCATCCTGCCAACAAATCAACTAAAAAGGAGGCCTAGTGGGGCCTACAATCTCAGCTACAAGTGGCGTTCAGCAATTGTAGAGTAAAAACACAGACTTTGCCAACAAGTCAACTGAAAAGGAGGCCTAGTGGGGCCTACAATCTCAGCGACAAGTGCCGTTCAGCAACTGTAGAGTAAAAACACAGACTGTGCGCTAGAAACCCTAATACAGTGGAGCACAAACAAGCCTAGGGCTGAACCTCAGGAGGAGGCCTCATGGAAGCCTACAATCCATGATCAGCTTAGGGAGCTAAGCACTATTACACAAACAACCCTAACAGGGAAGTACAAAGCTCAACCTAACAGGTAAACCATACTGTGGGCACATAATCATGTAAGGACATTCAATGGTGGCTTGTGAGGGCCTGTCGGTCCCACTTTATATTAAGTGGCCTTAACTACTATGTACTTACATCAAAAAATAAGTACAATGTACTTATTGGGTTCATATTGAATTGCAAAACACTTTTGCTGATACTGACGTGTGATATGGGTAAGGTTAGGGGAAGCTCTGGTGGTATGGGTAGGTTTAAGGGTAGGGGTAAGGGTTAAGGGATGGGTCAACAGTGTAATTATAAATGTAATTACAGAAATTAATTACAGATGTAATTATATGCAGGTGTTTTTAAAATATAAGTACAATGTAGAAACATGTATGTACACAATAAGTGCAGTGTATCAAATGATTTATTTAAATGTAAGTACATAGTAGTTAAGGCCACTTAATATAAAGTGGGACCCACCTGTCTTGCTAGGAGCAGGACATATGACTCAATGACAGTATTTAAACTGTAAAGTGCCCACATGAGAATCCACCCAGACTCAAGGAGGCTGATGTAGTTATAACCAAACCTCAGTAAGGTTTTACCACCAGAACTCACCCTGAGAGGTCAGCCACTCAGAACAGTGCTCAGAAAAAGCACCTTTTTACACTCCAAGCGAGGTGGGGCGCGGCCGATGGTGGTATTGGATTCACATCCTGCCAGCATGTCAGCTAAAAAGGAGGCCTATAGGGCCTACAATCTCAGCAACAAGTGGCATTCAGCCCATTTGTCCATATAACACAAACTGTGCCAACATGTAAACTAAAAAAGAGTCTTTATTAGGGCCTACTGTAGTAAACACGTGGCATCAGCCAGTCCAAGACCATATCAACCATCAGGCCATGCATTCAGTGGAAAACCTTTCAGGCCTGCTTAAGGCATACTCAACAGAGGTGGGGCGTGACCGATGGCAGTATGGGTTCTCGGATTCCCAGGCATCCTGCCAGCAAGTCAGCTAAAAAAGGAGGCCCCGCAGGGCCTACAATCTCAGCAACAAGTGGTGTTCATCCTGTTTGCAGAATAAAACACAAACTGTGCCAACATGTGAACTAGAAAGGAGGCCTGCTGAGGCCTACCATTCAGATGGCATGTGTCTTCAGCTCGTGAAATAATGTAAACTATGTGAGCAAACTATGATCAGCTAACAGCACTTGTTAGAAATACAATTGCTAACTAGAAGGAGGCTAATTAGCCATACAATCAAAGTTATATGCAATATATCTGTTAACAAGATCACAAAAAGGGAGCTAATAGAAACCAGCTTTCCTCAAAAAGTGGTTCTATACTACCCTGAGTATACAATCCAGCAGGTGATGCACTCAGTAACACCAATAAACCTACAAATTTGGAATATTAGTTCACCAATATCTCCAATAGCAGCTACATGAAAAAGCCTGCTATTATGAGATCAGGTGCTAACCTGTGGCAGCATAAGCAAGCTCACATATAATGTAGGGCAAAAGTCTAGAACTTCAAAGCAATTTTACATAACGCTTTGATGTATATGCCATTTTTCAAAGAGGAAGATATTTTTCTCCATAGCAAAAAAGTTCTAGAAAGTGGGGCCTAGCACACACAGCATGAACTTATCTACACAAAGATAAGGGCCTACCACCTGAGATAACAGCATCAGGGAGTCTAAAAACAGTCTACAACCTAGCTGTTAAACTCAACAATTGCACCTACATAGCAAGGGGATAATGGGCATATGGCTTAACAACTCCCTCGGGAGGAGGCCAGAACTAGGAACTATAAACCTGACAAGGCAGAGTATACATAGGGTTATATGTGAATAACACCTAACCTAGCTCTAGCCTGGCCGCTAAGCTACGGGCCTTCTTACAGGGCCACAAGCCTAGTGAAGCCTGGGTTTCACCTCCAAATCTCATGGATAAGAGAAAGAAAGTGAATCTCACAAGCAAACAATGTCAGGCGGCCGATTAGGGCCGACCTAAACATACATATTAACTGAAGTGACGAGTGCTAACTCAAACTACTCTAGAAAACAGCAGATGAAAAGCTACTCTAAGCAGGTGGCTAAGAGGTGGCAATTTTGTGGCCTGCACAACATATATTCTAGCCAGTCTATCAACTTCAGTTTGCCCAAAACCCCCCTATATTTTCTGACTACATGCTCAGAAGACTATACAGGAAAATAAGATCTTATTTTAAACACATAAAATATAGACCCTCCTGCGGCTCAAACACCGAAGACTCCTAATGCTCCTTGTTTACATGAAAGGATGGAATCTAAGGTTCTTTTAAGCTTAAAGGGTCATGAAACCCCCCTGTTTTAAAAAGTCTGTGAAAATGGGTGTGTAGAGGGGGGGAAGAGGGGAGAGAACAGCCAATGAAGCACAGACATAGAACACACTTATAATACAGAATAATGAATATTAATATATGAGCACGGAGAGAATGACAACAAACTCCCAAGCACAAGGGAGAAATGCGAAAGAATATTTAATAGGGCTAATAATAGGCTACTTTGATTACATTTACGAGCACTGCAGTCTCAAAATCAGTCTTTTAGAATAATCGTGTCGTCGTTCAGATAGGCTACACCAGTTTGCACGTATAATTCATTTGAAGAAGACGACGAAATATTTGTGCATAACTACACCGTGCTGGTTAATGTTTGGTGCAGGAGAATGTGTGAAATAAAAACTTTAAACACGGATACTTTATTCTGTATGAGCTATGTGCCACGTGGCTAGTGTTATTAATCTCATCGCGGAGCTCTGTGCTGAAACCGATCATATGCGCGCTCCGCCTGTATATCATAAAAACAATCGTATTTTTCATGTGTTCGTATTCAAACTCCAGTTCTGACCGCATCACGAGCAAAATACAAACAACACACGTGCTGTGCTGAGGGAAACAGCCTACGGCTTGCATATTTGAACGCAGCTAGAGCAGGCAGAGGAGAACGAGCCGCACTTTTGTGACATTTGAATTCTCCGCTGTAATGCGATCTCACGCGAACATATTTTCCATTTGTGCTGGTAGATTACAGCAAAACAATCCACATGCACACAAACCTCTGCTCTGGTCGCGTCGCAGGAAAACACATTGTGTTGTAGCACTGAGGAAACGAGCACCAACGATATGTCTCTGAATGACAACAGACCGAGGTGAGAGAAGTGATACTTCCTTATGCATAATACTGCAATTATAATCGTATGCATACTACAGTGCAGTGATTGGATTGAATGACCTTTATGTCATGAATATATATGTCGAGAATCTACGTCAGCATGTTCGAAAGTACATGATGGCGTCAGATATTGTGACGTTGCTCCGACTCAGCTTTTCAAACAGGAAGACAGAAATTGCTCAGAAAAATGCAAAAATAACTATTTTTCACTTATGAATAACATTAATGAGTACCTTTAGTGTTTTCAATGATGTGCAGCCTATACATATCTGTTTACATCTCAAAAAAAGTGTTTTGGGGTTTCATGACCCTTTAAAAGATCCTTTTACTATCAAACAGAAATAGCGGGCCGGCAGAAATAATCACTATGGGCCCAGCCATCAGTCTGACCATAAGAAGCATCTGAGCATGATACATGTTTATATATATATATATATATATATATATATATATATATATATATATATACACATATATATATATATACACACATATATATATATATATATATACACATATACAGGAGGTGGAAGAAGAAGAGGAGAGGGTAGATAAAAATCGCCCCATTGTAGCTGGGGAATCGATTAGCCTACAAACGCAACGGTGCTTACAATCAATCACCCATCCCACTCTCACTTCCTCCTCCTCCTGTCTGTCTGGGTTCAGATACAAATCTGAACGGCTAAAGCTGAGTTCAGACTGCACGATTTTAGCCCTGATTTTGGCTCGCCGACAGGTTTTGAGAAATCGCCGACAAATGCCTGAAATCACAGGCAAATCGGTGCTCGTTCACGCGAGTGACAATCACGCAGTGTGAATGAGCAAAGACGCGATCTGAGAGAATCGCCGACTAGTCGCCAACGCCCGTGAGATATTTGGCATGCTAAATATCTGGACCTGTCGGCGATTCAAAATCCTGCAGTGTGAAAAGTGTTCTGACTGAAAACTACATCGGCGATGACCGACAGCCAATGAGAGAGCAACGTACAGAGCAGCGGGGAGTTCGGGGAGGAGTTATAGACCACAATATCAGCAAGCATGGCTTAGTTTCAGATAAACATTACAATTATATCAAACAGAAACAAAGCACAAACATTTGCTTGACCATCCACAACAGCAGCACATTGAAAAGTTATTTATTTACCTCCAACTCTCGTTGCAGAACACACAATCCACAGTCTCCCCAACCATTTCCTCCTCCATATTCTTCTTTTCTTTTTCTTGTTTTCGCTGCAAATCAGCGCACAGGCAATTCGTATTGCAAGCTTCTTGCGGGCTACCGTTTTTAATAATAATAATAATAACTCCGGTCTTGCATGCGTGATATCGCGTTGTTTCCTTGTCACATCTCATGTGTGTTTGGTTGTGAAACGTAGTTTGCGTGCCAGACAGAGTTGTCGGCGATTCTTCCTATTGTAAAGTCATGCAGTGTGAAACCTTCTATCGCCGATCCATCGTCCAGTATGAACACAGCAGCGACTGAATGCTGGCCAAGATAGTCATGCAGTTTGAAAAGAACAGTGACCCGACTACTTTGAAAATCGTGCAGTCTGAACTCGGCTTAAGGGGTTTTTCTATGCCCTCCCGATCTCAAACGCGGAGATCAGAAAGGAATGGAAAAGGTTATGGGAGCTGCAGCATTCATAGACAGAAAGGAACCGCTCGTCGAGCTGTCCGCGTGCGGCCCCTTTCTTAACGCGCTGTCACAGCAGCTGCAGCCCGCCGAGAAGCGTGTCCCAAAAACACCAGCAGCTCCACATACCCAGCAGCCAGAGGAGCGCTTGCTGCCGGACGCGATGACGTCAAACACGGATGTCATCATCATCCAACTCATCCTCGTAAGCCCCGGAGAAGTTGAGAGTGAATTCAACTTTCTTAAACTTCCCAACGAGCTCATCTGCGAGCCCTATGCCTCAGCACAAATGGGGCTAGAATCAGGGACAGGCACAGATGCAGACACCTCCTCCTTTGGGAAGAGTGCCAAACGAGAACGGAGCATCCCGATAGGGAGACTCTCACAGTAAACAACAGACAAACACACAAGCTGTGTCCCAATTCAGGGGCTACGCACTTCGAAGTGCATGAAAGGGGTGGGGTTTTGGAGTGAAGGGTTGCCAGGTCTGCGCAACAAAACCATCCCAAAAGTAGCGTAATCACAGCACAAGTGTAAAAGTATCCCAATCCCAGATGTGGCAACAATGAGCCGAGCATCATTACATGGCTAGCGGCTGTGTGACAGACAGAGACAGTTGACGTTTGTGTGTGTATTTTAAAGATTTATGACATGATGTTTCATTAACAAAATTCGGAAGGAGCACTTTCAAATGATCCTTTCAATCATCACGTCATTCCAACCAGCTGTCAGCAATCAGTAATCAACAAGTCTACCCAATCAGCATAAGTGGAGATCATCATAAATACGCAGTCGACTCACCCATGTTCCTTGACAGTTTTTCAGCTTGACAGTTTTTCAGCATTTGGTTACACCCAAATTGTTACAATGTCCGAGATTGATATCTTCCCATCTGACGACGAATCCCTCGTGGCCCAGGATCCTTCGCCGCATCGCACCGATGCAAGGAGCACCTGTGCTCCACCACAGGACACCTGCGTTCCACCACAGGACACCGCAACCGAGCCTCCAGTACCACCGCATGGTCGTCGGTCAAGCCGCGCCGCTTCTCGTACCCCAAGAGGCCGTGGCTTGCCATCACCTCCACCTTCAAGACATCCACCATCATCTTCAGCATCCTCTTACACTTCAGCACACCCCACAATCCCTGCAATAGAAAAATGGACAGTGTTGGGGTTGAGACAAGCACTAATAAGCGCCAATGTCCACTTTTCCAGAAGGATGAACAAAGCAGAGCTGTATAACTTGTACGTTTCTCTTCAGTCGGCATTCCCATCTCCAAAATCCACTCCACATTCCAAAACAGCTAACAAGCCAAATAAAAATCACAAGGGCCCGAACCAACGATCTCAAAAACACCATCTCCTTCCCTCGCGAGAAAGGGCCTTCAAGCTTCAGGCTGAGGCAGCCGGCCCTCTGCAAGCTTGGGCCGCACCCCAGATTCAGCCGCTGCCAGTCCTCACTCTCATATTCGCTCCGCCGAGCTACAGACAGCAGCGCCTCACGTAACAATACCAGCCTCCATAGACACAAACTACCCTGGTAACGTGAGTATGCCTCCACCAGCGGCGCAGGCGCAACCTCAGCCTTTTCCAATCTCTTTCTTCAACCCTCTCCTGTGTCAGTGGCCTGCAGCCCCACCATCGGTTTCTAGCGCCAGGCTGCCTCCGCTAGCAGTGCAGGCCCAGACGCCCTATATTCCTCTCCAGTTTCCTTCATTTTCCACACTCCTCGCTCCAGGGGCCGAGGCGAGAATTAAATGACTACCTCACGATAATCGCAGAGCTCGCATTATCATACGGAGGAACACACTTTTACACTTACCATAAACTTTTTTCAGCCAAATGTGCCATCCGCGTGGCTCAGTGGAACCAGTGCCCTTACTGGGGTGCTTTAGACACTGAGTTACACAACAGAGTGTTCTTAGGATGCCGTAACATCTCCTGTGCGGTCTGCAGATCTGTCGCTCACTCCACCACAGCTTGTCCCCTAATCAACCCGTCAATTCCCCCTTGCTCAGATTCATCACAAGTAAAGTCAACCAGTTATGTCCCACGGCCAGCAAACACCAACTTTGACTCAGCCACAGATTTCAAAAGTCGTACCACTTCAAACAGTCAAGTCTGCAATAATTTCAATTCAGGAAGATGCGCAAGGCAGCGCTGTCGTTACATGCACATTTGTAACTTCTGTGGCGGCGCTCACGCCCGCATGATATGCCCTGTAAAAAGGTCTTTAAATAAAGATTCTAAAAATTACTTGTCGACTCCCGTGAATATTTCTCGTTTGTCTACTGAATTGTCTCACCACCCCGACACTAACTTTACAGACTATTTGCTGTCTGGTCTCGAACACGGTTTCAAACCCGGCGTTGAAAGCCTCCCATCCCAAAGCATTATTTGTAACAATCTCCAGTCTGCTCTCGCCGAGCCTGATACAGTCGACCTTCTAATTAAAAAAGAAATCGAGTCAGGTTTTATGATCGGCCCGTTTAACATTCCTCCTTTTGAATGTTATCGAATCAGCCCAATTGGAGTGGCTACCAGAAAATTTTCAGGCAAAAAACGATTAATAATCGATCTCTCGGCACCGCACAACTCCCCGTTTCCAAGCATAAACAGCCTTATCCCGCTTGAAGAATTTTCTCTTCATTACCACAACATCGATCAAGCTATAACCCTGATCAAAGACGTGGGTCGCGGCGTTTGGCTGGCCAAAGTTGACATCACTTCTGCCTTCAAAGTGATGCCCATCCACCCAGATTCTTGGCATTTATTCGGCATACGCTGGCACGGAAAATTTTATTTTTCCGTCCGTCTAACTTTTGGATGCAAAAGCAGCCCTAAGATTTTCGACATGCTTTCAGAAGCTATTTGCTGGATTCTCTCTAACAGCTATGCAATTCCTTATGTCATTCACCTTTCAGATGATTTCTTAATCATCTCGCCTCCCGACTCCATCCCAGCCGCTCATCTTCTCACAGTCCAAAAGGTTTTTTCCGATCTCGGGATTCCAATCGCCCAGGATAAAACCATGGGTCCAGCCACATCCATTGAATTTCTGGGCATTAACTTGGACACAGTTCATTTCCAAGCCTCACTACCCAAGGAAAAAATCGACAGGATTATTCTGGTCGCATCCACCCTCCTAGACAATCCAAATTGTTCTAAACGCGAGCTACTATCTTTGCTCGGCCACTTAAACTTCGCGATGCGCATCATCCCGCAAGGCCGCCCTTTCATCTCACATCTCCTCACCCTCACGTCTTCAGTTCACGCGCTAGAGGACCAAATCTCCCTAACTAATTCATGTTGCAACGAGCTCAGTTTATGGAAAAATTTCCTTAAACAATGGAACGGTCTGTCCTTTTTCTATAACACTCTCGTTTCTCTCCCCATGGACATTCTGACACAGCTCCCTCCGTCAGTTTCAGGGGATTCTACCAAGGCTGATGGTTCGCATCTACGTGGCCCCCCCAGCTATTAGACTCACCGCAGTCATTAACATCCTCAGCGCTGTTCGAATTGTATCCACTAGTCGTAGCAGCCTTCCTGTGGGGGAAAGAATGGTCCACTAACAGCATCTTAGTGCACTGTGACAACGAAGCAACCGTGCATTGCATTAACAAAGGCCGTTCTCACTCCCCCGCACTAATGCCTCTCCTAAGACGCCTCATTTGGATTTCAGCTTGTGATCAATTCATTATAACTGCAAAACATGTTCCTGGGTCAAAAAATCAAATAGCTGACGCTCTCTCCCATTTTGCTTTCCAGAAATTCAGATCGCTGGCACCAGAGGCGGACCCATTCCCAACCCCAGTACCTCACTATTCAGAACCGATGTTCCCTTAAACCACCCATTGAAACCCCTACTGGACGCCTCTCTTAATTCCATTATCCAAGCCGTTTCCCCTAGAACCCTCCAATCCTACCTAACCGCTTGGAAATGTTTTAAGTCTTTTCACTCCACATACAACCTGCCATTTCCTGATTTTTCACTGCTCACCATCACTTCATTCATATCCTATCTCAACAGTATTAAGAACCTCCAAGCCAGCTCCATCAAGGGTTACCTAAGCGGAATTCAGTTTTTTCACAAACTCATTTTTGGTTCACCCTCATCAGAAATAGCCAATTCACAGACATCCATGTTGATTAAAGGCATCCAAAAAACCCAACCCACCCGCCCAGACGCCAGACAACCAATAACACTAGATATACTCACCAGATGTATCACCATTCTCCGCGAGGCTACCACTCTATCAATACTGCCCGCACACTGGATGCAATGTTCATATTGGCTTTCTTCGGGTTTCTCAGATGCTCAGAGCTCACCATCACATCCAACTTCAATCCAAAGGTCCACCCGACAATTTCAGATTTATCAGTGCTAGATGATGACACCATTTCTTATTTCATCAAACAAAGTAAGACAGATCAAACAAGGAAAGGCCATTTTATCTACATTTTCAACCTCTCATCAATCCAGCCATACCAATCCCTTTTAGCTTACCTCCATTTCAGGAGCTCACAGGCCAAATTCCTATCTGACCCACTCTTCACAGACGACTCCAACCACCCCATCACACGTTTCTGGTTCCAGAAACACCTCAAGTCCATATTGATTCAATCTGGCATCCCAGCAGACAACTATTCTATCCATTTGTTTCGCATAGGTGCAGCAACCACAGCTGCTCAAAAAGGCCTCTCCCAACACCAGATTCAAGCACTAGGTCGCTGGTCTTCAGAAGCCTACAAGAGCTACATCCGTTCCAATCGCTTCCACATCAAAGAAGCTCAACAAACCCTCATCAGCTAAAGCCCAAACCTACAGGCTCAACGCATCCTCTCCAATTAACATCACCAATCGACTAAACAACGGAAGCAATTCTACCTCCTCTGCCGCATCAGCATCTCCCCAGTAGCCCACCTTATTCTTTCACTGCAGCAGTGCTATTCTCCTCTGCTCCCTCAGGAGCTCAGTTCTCCGTCCAAACTCACCCTAAGGACAGTTGAAAGCAAGTCGAAAAGCAAGTTTGCTCCACTGCCGCAGCAGTGTCATCTATTCCGCTCTCGCAGGAGCTCGGCTCACCGTCCAACTTACTCATTGGTTAGTTGAAAGCAAGTTGAAAAGTCTGATCCACTGCTGCAGCAGCCATCTACTCCACTCCGCAGGAGTTCCTTTTAACAGTTCAAACTTGCTCCAGTGCCGCAGCAGTGTCATCTACTTCGCTCCCGCAGGAGCTCCGTCACGCCATGCAAACTTGCTCCACTGCCGCAGCAGTGTCATCTACTTCGCTCCTGCAGGAGCTCCGTCACGCCATGCAAACTTGCTCCACTGCCGCAGCAGTGTCATCTACTCCGCTCCCGCAGGAGCTCCGTCACGCCATGCAAACTTGCTCCACTGCCGCAGCAGTGTTATCTACTTCGCTCCCGCAGGAGCTTCGCTACACCGCACATTGTCATAGCAGGATCATCTCTTCCGATCTCATAGGAGTCCAAATCTCTGTACAACCAATTCACTGGATGATTGGAAAGCAATTTGAAGCAAATTCAGTTCCTCCGCCACAGCAGTTTCATCACCACCTCCCCATCAGGAGCTCATTCTTCATCCAACTAGCTTATTGGATGGCAGCATCGCCTACCCTGCTCCTGCAGGAGCTCTGTTCCATCCAAGTCTTGATCCACAGCCACCGCTCCGGCAGGAGCTCGCCCATAGGCGACCAGTTTCGCATTCTGCAAATTTTGGGGGTTATCAACATCATTTTCTGGCCGCTGTCCCAAGTTAGTCGCAATTTTGGGGGGAGTACTCTGGGTTCGGGCCAAATACCGAGCTCGGAGCCCTCTCCTCGGACAGCACGCCAAATATGCATACTATTTATTTATCTGACTTATTTGCAAGTGTGAACTCGTGAAATGATGTTTCATTAACAAAATTCGGGAGGAGCACTTTCAAATGATCCTTTCAATCATCACGTCATTCCAACCAGCTGTCAGCAATCAGTAATCAACAAGTCTACCCAATCAGCATAAGTGGAGATCATTATAAATACGCAGTCGACTCACCCATGTTCCTTGACAGTTTTTCAGCATCCCTCCACCACCCCATCTCCTCACACTCGCCCGGTTATCTTCCTAACCAAATCTCACACTCGCCTGGTTATCTTCCTTAACCAGAATACGGGGGGAGTACTCTGGGTTCGGGCCAAATACCGAGCTCGGAGCCCTCTCCTCGGAGCGCACGCCAAATATGCATACTATTTATTTATCTGACTTATTTGCAAGTGTGAACTCGTGAATTTCTATTGGGTTTGACATGATTCACTGCTGACAGGACAGTGACACAGGACACTGGACCAAAATATGTATGGTTAAACTATGTAATGTTAGTTTTATATCGTTAGCAACTAGTTAACCTTGTTTGCTTTTTATGTTAAATGAAATGTTAACTGTGTACGTTTTTTTTAAAATATACCTGCTGAGCGTGACTAGACTATTTGTAACAGTCAAGAATTTTAAAGCTATGATGACCAAGACAAAATTTGAATGGACTATATAGATCTGTTTTGTATGTTCAAATATTTCTGATTTTTATATATTTATATAATACGCTCCACCAGCATCTCCCTTCTCAGCCGAATGAAAGTGTACACAAATATGTTTTGTTCTGTTTTATATACTGTTAATTGAAAATGTTATGTTGTTTTTCTGATGTTACATCTAAGTTCTGTTGTATATAGTTGTAAAAGGTACTTTATGTAATGTAGCTTTAGATGTATTTAATGTAAAAACATTTAATTTACATGATGAAAAAATATTATATACGTATAATTTTTCATGTAAAATTACAAGTTGCATAAAAGAAATAAACAATGAACAGAACAATTCTCTTTTATTTACACATGTGAAAATATGTAAAAAAAAAAAACAAATGTTTAACAGATAAACATTTACAAATTTACAAATAAATTACATTACAAATATATGTATACAACTTATGCATTTGCAAAAAACTGTACAGAAATTAGGCTGTTTCATTGACAAAGTGACATTTAAATAATATTTATATCTACACATTTTAATGCACTGTATTCTGTTCTTGAGAAAACGGGAGAAAAGCGGCCTTTGAAGTGCGATTCACCGCAGCGCGAGAACGGCTGACGTAATTCGAGAGCGACTTCAAGTGCACCCTCTCCATTTCCCCGCGGAATGAAGCGCCCATCTCAAGACACTTCGCGGTCTACACTATCCCACAGTTCATTGCGCGCCAGTGACGACAGGAGTTCAGGTGTGAATTCACATAAATGTAAGCAATGCCCCGGTTTCACCAATCAAACTGTAATATCCGTGATGTCCAAATCGTCAGTTTTTCATAAATGCAATATTTGTCTCTGATGAGATGGAGTGCAGTTGAATAAAATCCTAAAGTACTGTACTTTAAATTCAGACTTAAATACAGAGTAAATGTATAAATATGAATGTATATATTTTCCAAGTTAACATTTAATTTAACATAAAAAAACAAAAAAAACAAGGTTAACTAGTTGCTAATGATATAAAACTAACATTACATAGTTTAACCATACATATTTTGGTCCAGTGTCCTGTCGTCGCAGGCAGTGAAGCATGTCAAATCCAATAGAAAGTCATAAAACTTTAAAATGCACACACAAACGTCAGCTGTCTGTCACATAGCCGCTAGCCATGTAACGATGCTCGGCTCATTGTTGCCACATCTGGGATTGGGATACTTTTACACTTGTGCTGTGATTACGCTACTTTTGGGATGGTATTGTTGCGCAGATCTGGCAACCCTCCTCTCCAAAACCCCACCCCTTTCATGCACTTCGAAGTGCGCGGCCCCTGAATTGGGACACAGCTACAGACAGCGCCCTCAAGCACTGTCTATGCGCGCTGAGAGGGAACAAGATGGCGGGCTAAGCACATGTAGTTTTCTCTGCTCTCCAGCAAATCTTGACTTTGTTATTAACATTCAGCTTTTAATCATCCTAATTGTTGTGTATCAGCGAGTATTGGACTATGTCAACAAAAAGAAATTCTAATCACCCGAAAATAGTCAACGCGGCGGAAATAAAGGACTGTAAAACTAAAATAAACGTGTTCGAAAAACAACTCACCTCTGCTGTCACAATGCAAGCAAACTTGATAAGCCGCACATCGGAGCTCGAACGCTACAAAAGACGATGGAACCTTAGAGTAATCGGAATGAAAGAAACCGCAGGTGAAGATATCCGAAGAGAAGTTGTTCTCTTGTTAGCCGAAATTGCTCCTCACCTGCAGCACAAACTTGAAGACATCGTGGATACAGTCCACCGCGTTGGCCCCAAAACGAAGGATAAATCCAGGCAGGTGATCATTCAATTCTGCATGCGGAAATACAGAGACGAGTTCTGGCGTTCTACCAAAGGTTCGGATGTCTGTAAACTCAGGGGAATAAAGTTTGCTGAAGATTTATCCAAGGAAGATCGCGAAGCTCGCGCTGCACTATGGCCGAGGATCAGTGAGGCTAGAGCTGCAGGAAAGAAGGCCTACTACCGTGGCCCTTACGGTTACATAGAGGGCACCCGGATTGTCAAGAACGGTTGAATCTCAATAACCTCGAACGCACTCATCTTTGTGTGTTGGCAAGAGGTGTAAGTGGGATGTTTTATGTTTTTGCTGTTGAGCGAGATATCGTTACAGTGCTCTGTTTGAGAAAGACATTATTTTGTGTTCATTAGAGCACGGTTACATATTTTCCATTTGACTGGTTATCATTTTATTTCATTTTTATTTACTTATTTGCTTCCTTCAGTTAAATGTTCTCAGTGAAATCGTCTTTTTCCTGTATTTCTTTAAACGCAAGGGGTCTCCGTAACTCAATCAAAAGAAAAGCTTTCTTTCTTTTTTGCAAAAATAAAAATTCACATTGTATATTTTTGCAAGAAACGCATTCCAGCCTTGATGACGTGAAGTTCTGGACGAGTCAATGGGGGGATAGAATCATCTTCAGCCATGCTTCTACACATTCTGCAGGAGTGGCAATACTGTTCAACAACCTGCCAGGCAAAATTGTTAAGGTAGAAACTGATCCAAATGGCCATTGGGCTTCAGTTGTTATCAACATTAATGGTGTTTTGTTCATTTTATTCAATGTGTATGGTTACAACAGTGTTCCTCTAAACAACAAATTACTCACTGCAATTTCTAATTCTTTATTTGAATTAAAACTGGTTTACCCAACTGACAATATTATTATAGGAGGAGATTTCAACATGGTCATGGATGAAGCGTTAGATCGCTTTCCACCCAAATTTAATACCTCTCACCCTAATCTTAACCTTCTTAATTTCTGCTTGAATAATAATGTGGTGGATGCTTGGAGAGCTGCGAATCCAAATCTTAAACAATTTTCCTGGTTTAAAACTAATGGGACTTCCAAGTCAAGAATTGATTATTGGTTGACTTCATCTAACTTAACCGACTTTATCAAGGATATTTCAATATCTGCAGCACCTTTAACTGATCACTGTTGCATCTCTATATCACTCTACTCAGGCAAAAGAGAATCATATAATAAGGGTTATTGGAAATTCAATGCTGATTTATTAAAACACAAAAAATTCTCCTCGCAAATTAAATCCTTAATTAACGAGGTAACATCGAATAAGGACCTAATCTCATTCACAAGTAAATGGGAATATTTAAAACACAAGATTCGGGAATTTTCTATACAATTCAGTAAAAATTTAAATGAGGTCAGAACTCAGCTGGAGTTAGAAATAACAAGAGAATTAAACTATTTATGTAATAAAAGTGATATGGACAATGAAACTAAATTACAAATCCTATCCTTGCAATCTAAAATTGATGATATATATATTCAAAAAGCTAAAGGAGCATATGTGAGATCTAGAGCAAGATGGATAGAGAAAGGGGAAAAAAGTAATAATTACTTTTGCAGGCTTGAAAAAAGGCGACAGGAGAAAAATGCCATAAATTCTCTTTATGTGAATGGAGTTATAAATACCTGCCCTAAAATGATTTCCTCAGAGATTTTTCAATTCTATAGTTCTTTATATAGCTCATCCTTTTCTGTATCAGATTGTAATATTTTTTTTGATAATATTCACACTAGCATACCACAGTTAGACCAGGAATTTAAAGATTTATGTGAGGCTGACATTAAAATAGAGGAATTGGATAAAGCAATAGATAAATTATCTTCAGGGAAATCTCCAGGCCCCGATGGCCTTACCTCTGAATTTTATAAATTCTTTAGGGGAGATTTGAGAGAACTATTGTTTCAAGTATTTCTCGAATGTATCCAAAATAATTCACTATCTTCGACTATGAAACAAGGTCTAATTATTCTTATCCCCAAACCAGGTAAAGATGCACGACAAATAGATAACCTTCGCCCTATCACTTTACTCAACTGTGATTATAAAATTCTAGCTCATATATTTTCCAATAGACTCAAGAAAAACATAAATCAAATAATTAGCGAATCACAGTCTGGTTTTATAAAAGGCAGATCAATACATAATAACATCAGATTGATCTTAGATATTTTAGATTATCATGAATGTATTGAGGATGATGGCTATATTCTCTTTTTAGATTTTAAAAAGGCATTCGATACGATCGAACATAATTTCATATTTAGCTCCCTTGAAAAATTTGGTTTTGGCAATAAATTTGTTTCTTTTATAAGAACGTTATATAAAGACATCAATAGTTCTATATCCCTTTCATTTGGAACATCCCAAAGATTCAACATTTCACGAGGAATAAGACAAGGATGTCCCATTTCCCCTTTTCTATTTATCTTAACAGTAGAAATGCTTGCTATCCTGATAGATAAAAACAGCAACTTTGATAGACTCAGTGTATTTGGAAGACAAATTGGTATTAGTCAATTAGCTGATGATACAGTGATCTTTTTAAAGGACCAATTTCAAATTGTTAAAGCCATTCAACTAGTTAATCTCTTCTCCAAAGCATCAGGCCTGTATTTAAATTTAAACAAATGTGAATTACTTGCAATTCATGGTAGCGAACTAGACACTTTATGTAACATACCAATAAAAAAATCGGTAAAATACCTGGGGATAACTATTACTAGAGATAGTAATCAAAGTGTCCAAGAAAATTTGATTAAAAATCTTTCAAAAGCAAAAACTATTCTCAATAATTGGATACAAAGAGATATTTCAATTTTTGGAAGAGTTTTATTAACTAAAATGGAATTACTCTCCAGGTTTGTTTATCCAGCCTCCTCCTTAGCTATCCCACCTCATTTACTAAAAGAATGTAATATTGCACTATTTAACTTTATTTGGAAAAATAAGCATCACTATATTAACAAAAATGATTTAGTTCGCAGTTATGAAGAAGGGGGATTAAATGTTATTGACTTAGAAATAATGAATAGTATTTTAAAAACTCAATGGCTAAGATCATTCCTTTGTAATACAAACTGCTTATGGTTCACTGTCTCTTCTTCAATTTTTCGGAAAGTAGGTGGCTTGGAATTTTTAATTAGTTGTGACTTTGAATTGTCCAAATTACCTCTTAAACTGTCTGCTTTCCATCAACAAGTTCTCCTGTGTTGGAAATTAGCATTTTCTCATAACTTTAGTCCACACAAAACGTGTATTTGGAACAATCGGTTTATTTTGCATCATAACAAATCTTTTTTTTATGAAAACTGGTTTCAATATAACATTTTTTCCATATTGGACATGATGGATAACTATGGTAATGTGCTCAGTTACAATGATTTTTGTTTAAAACATGGGTTTGTATGTCACCCTAAAGAGTTTTATAATGTTGTAAATGCCATACCAAAAAACATGGTATTATTGGTAAAAGGGATTCTTTCACATTACTCTGTGACATTCTCTCTCCCATCTCTTCATCTGGGTAAATTGTGTATTAGAAATCATAAATGCAACAACAAACACATGAGAAGTATTTTTATTGATAAACTTCATCCAAATAGAATTAAACGATATTATGTTTTCAAAGATTTTAGCCCTAAAGAGGTGAAGGAAATGAGAATGAGTTATCTTACCTTTCCAATTCTCCCTAAAATGAAAGAACTTCATTTTAAAATAATAAATGACATATACCCATCTAAACAATTCCTTAAATCAAAATTTGATATTGGAGAAAACTCATGTCAATTTTGTGAAGTTGATATTGAAACCACTGAACACATTTTTTTTTTATTGTAATTATTCAAAGTTGTTCTGGGCCCAATTGTGTAGTAAAATATCATGTATAATTGCATGTGTAAATCCCCTTGAATACAAACAAATTAAGTTTGGTGTGCTTAAGAAAGATTGTTCACAACATTACTTGATTAACAACCTTTTTGAAGTGGCTAAATACTTCATTCATAAATGTAGATTTTTGAAAACCCCCCCATCCTTTCATCACTTCCTTAACGAACTTAAAATTTTTGCTGCTTCTATTGATGCCCTTTCAAATGAAAAAGCTACTATAGTTGCCAATTTCTTTAATGAACTAAGTGCCTTATAACTCCTTGCTACCCCTTGTAAGATTCTTTATTTTTTTTTTATTTATTTATTATTATTATTATTTTATTTTTTTTTTTATTATTTACTTTTTGTTCTTCATTCTCCTTTACGATTGTAAATTTTATGTAATACTTCACTGTTAAGTATTGTATTTGCAACTATGTCTGCCTTGAGAATTGTTAATTATTAACATTGTTTGTTTAATACCTATTCTGTATGTACATTTGTTTGTTATTAATAAAAAAAAAAAAAAAAAAAAAAAAAACTGTCTATGCGCGCTCCTCTCCAGACAGAAAACGCCCAGAAAATGTGTATATCAAGTGTAAAACCCTGGGACACGGATAAACACACTCTCTTGAACGTTTGTAAGGCATATATAAAAACCTTACCGGAGTCAATATAGTCGCGATTAGACAGAACAGGACCGAAAGACGATGAGATGCTGACTGTTTCTTCAGGCGCTCCTTTATACTCCGGGTCGCGCCATATTACGTCATAGGTTGTCGCCGGCCAATAGGGATTGGAGTTATTGGATAGTTTGCTTTCAGACACCTGGGTCACGTGACGTTCCCCATTGCGTATTCAAACGCAGAGCGATTTCCCTTTCGAAAGGGAACTGAGTTATGTAACAGGCACGCCATCTAGTGATGAAGCATGGAAGTGCAATTAAAGTGACGGACTTTCCTGCAGTTAGATTACATTGTAGTGGCAAGTTTTGGAGGGCCAAGCACCACTAACATTTATATTATAATATAATATAAATTATAATATTATAATATAAAGACTATGTTACATGCTTATAATAATATAATAATAATAATAAAAAAATGTTTCTGAAAGGTTTGATACACCATTATGTTGTTTGTGATCCTCCATCAGCAGCTGCAGTATCTCTCAGCTGTATCAGTGCATCACTGTGACGTCTGACTGACCGAGGTTTTTGTACCACTCTTTATCACTGTGTGAACACCCATTGACTGTTTGGATAGTGTAAACTCTGACAGTAATAATCTCCTGTATCTTCAGTCTGGACTCCACTGATGGTCAGAGAGAAATCACTGCCAGATCCACTGCCACTGAATCTAGATGGAGTTCCAGTATAACGGCTCGTTGCATCGTATATGAGGAGTTTAGGAGCTTCTCCAGGTTTCTGTAAGTACCAGGCTAAACGATTACCACCATACACTGCACTGCTGGTTTTACAGTTTATTCTGACTTCTTGTCCTGGTTGAGCCTGAATTATTGATGGACTCTGAGTTACAGTGATCTGTCCTCTACACTCTGAGAGAAAACAGACACAAAAATGAAAATATTTGACATTTTAAAATAATTAAAAATCATTGTTAAAAAAAGAAGAAACTGTATTACACAAACCTTGAATAAACAGTGTGAGAGTCCAGATGAAGAAGGTGATTGTGTTCATTGTTGTTCTTTTGTCTTGTGTGATGATGAAGATTGTGTTCTGTTCTGCTCTCAGTCATGAAGTGTTAAACTCACAGCACTATAAACACTCTCAGAGCACTGAAGCATGCGTGACAATGCAAACAAGTGGGCAGGATTTACAACAGACACACTAATAAACTCTCTACATATAAGATTTTACTTTCAGAGCATTCTTGAACCATTTAGTGATTAATTGTTCATATTGATTAATTGTGAAATATTTTTGTTTATGTTTGTCAGACTGATGAGACACTAGTCTTTGAGTTTATATGAACATCTCTCAGTGTGGATGAAGCATTTTCAGCTTTCAGTGCCGCTGTAGAAATAATCTATTCACTCTCATGATTCATTTATATAAGCTGAATGTTTCTGATAATATGTGACCAAGATAAAGTGAGCAGAATTCAGCTGGTCATGTGATCTCAACATGGTGGCCACCATACGGAGGACAAAAGATTTTTTTAAATGACTGGAAAATCAAGAGTGTAGATCATTTTAAACATATTCGTCAAACACAATAATTATTTCTTTATGAACACATTAATGTACTTCATCTTTAAAAACATGATAACAATGAGAAATCAAGTAAATCAATTTTACAGTTTGGTGTCCATCAGGACTCATAATCAGCTCATGTGACACTAGATTAAACAATGTGAATATGAAATTTTCAGAATTATTGATAAATTAATTTGAAGCTGCAGGTTTTTCTGTGAATCATGATGATTGAGCTTCATATGAAGAACAGAAGATCATTATGAGAAACTCCACAACATCATCCATGATAAAAGAGGTCAAAGTTCACCTCAGAGGTCACAGATCATCAGATATATTTCTAAAAACAGTAGCCACGTTTACATGTACACTTTTTTGTCATTCCGATTGAAAGATTTGGTGGACTGTTCACACGAGACGTTATCTAATCTGATATGGTGTTTATATGTGCCGGCACTTTCAGTCTGAATGGTTTTGTGACATGCCACATTAGCTTTTGTCCTGTTGGCCGCCTTGTATTCCTGTCAACATGGAGCTCCATAATTTCTTATGCACGCTATTTTTTATGTGAAGTGTTGCTCTTAATCAAGCAACAGTGTGGATTTGTAGCATATATTACTGCTGGAAGGTACGAGGAAAAGACGGACACAGGAAGCTGACCTGTTTGGTGGCTGTGCATCTCAATACTACCCCTCCCTCCGAAAGAAAAGCAGAAGCGTGTGGATGAAGGTCTGTAGTAATGATTAACTGAGTTCCTTCAGTGTATTTAATAAATGTGTTTCAGTTTTACTCCAGTTTGATTTTCCACCGCCATTTTACATTCTGACGACCCCCGACCTCTTGACGTGATGACATAGAGACAAAGTAATCAGTTTTTATTTTGTTCGGTTTATAGAAAGGTTTATCCCACACCTCTCTAACCAATTACAATTTCATTCGGTTTGGGCGTTTTTATTCTGATTGAGGTGTTTATATGGAGTATTTTAATTCGGATTGGAGTTTTAAACCGATCACAATGCTCCATGTGAACGACCTACTGTTATATCAGCACACGACAAGAGAATGAATGAGAAATATAGGATATGAAGTCAAACTGAATCATGTCTATTGAAAAGAAGATTAATACAATCTTCAACTGATTATGTCTGTTTTAACAAACATTTTAAATGAAAGTGTGTTTGTTCCTTTGAAAATCATTTAGTCCAAACTGAATGTGTGAGTGTTGAGAAGATGTGAGTTTCTTCTAATATCAGTGTGTTGAAGTGTTGTTTCTCTCTCTCTGCTGGAGTTTGTGTTCACTCGAGTGGAATAGAGGTTTTTGTACGACCGTTTCATTAGATTGTATCACTGTGGTGGACTTTCGGTGGAGGAACTAAACTGGTGCTCGGTAAGTCCTTTTAATGAACTATTTAAAAAAAATACAATTTAGATTTCAGAAAGTGCTGAAACAAGAACAGCATTTATTAACAATAATGGTTATTAAATATTGTGGTGAAACTTTAAGTCTTTATGTATAATGCGTTATAAAGGTATTCATAATATAGATTTTAATGCCTTTTATCTTTTCATAAATTATTGTAACCAAAAATGCATTATATTTGCCAATTCTTGTTACATCTGAAATTGGTTGTTTCTCATGTGTTTTAATACATTATACTTTCCAAAGGTGTAACAATGAATAGAGAAGTATTATAATGTGTCATGATTTTGGTTATAATTATTCATGAGATCATACATTCATTATAATGTGTATAACACCCTTAATTAATGCATTAAAATGACTTTCATAATGTATTGTGTATGAAGGCTTTAAATAAAGTGTTACTGATATTGTTTTATATTTATTATAATTATTATATATTAATGAAAAATAATGATATTGTCATGTTTATTCGTTCACAAGAGCAGCATTATTCCTTTCAAAAAACATAAACAAAACAACATAAACATATCTCCATATTATTTCTCACTATGAGTTTAATCAGTTTTTAACAGGTTTGATTTTCCTTCATTTATTTCTATAATGTGTTCATATATAGTTTATCTTTCTGTATTTCAGTCAGTGACACTGAATCTCTTTTGCTCATGTTTAGAAATGTTGATTTAATTGTTTTCTAGTTCTTATCAGTGATATAATTTTCATTTTGTCTGAGCTTTAGTCACACTTTGAAATTGAGTTACATTTTATGTTGAATATCTTAAGTAAAATTTAAGTACTTGATGTTTAGATATAAAAACTGCTGGATTTGAATCAGTCAGTGTCTCAGTATGTTTAGTTTGATCTCTGAGGTTTGATTTAAATGTATATAGTGATTGTGTAGTTTGTATATTGTATATTATATCAGCTCTAGTGATGTTGAATGTCATGAAGGATCAGATTGTCGTGATTTTTGCTGCTGTTGAAATACTATGAGTTTAATCAGTGTGTTTTCTTTGTGTTTGTGAATGTGTTGTGTTTGTCTCCTGCAGCTGGTCCCACAGTGAAGCCCTCAGTGTCTCTGCTGCCGCCCTCTTCTCTGCAGATCTCTGGAGACTCAGCCGCACTGCTCTGCCTGCTCAGCTCTTACTCTCCACAGGGGGCGCTGGTGAGCTGGACACTGGACGGGTCAGAGGTCACCGAGGGGGTCGTGACCAGCGCGGAGAGCCAGCGGGACGGCCGCTACAGCCGCAGTAGCGTCCTGACCCTCAGCAAAGCACGCTGGGAAGAGGGAGAGGTGTACGTCTGCAGAGTAACACATGATGGAGCTCCTCATGAGGTCTCGTTCCACAAGAGCTCTGAGTGCTGATGTTTCTCTCCTGAAGATGAGCCGTATCTGAGTGTCCTGTGTCAGGCAGGATTCACATGAGTCTAGTGCTGCAGCTGTAGTGATTTACAACTCAATACTGAAAGAGAGCTGGCGTGTCAAAGCACTGTGTGATCTTTCAATCTGCTGTAACATTCAATAAAGCTTCTCAACAAGTTCACTTTGTGTCTGACAACATCATTCAACTAACAGATGAAGATGCAGGTGCTTTTCACAAGCTTGATGTAGCAGGAAATAAAGTCAAATAAAGCTCTTGGGGTTTGAACATGGTCTCTGGAGACAGAGCTGCTCTATTCTGAGAGGATCACAATCACTCCACCCTGACAATGCAAATGGGCTTTTCAGTCTCACTGTTTGATTGGTCACATGATCTGGACTGGAACACACCAGTTTCACTTCTGCTGAAAATGTCACGATGAAAATAGATATATGAAAATATCATGAAAATCAACTGAATTCAGTCTGTTCAGTTTGATTGACAGGGATCATATATTACACCTAAAACATGATGATCATATTAAACACTGACTCATTCTCTTCAGAAACACAAGATTGATGTTGATTTAGATGATCTAGTGTTATTAGTGTTTGTCTGTGATCAGTGTTGTGTGTGATTGTGTTGTATGAGCAGCTGCAGCTGAAAGTCATGTTTGTTGGTTGATGAAGAAGAGCTCTTGATCATGTCATGTTCAGTTCATAGAGCTATAAACACATTCAGAGCAGTGAAGCATGTGCCGCTCATGTAAAACACCCTCTGAATGCAAAAGACAGAAGAGAGATCAGGACCATATACATTCAGAGTCCAATAGTTTTACTGACAGGGTTAAAAGAAAGGCTTTACATCACCAAATCACAGTAACAGTAAATATAAAGAGTGTTGTGGCAAAAAAAAATCAACTCCGACTCTACTGCATAAGAGACAAACACGTCCAATTGTCTTTAAAGCTTTTATTTCTTGCAAGAAAGGTCAGACAGGTCATACAGAAACACAAGTACCTGCAGAGTGTAAGTTAAACATTACCAATGAAGCCAACATCATATTATGTTCCATAAGCATCATATTTCACAAGAATACAGGTAAAAAGCATATGAAAAATTAAAATTTCCACAACAATTCCCTCTTCTTATCATTCATTGATAACTAATGATTACTTCTACTTCATTTCACATCACACTCTTAAATTTGTGAAGAAAGTTAGAAAATGCTTAAGGCTTTTTCTGTGGGGATAGACCCTGTGTTTTAGCAAGCTAAATAGGATAGATAAAGAATGGGCTTTACCATGAAGTCAAATACCTCGGTTACACATTCATCACATTCTTTGAGGATTGACCACTAATCATCCATATTCATCTTAAAGTATCTTATACAGTAAATTTAAGTTCTTACGTCACATTTATGCTCTTCATTTCTGATCGTCATACAAACAACAAATTCAGATACATCACCCAATCATAGAAATCCTTCATTTTACAGACATATAGCATGCAAATTTAGGTTCTATGACATCTTATTAGAACAGATCCATTTTGTAGCCCACGATGTCATTGTCCAGCCTCAGTGGTGATGTGGAATTCCTTGAGCTGATTTCACCTACATGCAAATTTTAGACAGGATAGAAAACATTTCTTTGCAATAGTTCAACATGTCATGTTCACACAATTCTGTCGATGCCACTCGTTGTTTAGCCCCTTCTATTCCCAAAAATGGGCTCTTCCAACCTAATTTAAAATGTCCAGGCATATTTTCAGCCATACATTCGTTAGTTACCATCCCCCTTTTTTGATGCATTGTTCATCAATTGATCATAGTGGTTGGAGACATGTTTCTCTAAACAACATTTGCCATCAACACTAAACTAAACTCCATCTTTAATTCTGCAACCAGATTTTCTCCAGCTTTCTCTGTCTCTGAACATGCTCTGTACAGAGTTAGAAAAATCAAGGTTATTTTCAGATAACAGATTACACACAATCTCCTGTGTCTGCTCCAGCACTTCCTAAAGAAACAGAAACTTTTTTATTACTTTAGGCATAAGCAGAAATTCAAACCACAGCACCCCAAAGATCATCTACCACCCCAATCTAACAATGGGCACCTGTGTAGATAATCACAATTCTTTCCACCTTGAGTTCTCCCTTGTATTCTGTCATAAAAGCTCCTAACTTCTCACTGTAACTCACATTGTCACTCTTTTCTTGAGAGTCCAGTCTGCAGTCTCAACACACTCTCTGACAAACATGACCACTTTATTATGTTTGGCCCAAAATTTAGCAGGTACCTCAGCCAATGCTTGGTGTACTTCTGAAGCACAATTGTTTACTGTGCAATGATTTTCTTTACTCTGTTTCTCAATTGGTACCACAATTCTTTCAGTCAGTCTACCCCCTCCAGTGAGGGTCACAAACTCGTGTGCGTGTACCAAATAGTTAGAGGACAGTAGCCCTGAAACCAACACTTCACATTCCATGGTCACAACTTATCCTTCGCTATTCCAGTCTGTTGTTTTGTCTCTGAAGACAGAGCCATCTACAAACAGCACGTCCTCACAGTTATCAAATGGTTTATCTAGCAGGTCAAGTCATGGTGTACAGACTTGATCAAGGATAGTCAAACAACAATGATGTTCCTTCTCATCATCCTTTGTTCTGTGCAGGTTACTGGGCTCTCTGGATAATTTTGTTTACTGCCAGTGTGTCACTGTTTCTCTGCCGTCAAGTCTACATTTTACATTTAGCATTGTGATCACACATAGCTGACAGTGTTTAAATTCAGACCCCAAGTTGAATTTAGACAAAGGGTTTTAACCCATGGACGGCAATCTTCAATTTCACAATTCCAATTTTTCATAAATACTTAAACTTACTGATCCAGAGAGTAATTCAAATCAACATCATAAATGACAAAAGTGGTCATAATTACCACTAGTAGACAGAGCTGGATAAACAATCCACTTAAAGCTTGTCCCATGTTCTGTACCATCTTTTCATCAGATTCAATCAAAATATCTGCTTCTCCAAATTTCTCGTTTCACTTAACCCATCTGTAACGATAAAACACTCATTCACACTAGGTTAATGACATATACACTCTCTATGGATTTTCCCCAACTTAACACATACAAAACATAAAGTCCAGTCACTCTCACACTCACTCACACTAGACACACATGACTATAAACTGCTCACTTTCAAAGTTGCTTTTGGTGTTAATTCTAAAAACACATCTTTAAACTTCACATTTTTCTGTAGATCTTTACTAAGGTTTTTTACACAACCTTTTTGTTCAGTCTCAAAGCATATCTGTTCACTATAATTCTTTTTTACAAAAGTCAGCTGGGTTGTTTTGGTTCTAGTCTCATTGCATTGCTTTGTTTTGTTTAAGCTTTAGCAGACTGATAACAGACAGACAGAGTATCCTTGCCTCTACCCCAGCCGTCTCTCTCTCTTACTGCACAAATAATCAATTTAGCAGCCTCTCAAGACTGCAACTTAGACTGAATTGAATATCAAATTACTATACATAACCCTTGGTCAAATGTAAATGTTTTAACTTTCAAATAAAGAAAACATTACCACCATCTAAAATATGTTATGCCAGTTGCCATTTTTGAGGTTATCTTTAGTTTAAATGCTGAATGCACTTAACTTTCTCTTGAATCTGCAAAATCAGTCTTCATCTTTAACATCACCATTGCCTTGGAATTATCCTCTGCCATGTCTAATGACCTGCAGGAGTAAAAACTATGATAGAAACACATTAGTTCAAAATCACACAGCCTCATGAATTCAGGGATTCATCATCCTGCTGAATCCTAAACTTCTATACAGTTCTTGCCAATAGGGCAACCAACATCATGTTACCAAATTTTACTCTGGTCTCCCCAGAATTTAAATTTATCTCTTACCAGAGAGTCATGTAGCCACCTGGGTTCGTTTTCTGATTCCAGTGGTGTCCCCCTCTGGACCCTGGTGGTCGGCCCCTCATCCCTTAATCTATTCGGGGTAGGGCTGAGACTACTATTAAGTTCAGGATGATCAGTCACCGTCCGCTCTCGGGTCCAAAAGGCACATCCATGGAATCCCACTTCCTGACACCAAATTGTTGTGGCAAAAAAAATCAACTCCGACTCTACTGCATAAGAGACAAACACGTCCAATTGTCTTTAAAGCTTTTATTTCTTGCAAGAAAGGTCAGACAGGTCATACAGAAACACAAGTAGCTGCAGAGTGTAAGACCAAGAACGAAAGCTTCCCCTCACTTTTATATCTCTAACCTCCAAAGCCGAAGCCTCTGTCCTTTTACCATATTAGGAACATCTGTTAGTGGCTGTAACTTTCCACACATTGTTTAGCAGAGACATGTTTTTAACATACATCTTGCATTTCCCCATACCATCCCTTGTGAAAAAGAAGTGCACTTAATTGTATTGAAAGTGTACTTTGTGTGTACTTAGTATACTTTTTAAAAAGTGCACTTGCAGATAATACAATATAATTAAAATTAAAGGCCACTTAAGTGTACTTAAATAGAATATACTTTAATGACAATATTTATTATCATGCTTAAGTGCACTTTTTAAAAATGCACTTTGTAATAATGTCAAATTAAGTTGTACTTAAAGAAAGTACACTTTAATGAAAATATTTATTAATACGCTTAAGTGCACTTTTTAAAAATGCCCTTTGTAATAATGTCAAATTAAGTTGTACTTAAAGAAAGTACACTTTAATGACAATATTTACTAACACGCTTGAGTGCACTTTTTAAAAATACACTTTGTAATAATGTCTAATTAAGTTGTACTTAAAGTAAGTACACTTTAATGATAATATTTATTATCATGCTTAAGTGCACTTTTTAAAAATGCACTTTGTAATAATGTCAAATTAAGTTGTACTTAAAGAAAGTACACTTTAATGACAATATTTATTAACATGCTTAAGTGCACTTTTTAAAAATACCCTTTGTAATAATGTCAAATTAAGTTTTACTTAAAGAAAGTACACTTTAATGACAATATTTATTAATATGCTCGAGTGCACTTTTTAAAAATACCCTTTGTAATAATGTCAAATTAAGCTGTACTTAAAGAAAGTACACTTAAATGACAATATTTACTAACACACTTGAGTGCACTTTTTAAAAATACATTTTGTAATAATGACTTATTAATTGTACTTACAGAAAGTACACTTTAATGACAATATTTATTAACACGCTTAAGTGCAGTTTTTAAAAATGCACTTTGTAATAATGACTTATTAAGTTGTACTTAAAGAAAGTACACTTAAATGACAATATTTATTAACACTTTTTAAAAAATGCACTTTGTAATAATGACTTATTAAGTTGTACTTAAAGAAAGTACACTTAAATGACAATATTTATTAACACTTTTTAAAAAATGCACTTTGTAATAATGACTTATTAAGTTGTACTTAAAGAAAGTACACTTAAATGACAATATTTATTAACACTTTTTAAAAAATGCACTTTGTAATAATGACTTATTAAGTTGTACTTAAAGAAAGTACATGTGGCAGTACAGATTTTCTGCCTCCGTTTATGTTCTTTGTCAACGCCTCCTAAACTATGAGCTCTAGGATTGGAGGAAAAGACTAATTAAAGGGAAGAAAAAAGTATATATGGGCGAGGCTTAAAGACTGATGTCACGTTCAACTGACCAGAGACGTTGCGTTTTCCTTTGGAGGCAGTCCTTGCGGGTGGAGCTTACGTTACCGTTTCCGGGAATCATGGCGAGGAGGTGGGGTGCAGCTACCTGTTAAGCCTGTCGCTAGCGGGCGTTGTCGTCGGCCGGTGAATGCTCTTACTCAAGTTTGGGGACTGGATTGGCGTTTGTACTATATTCCAAAAACGTCTGCTTGGTGGTGTATAAAAAGAAAAAAAGACAGGCTGACAACGTCGATGAACCCGAGTCAGTCTTAGATACCACCCGTGCTGCCGACTTGGTCAGTGTTGCTTTAATCACAGATATACATTTTTTCTTTCATCTCTCTCCCTCTGTCACTCTCACATACGTATACACCACATTATTATTTTTATTTATTTATTTTTTTCCTCTGATGTTTGCATATTTGTTTTGTTTGTTGTTTTGCAAAGTTGGTTTATATTGAATAGTAATTCAGTGTTTTTTTTTTTTTTTTTTTTTATTTAAAATTATCCTCTTCTTTTGAAGTGTTGTTTTGCTCGTAAAGTTTTCCAACTTACAATATATTTCATTAAAAGACAAAGTTGCATTCAATTTATTGTTTTTCTATTTTTCTTTATTATATAAATTTATGTAACGGATGGTTAATTTTTTTTCTATCTATCCGAGGTGATTATATTATTATTATTTGTGGCAAGTGCATACTTGTCTGGCGCCCGAACTAAACTGATTGTTTACTCATTTATTTATATATATATATATTTTTTTTCTCGAGGTGTTGGGGACTAAGAATCAACTCAGGACTGTGAACAATTTGTTATATGTGCTAATGTGGCCTCGTGGTTAGCACTTAGCGTTACCACGCTGAGGACTCGGGTTCGATTCCCCCGACGGACATTTTTCTTTGTTGTTGTTGGGAACCACCGTTACATACACTTTCATGACAATATTTCTAAACATGCTTAAGAGCACTTTTTAAAAATGCACTTAATTTTTACTTAATTATGACTTTATAGTGTTTTAAATAAGTAAACTTATTCTGATGTATTGACTTATATATTAAAGCACATGAAAAATAATTTATTTTAATTTCAACTTAAGTGTGTTGTCCAAGATGACATTTGTTAATGTATTTTAAATGTGCTTAATCTTTAATATATACTGTGCATTAATACACTTGAAATTTATTTTTCTGAATTTCAAAACACTTGCTTATACAGTGTATAATCCTGTACAACTTATTGTTGAAATTTTTATCACCAGCTCCTGCTCTAAACTCGACTAGTGTCAGTTTTCTACATAATATTTGACATAAAATGTTTTTTTTTTTGTTTTGTTTTGTTTTTTTGTTTTTTTTACGGAGTGCTGTATTTGTGATACTTAATGCAACAGTGCTGTACTTCACATATCTGTATAATACTTATAATATCATTGTTGTTCTAAGTTGATTAAACCTATTTAATTGCAAGCAAAAGTTTAACAGATCTAAAAATTAATTTGAATTCATATTCAGTTAAAATACATTTAATTTTAATCAGACTAAACTATAAAATAATTGAATTTCAGTTAGGTGAATGAGTCAAGTTCTGTAAACTTACAGTCTAACTACAACAATGAATTAGAAAAACTTCCAACTTGAACAAATTTAATCATGCGCATGCGCCACAATACTACGTCATGACGGCGCATTACTTCACCAGAGTTTGAAAAATGCACCTTCAGCCATCTTTCTGTGAACGCGATGCGTGAGGAAACTTTGCTGATCAAAGAAGAAAACAAAGGAGCGCACGTTTGGATGACTACAGATGACACATTATGTATTACAAATAAAGAAGCAAGCAAGTATCTTGATATTGATATATGCTCTCTTCATTTTTATTTTTTCACCGGAACATAGCAGTTCTTATGAGTGTAACTTATTTAGTTTAATCGCAATATGGAGGTGAATTAATCATGTTTCCTGTAATTTATTTATGATTGCATTATAGTAATTTCTTATATAATATGAACGTGGTCGCGTGTGTGGGCGTGTTCAAAGAATTTGGCTGCTGACAATATATTTTAATTGAACTCTGACTTTTTAAATCATTTTAAATGACTTTAAGTTAAATTTGCAGAACTATATTCAAATATCTGATCTTGTAACATTTAAAGACAATTATATACATTTAATCGCTATTATAACCACCAGTAATGCTTATAATCTATTTTTCTTTTTGCATTTGAAAAGTTAGTTGTTCAATTACTGTTTGTGTTTGTAATATGTAATATTTTTGTGCTTATCTGTTGATTTATATATTCATTTTGTAGGATCAGTACAGATTTGTTATTGGAGATACAGTGCAAGCTGTGTGGAATCAAAGACCTGTATTGATGAGGTGATGTTCCATGTTTTTCCATTAATTCAGCCACCCTGATCACACACTACAAGCTAAAACACTGCCATCAACTGTCCTTATAGCTTTTAAATGCTTTGAATCTTTTCTGTTTGCAAGTAATAAATTCTCACCTGTGCACTTACAAATCCCCATCTAATCATTATATATTTATATTTATATATAATGATATTATATAATTATTTTCAAAGCAAAACCCCTCAATTTGCTTGGGCCTTGGGTTATTTATCTATATTTGTGTAATTGATAAAGTTATGTTTAATTCCTTGTAAAGTAGGAATAAAAATGTTTATAAAAATGTTCTCTATGTTTAAAGGCCAGTGTCAGTGAAGATGGTGTGGTCACTGGAATCCTGGTGTTTGTGGGAAATGTGAAGGAGCTTCTCCCAGGATTCTACTACAGTGTTGTCCTGATGACTGAGGTAATTCATCTTGGGTGATGCAGTTGCGGTCAAAAGTTTACTTACACCTTGCAGAATGAACTGCTTCATCAGGGAAGTACTAAATAAACAAATACAATGCTAATTTGTATGATTTGTTTGTTTTATAATAAAGTTATGATTATGTAAACTTTAGAATTACATAATCATATTTCTACTCTAAATTGTTTTTTTGAAATATAAACATTTAAATTGTAGCTGTCATAAAATTTTGTATTCAAACATTAAATACATAAATTAATTATAAAAAAAAATATTTAAAATAAAATTATAATGAACATGTAACGTGGTGCATATAATTAGCAGAATGCTCCTCTCTATAGCTGACTAAAGAGTTTATGCTGAATATGATTTTTCTGAAGTAAATGTGATGTTACGTGACATTGTTTACAAGCTGTTTCATTGACGTCTTTCCGCGCGTTGAAACACTGATTGAGCGATTAAATGTGACAAGTTATGGGTCAGTTGTACTGTATCTTGTAACATACCTTCATATGTTCATTCATATTTATTTCACACTGTAACTGGTATTAAAGTGGAGGAAATGATCAGTACACAGTAAACATCTTGGCCACAGGCTTCAATCACTATCAGCAACTCTTTGCCTTTAGGGAATACCAAATGGGTCTAGGAGGGTGGTGGAAAATGTCTTTTTTTTTATTTTGTATTATTTTCAAACCTACAAAGGTGTATATAAACTTTGGAGTTCTGTGTATATATATATATATATATCTATTGATTTCATTTGATTGAACCAATTATAATAATGGACTGACTCTTACTACTTTTTTGTTTTTTTTTTCCTCCAGGTATTTATTTTTTTTACTTTCTTGCCTCTTTGGAACATGTTCATTTACGCATACTGTGTAGAGGTGGTTCGCAGCTTCATGGACATTTAAGGTTTTCTGACGATGAAGAGCTTCTGGGACATTGACATAAACAGCACTTTTTCATACAACTTAAAAAAAGGTGGTGACAGACAATTTTGGTTTTCTTGTTTTTGTGCCTTTGGAATTCATTGTTTTTTTGTTTGTTTTGTTTTTTCTTTTCAAAATTACATTCACTGTAATGCTGGAGTAAGATTTTAGAAGAAACTTTTTTGTCCTGTTTAATGTTTGTGCTAGTAAGGGTTGCAGAGCTTATAAGTAACAAGGTTTACAAAAGGTAACACTTTACAAAAGGTCTCGCTTGTTAACATCAATTAATATATTAGACAACATTATCTAACTATGTGCATTGACTTTTTTTTACAGTATTTATCAATATTTGTTAACATTAGGCAATAAAAAAATTTTTTTCTCAAGTTAATAAAATGTATAGTTATTGTTCATGTTAGTTTACAGTGCATTATCTATTAACATATGCAACTTTTGATTTTAATAATGCATACGTAATATTAACTAGGATTTATAAATGCTTAAAGTATTTTTTCATTCATAGTTCATGTTAACTAAAGTAGTTAACTAATAGAAAATTATTGTACAGTGTTACCCAAAGTTTTGAATCTTTTCTTTTCTTTACATTTTGTTTGTATTAATTCATGGGTGTTATCTTATTTATCATCTTATACAGAATGATTTTATCTGAAAATGTAAAAATGCAGAAAGATTGTGATGGTAGGTTTAGGTACCTTTGTATGTGATGGAGAAAATTATAGTGCATATAAGCCTCACTGTCCTCCAGACTCTTTCTAAATGAGAGTTAAAGTGTTGTAATTGTTTGTGATTGTGTATAGTGTTTCTTGGGTTTTTCTTGTGCATCAACAAAAAGGTTTTTGTGCATTTGTTTTAGAGATTATTTTGTCAGTAAATGTAGAGGGTTTCAATTTGCATTTGTGTTGATTGTAATATTTTGAAATATACTAAATTGTAACTTCATTATTATATGTACAAATAATGTAATTACAAATGTATTAACTTATATAATAGTGTACATGTAAATTACATTAAAGTAGATTTAAGTTCACATTAATTGCTTGTCAGTACATTCGGAAGTATACTTTTACCATATTTTAAAGTACATAAAAAATTGTATTAAAGTCCTACTTAAGTGCTTTAAAAAAAATCACTCAGAAGTTCAACTAAAGGTGCGTTCACGTGGCCTCGTAATTCCTGTAGTTACGAGATTCTAGCTTGTAAAAAGCGTTCACGTCCTCGTAGAGCTCGTAATTACAGCTTGTAAACTGGGAGTTTTCTGAAAGCTCCCAGATATACCACGTGGCCGCGCTGTACCACCTGACAGCTGTAGATTCATTTAGGCGTCGACAGTGCTGCCATGGAAACGCATAATTCCCAGTTCAAGGACCAAAAGGACGTGAACAGCTCCGAATATAACGTCACGTGTTGTCATTTCAAGATTCCGGTAAATACGAGGTGACGTGAACGCAGCTTTATTGCATTTAATATGAACTTAATCTGTGATATATTTGAAATTAATTACAAATAGAATGCACTTAAGCGGCTGAAAACATTACATTTAATTCACACTTAAGTGTATTGATAACTGATATTAAAATATATTTTAGTTCACATTAATTGCTTGTTAGTGCATTGGGCAGTGCACTTCAACTATATTTTAAAGGTACTAGAAGCAATTACGAAGGTTGTCATAAAGTTGTATTAAAGTACCACTTAAGTTGTTCAAAAAAATCACTCAAAAGTTCAACTTATTGCATTTAATATTAACTTAATCTGTGATATATTTGAAATTGATTACAAATAGAATGCACTTAAGCGATGAAAACATTACATTTAATTCACACTTAAGTGTGTTCTTTTAAAGTATATTATTTTTGCAATAAGTACACTTTATAAAAGTATACTAAAGTGCACTTTTTTTTCAAAAGGGATATCTTGCTCTTTCTATTTCTAACATCTATGTTAACACTATGTTAAACATTACCAATGAAGCCAACATCATATTATGTTCCATAAGCATCATATTTCACAAGAATACAGGTAAAAAACATGAAAAATTAAAATTTCCACAACAAGATTCAGACACACATTTACACATCATTCTCTACAGGACACAACTGAATGATTCCTGCTGTATCAGTATCAATGATCTTTCTGCTCCACAAAATGATTCGGGAATTTGGTCAGAAAAGTGTAAATATGATGAAAACTCAGCCAAAACATGCATAAAAACACCTTTTACAAGTAAAATGCAAATGTTTTATTGAAGTTGTAATCTATTAAATGCAACTATCAATCAAATCATCTAATACCATTAAAGATGAAGTGTCTTTATAATATGTGTTTTTATTTAACCCTTGGGGGTCCCTGATAATATATCCATCATATATATATATATATATATATATATATATATATATATATATATAGATGAAAAGGCAGGTGTGATGTTAGAACATTGTTAAAGGTCCAAGGACATGCTGCTTTTTGGATGCTTTTATATAGGCCTAAGTGGTCCCTAGTACTGTATCTGAAGTCTCTTTCCCGAAATTCAGCCTTGGTGCAGAATTTCAGCCACTATGAGCCAGTCCATCAATGAGATTTCCTCAGGATGTGCCGTTTCTGTGTCTGTAGCTTTAAATGCTAATGAGGAGGAGAGAGGCGGGGCAAGGTGGAGGGTGGGTGTGGCCACGGTACCATGTGCTAATGTTGACAGTGCATGTATCGCAATGGCTCGTAGACACGCAGTCGTTCAAGCATTTCGGTTAAACCCAGAATCTGATCTGGATGGAGAAGCACCGGATGAAGAAGTTGCAACTCAGCAGCTACAGCAGGACGTCTCCGAATGGTTAGTTTAAAATATTGTGTCTGGATACAGTACTTTAGTTAGTTTGTTTGTTTATGTATGCTGTTACAGTTATCATGTAGCTAATGCTAGCCTACATTGTTGGCTTTTCATGTTGCTCTGATTTGCTATCATGTATGTATATATATATATATATAATTATCAGCTATAGACACTGACCAGCGCCACTATATTAGTCAGACCTTTTTGATAGGTGCTGTTGTGGAAAATGTGCTACATGCCAACATCATTTATTTGTTTACATATTTTATATTTCATATATCTTAAAAGTTTTTACAATCTTTCTTTATTACAATTGCATCAAGCTCTGAAATCTGGAAATGTGGATATCGCGTGCGCCAACAGCAGAACGGTTATCCAATCAACAAAGAAATGTATAACACTCATGTTACAGTGTGTGTATTCACACACATACTTGATGCTGTCTACCTTTACATTAGCGACAGTAACTGGGCTGTATTGGCTCACGTTGAGGAAACAGTCGTCGGTGAAATGTGTGGCGCAGACATACAAAACTTTGGGAAGTTGTATCAGTGCATTACCATAGAAAATAAAATTAACCTACTATTTTTTCATTGGCTCGGATGAAGGAACTAAAAAAATACCTCAGTGTTCATTTGTACATCCAGACACTGAGCAACTGCCATGCTTCACTCGTTTGCAAGCCATGATGTGTCTCGAGGAAAAAAAATATTGCGCTCGCCTCGCACTGTAGTAGCTCATTTTCTCATGAGTGGGCAAAGCAGAGAAAGGGGAGGTAACCTTTCCCTGTATGACGACATATAAGGAAGATTCCAGATCGGGCCATCTGAGCTTTAGGAGTGTTCACACTTGGCATGTTTGGATCGATTAAAACAAACCCTGGTGCGATTGCTCTGTTAGTGTGGTTCATTTGAGCATGTGTGAACGCTGCCATCCGAACCCTGGTGCGCACCAAACAAGCGGACCGAGACCGCTGAAAAGATGGGTCTCGGTCCGCTTCCAAACAAACTCTGGTGCAGTTAGAATGATATATGAACGCAACCAAAAACAGGAAGACAAGACCCTAAAAAGGACAGAATCCTCACGCATATCGGTTTTCTCTCGTCATAGTCGCGAGTTTGCCCATCACAGGCATCAGACGCACGTCTCCACGCAGCAGATCGTTTGTGTGTGACGGATGGATTCCCGCCGCTGTTTTGACTCCTTTATACATTTTATAAGCTCTTCACAAGTTCCCAGCTGGCCAAAATACCATCACATGCAGGCTTCGCACACACAACGAGCGCATTTACCTCAGCACACAGCATTGTTTTGGATGTTCGGAAGTTCCGTCTCAAAATAGGCAATACATCATTAAATCTGACAAATCACGTTGTGAATGTATCCCTATGCCTCAAGGTTCGGTATCTTTTGGTTCGGTGATAAAATTGCCAATCTGAACGCTAATCGGATCAGGACTAAATGTTTTTTCTTCTTCTTTGGTCTGGACCAAATGAACCAAACAAACCGAACTACAAGTGTGAACACACCCTTAATTTTCTCAAATGTGAAGCAAAATACCCAGGGATCGGTTTACACCTATCACCTTTTCTAGCCACTGGGGACCATAGGCAGGCTAGGGGAACTCATATTAATGTTAAAAAACCTCATAAAGTGAAATTTTCATGTCATGGGACCTTTAAGGGTTTTTTGTCATAATGTGCATCAGTGTGATCAGTGAATTTTCCTTTAAAGTGCTGCTTTTAACCAGTGAATTTTAGCATCTCATTTGCACGTGTGTCTTTCATGCAGGGATGAGAGAGTAGGCCTTCTGATGTGTGTAAACTAATCTTACCTCACAGTTTATGATGATTAATTATTAATAAATCGGTAGACGAGCATAGTTCCTGCATGTGTGTTGGGTCGGGACTATCCTCGTTCATGTCCGTGGCATGTATATCAGAGACAACCTGTCCAACAGCATTAAGTTCTTGTTATCAGAAATGACGTGAACCGACAGGCTTTAGATGGGAGTCTGAATCGTTCAGTTGGCACAGATGCAATCACTCGACCTGGGTAACATCAGAGTATTATAATTTAGCAGAGGGACTTCTTTTAAGTTATAAAGTATAGCTTTAATTTACCTATTATGTTTGCAAAAAGAATATTAAAGCATATTACAAAACATGCAGTAGAAGAGTAATAATGCAAACAAATGTTTTGTTAATAAAAAGGCTTAAATACAAACACTTTCCTCTCTTTGCTGTGGAAGTACAGTATAAGAGGACATGTCAGGCATCTTCACTGCAGTATTGATTTGGTGAAGGAGGAGGCCATCGAGTAAAAAAGGTTGAGAAACTCTACACTAGTGTCATCAAATCAACACAACGTCAAAGTGACTGACAAATAGAGAACGTCTCAGGTTACTTATGTAACCATAGATCCCTGAGAACCAGGAAACGAGACTCTGCATTTGAATATGCAATGGGGAACGTCACATGACCCAGGTGTCTGAAAGCAAACTATCCAATAACTCCAATCCCTATTGGCCGGCAACAGCCTATGGCGTAATATGGCGCGACCCGGAGTATAAAGGAGCGCCTGAAGAAACAGTCAGCATCTATCGTCTTGAGGGACTGTTCTGCAGGCAGGCAACCCGAAGCATGGCAAGGAAACGCAGAGTCTCGTTCCCTGGTTCTCAGGGAACTATGGTTACATACGTACCCTGAGACGTTCCCTTTCGAAAGGGAACTCGCTCTGCGTTTGAATACGCAATGGAGAATTATATACCCACACCGCCATGCTTGAGGAGAGTGCATGCCAAAAAATATGGCTGACAAACATCAAGCAGTTTCGAAGGAAACGCTTAGCAACTCACCCTTGGGTCACACCTATGGCCAACAGCCCAAGCTGAGCCTAAAGAAGGCCTTCCAGAGAGAGAAGGCCTACTAAGGCCGCTAGAGGCATCTGAGACCAACTTTTCCGCAGACAAAGTGGTCTCTTTAAGGGAATGAGGCCAGGGAACCGAAGGGATCCCCGTCCAGTCACTAGAGGGGAACGAAGTCACCCCCATTGCCACCAGGGAGGCCGACCTGGTCTGTCATAGGACAAACTTAGTTTTGGCCAACCCTGTCTGACAGAATCTCCATAACGCACTCTTCATAGAAGGTAGGTAGTAGGTAAGAGTGACTGCAGAAAGGCAGGAGCAACTCAGACCCGTAGAGACATCCGCATCCTGGAGAACAGAACTCAGCTGAGTGCATGAACCCTAGGGAGTATAATCCACATCCTGGACCTAATCAGCACTTAATTAACAGAAGGCTGTGCTGGAACACCTGATCCTCAGGAGAGCAAAACCAGCCTAGGGCTGAATCTTAGGAGGAGGCTATAAGGCCTAACATGATCCTAGGGGCTAAGCACTATTATAATAACCCAAAGGGGAAGTACACTCATCAGGTAGACTATGTAGGCACATACCTGGAGGCCAAGGGGCCTACAGCATGATAGTGCTATATGAAACAGAAGTATATTCAGAAAGTGGCCTGGAGGAGCCACCCTAAACACCTGCCTTGCTGGGGCAGACAGACAACTTCAATGGCAGCAAAAGTGCCTGCAAAGTGCCCGCACGACAATCCACCTAACACAATCCAACGAGCAGTGTACTCAGTAAAAGCACCTTTTACTCTTTAAAGCAAGAGGAGTACAGTGTACGCCAACACATATTAAGGAAGGCCTGTGTGGGCCTATAACCTCAACAGACACGTGGCATCAGCTCGTGGCAATGTTCTTAGGCACCAAAGAACGATAAATAACCGACACAAAAGGGGGTTAAATTATATTTATATATATAAAAGGGTTTTTCTGAGAGAAATACACATCAACATATCTCACTATGTTGAAAAAGGCGGCCCATAGGTCCTAGCAACCTTTAGACATATGGCATAAGTCCAGTGGCCATCTCTAGGGGCATGTAATAGATCCACCTTAGACATCTAGGTGGCTATTAGCTCAACTAGAGTAAGATCAGACTCAAGGAGACGGATGCAGTTTAAACCAAACCTCAGTAATGTTTCACCACAGCATACACCCTGAGGGGCTAGCCACTCAAAGTACTCGGAAAAAGCACTATAAATTCTCACAGTGAGAAGAGTACGCAGCTGAACTCCATATGCTACACCGGAGGCCAAGAAGAGGCCTACCTTAGTAAACATACAGCATCAGCAAGTGGCTGCCATAACCAGACCACCCAAAAGACGTGTATTTAGTATTGAAACTTCCTCAGAAGAAATACATAGAATGCCACCCAAGAACGCTGCCTATCCCAGGTGGGGCCCTTTTTAAGGTGGTCCAAAGCATCCTGCCAACAAATCAACTAAAAAGGAGGCCTAGTGGGGCCTACAATCTCAGCTACAAGTGGCGTTCAGCAATTGTAGAGTAAAAACACAGACTGTGCCAACAAGTCAACTGAAAAGGAGGCCTAGTGGGGCCTACAAACTCAGCGACAAGTGCCGTTCAGCAACTGTAGAGTAAAAACACAGACTGTGCGCTAGAAACCCTAATACAGGGGAGCACAAAAAAGCCTAGGGCTGAACCTCAGGAGGAGGCCTCATGGAAGCCTACAATCCATGATCAGCTTAGGGAGCTAAGCACTATTACACAAACAACTCTAACAGGGAAGTACAAAGCTCAACATAACAGGTAAACCATACTGTGGGTACATAATCATGTAAGGACATTCAATGGTGGCCTGTGAGGGCCACCTTGAACACCTGTCTTGCTAGGAGCAGGACATATGACTCAATGACAGTAGTTAAACTGTAAAGTGCCCACATGACAATCCACCCAGACTCAAGGAGGCTGATGTAGTTATAACCAAACCTCAGTAAGGTTTTACCACCAGAACTCACTCTGAGAGGTCAGCCACTCAGAACAGTGCTCGGAAAAAGCACCTTTTTACTCTCCAAGCGAGGTGGGGCACGGCCGATGGTGGTATTGGATTCACAAGCATCCTGCCAGCATGTCAGCTAAAAAGGAGGCCTATAGGGCCTACAATCTCAGCAACAAGTGGCATTCAGCCCATTTGTCCATATAACACAAACTGTGCCAACATGTAAACTAAAAAGGAGGCTTTATTAGGGCCTACCATAGTAAACACATGGCATCAGCCAGTCCAAGACCATATCAACCATCAGGCCATGCATTCAGTGGAAAACCTTTCAGGCCTGTTTAAGGCCTACTCAACAGAGGTGGGGCGTGACTGATGGCAGTATGGGTTCTCGGATTCCCAGGCATCCTGCCAGCAAGTCAGCTAAAAAAGGAGGCCCCGCAGGGCCTACAATCACAGCATCAAGTGGCGTTCAGCCTGTTTGCAGAATAAAACACAAACTGTGCCAACATGTGAACTAGAAAGGAGGCCTGCTGAGGCCTACCATTCAAATGACACGTGTCTTCAGCTCGTGAAATAATGTAAACTATGTGAGCAAACTATGATCAGCTAACAGCACTTGTTAGAAATACAACTGCTAACTAGAAGGAGGCTAATTAACCATACAATCAAAGTTATATGCAATATAGCTGTTAACAAGATCACAAAAAGGGAGCTAATAGAAACCAGCTTTCCTCAAAAAGTGGTTCTATACTACCCTGAGTATACAATCCAACAGGTGATGCACTCAGTAACACCAATAAACCTACAAATTTGGAATATTAGTTCACCAATGTCTCCAATAGCAGCTACATAAAAAAGCCTGCTATTATGAGAACAGGTGCTAACCTGTGGCAGCATGAGTAAGCTCACATATAATGTAGGGCAAAAGTCTAGAACTTCAAAGCAATTTTACATAACGCTTTGATGTATATGCCATTTTTCAAAGAGGAAGATAATTTTCTCCATAGCATAAAAGTTCTAGAAAGTGGGGCCTAGCACACACAGCATGAACTTATCTACACAAAGATAAGGGCCTACCACCTGAGATAACAGCATCAGGGAGTCTAAAAACAGTCTACAACCTAGCTGTTAAACTCAACAATTGCACCTACATAGCAAGGGGATAATGGGCATATGGCTTAACAACTCCCTCAGGAGGAGGCCAGAACTAGGAACTATAAACCTGACAAGGCAGAGTATACATAGATGTGGCGAGGGGGGAGTGGTTCAGCGAGGTCTGCAACCGGAGAGAATAGCGGGAGACGCTTGGTAAGTGAGTGGGTTGGATGCAAATCACGAACACCTGTTTCTCGTTCTAGTGATTGGCGTGGAGACAGGATAAGACGCCGTGAGAAGCAGGAGTGTGTGAGAGAGAGGGGAACTGCTGACTGAGACCCAGCGAGTTACTTGGAGTGAAGCCCTTTGTGGATTGTGTTTACCGAACCTGGAGTGAAGCCCTTTGTGGATTATTTGTGTTGCTGTTATCGTGCGTTGCACGGCCTTTCTGTTGAACATTCGTTTCAATAAAAACTCAGTCAGCAGTTGTTCGCCGTCCCTGTCCTCTTCCTTCCCATACACGAACGTGAACTGTGTTACACTGGTGCCGAAACCCGGGAAGGAAGACGGGAGTACGCCGCCATGCAAACATCGTCCTCCCCACCATTTGCGGACGTCATCGCGTCCCTCGCGGTCCTGCACCGAGAACAACACCAGGCCCTGCTGGATCTGCGCAAAGACCAGGAACGGTGCTGGCAAACCATCCTCCAGACCCAGCAGGAGGACCGCGAGGCATTCCGGAGCTGGATTCACCGGGAGGTTTCTCGGGAGCCCAGCGGGCAGCCAGCTGTGCCTGTCCACCTGCCCCTGAATAAGATGGGCCCCCTGGATGATCCAGAAGTTTTTCTCGAGCTCTTTGAGAGATCCGCTGAAGCGAGTGAATGGCCGCGGGACCAGTGGTCTATGAGGCTGGTCCCGCTCCTCTCGGGAGAGTCGCAGGTGGCGGCACAGCAGCTGCCAGTCCAGAACCTCCTGGTGTATGACGACCTACGGCGGGCCATCATCCAGCGGGTCGGCCGGACCCCGGAACAACATCGTCACCGCTTCCGTTCCCTCGACCTGGGTGAGTCCGGCCGGCCCTTCGTGTTGGCCCAACAGCTCCGGGACTCGTGCCGCAAATGGTTGCTGGCTGAGGGAAGCGACGTGGATCTGGTCATCGATTGCGTGGTGCTGGAGCAGTTCATCACTCGGCTCCCAAAGAAGACGGCCGAGTGGGTCCAGTGCCACCGCCCCACGTCGCTGGACTCAGCCATCCAATTGGCGGAGGACCACATGGTGGCGTGCCAAGGGGGCGGCGAACCCCTTCCAGCTGTCTCTCTCTCTCCCTCTCTTTTGTCCCCCTCTCTCTCTAGACCTGTCCCTCTTCCCAGGTCTCGTCCGCCCGGCCCACCTCGCGTTCCGCCCCGGGGGGGGGCCTCCCTGCTGCCAGGACAGACCCCACTCCTGCTTCTCCCCTTTCTCTGCATCAGCCATTTAACCCACTCACTGCCACAGGAGCGGCGGGCAGGTCTGGGCCGGCTTGTTGGCGGTGTGGGGACCCGGATCATTTTGTGGATAAATGTCCGGTTATGGAAGTTGGGATGATGATCCGGGTCCCCGACCATCCACAGGCTGCCCCTGGTCAAGCTGGCGAGTACCAAATACCCGTGAGTATCAAGGGGGGTACATTTCAGGCTTTGGTGGACTCGGGCTGTAACCAAACCTCTGTCCATCAAAGCCTGATTTCATCTGGGGCATTGGATACAGGCCGCATGGTTGGGGTTCGGTGTGTGCACGGGGATGTGGTGAAATATCCTGTAATGCCCATCATAATTAAATTCAGGGGACAAAAGCATAGTGTGGAGGTTGCAGTTAACCCGCACCTCCGGCATCCGATAATTTTGGGAACAAATTGGCCTGCGTTCAGTCAATGTTTGGATGTTTATGCTCGGATGCCTCTTGGGGAAAGAGAACGCAGGGTAGGCAGGCGCGGGTGCAGGTAGGAGAGACTGAGCAGGGACCAGGGAGCGCTGCTGCAGGGAAACAGAGTGAAGCCGGAAGACTAATTCTTCTGGAGCGCGATGATTTTCCCCTGGAGCAGTCTCAGGATGAGACGCTAAAACATGCGTTTGAAAAGGTCTGTGTGATTGATGGTCAGCCTCTCCAGCCTGGACGTCCGCTTGCTTATCCGTATTTTGCGATTATAAAAGATAGGTTGTACCGAGTGACCCAAGACACTCAGACAAAAGAGGATACAACCCATTTATTAGTTCCAAAGAGCCGCAGGGAAATGCTTTTCCACGCGGCTCATTCTAATCCGATGGCGGGGCATTTAGGACAGGCAGCAACACTAAATCGTCTCATGACACGATTTTTCTGGCCGGGCATTCACGAGAATGTACGCAGGTGGTGCGCATCTTGTCGTGAATGTCAGTTGGTAAACCCACCGGCCACCCCAAAAGCGCCATTGCGCCCACTCCCATTAATGCAGGTCCCCTTCGAAAGAATTGGTATGGACCTCATTGGGCCATTGGAACGATCAGCACGGGGACATCGCTTTGCATTGGTCATTGTTGATTATGCAAGGCGATATCCCGAAGCAGTGGCTCTCCGCAACATTTCCGCTAAGAGTGTTGCGGATGCACTGTTTCGCCTAATCTCCCGAGTGGGGATTCCAAAAGAAATCCTCACTGATCAAGGCACGGCGTTTATGTCACGCACGTTACGCAAATTGTACGAATTATTGGGCATTAAATCGATTCGTACCAGCGTCTTTCACCCACAAACGGACGGGCTGGTCGAACGTTTTAATCGCACGCTTAAATCCATGATTCGTAAATTCGTTCAGGAAGATGCCAAAAATTGGGATAAGTGGTTAGAACCTCTGTTATTCGCAGTGCGAGAGGTCCCGCAAGCCTCCACGGGGTTTTCCCCCTTCGAGCTTCTCTTTGGACGCCAGCCCCGCAGGGTCCTGGATGTCCTGAGGGAAGCTTGGGAGGACAGACCATCTCAGGCCAAAAACGAAATTCAGTATGTGCTGGACTTGAGAGCAAAACTCCACACTTTGGGGCGGCTGTCAATGGAGAATTTGTTACAAGCCCAGCACAAACAGAGCCAGCTGTATAGCAGACGGTCTAATTTACGCAAAGTTGCACCGGGAGAGAAAGTACTTGTATTGCTCCCTACTTCAAGTTCTAAATTACTTGCAAAGTGGCAAGGACCCTTTGAGGTTACACGGCAAGTGGGCGAGCTCGATTATGAGGTGGTACGGTCTGACAGGAGGGGGGCACGTCAAATTTATCACCTCAATCTCCTTAAAAAATGGAATGAGGCAGAATCAGTGATGCTGGCGACGGTGATTAGCGGGAAGGATGATCTCGGGCCAGAGGCGAATGTAAAAACTCAATCCCTCGCTCTGAACCCAGGAGGAGATCACCTCTCGCCCTCCCAGCTCACTGATTTATCTAAACTGCAGGCAGAATTTGCAGACGTGTTCTCTCCCCTGCCGGGGCGTACCAACCTCATTCAGCACCATATCGAGACGGAGCTGGGCGTGGTTATTCACAGCCGGCCGTATAGATTACCTGAGCACAAAAAAAGGTAGTTCAGGACGAATTAGAGGCAATGCTTAAGATGGGAGTAATAGAAGAGTCCAGCAGTAACTGGGCGAGCCCGATAGTTTTGGTCCCCAAAAGAGACGGCTCTGTTCGTTTCTGCGTGGACTATCGCAGGGTGAATGCAGTGTCAAAATTCAACGCGTATCCAATGCCTCGGGTGGATGAATTGCTTGACCGGCTAGGTGCGAAAGGATATTGGCAGATCCCCTTGTCGCCATTATCCAAAGAAAAGACCGCTTTCACGACGCTGTTCGGATTACACCAATTCGTTACGCTTCCATTCGGGCTGTTCAGGGCACCGGCTACCTTTCAGCGACTCATGGATAAAATTCTCCGGCCCCATGGTGCATATGCGGCTGCCTATCTAGATGATATCATTATCTATAGTAATGACTGGCAGCGGCATATGCAGCATTTAAGGGCCGTCCTGAGATCGCTGAGAGGGGCTGGGCTCACGGCCAACTCGAAGAAGTGTGCAATTGAGCACGTGGAGGTAAGGTATCTGGGCTTCCACTTGGGGCATGGGCAGGTGCGTCCCCAAATTGACAAGACAGCAGCGATTGCGACCTGTCCGCGCCCCAAGACCAAAAAGGAGGTTAGGCAGTTCCTCGGGCTGGCGGGATATTATAGAAGGTTTGTACCTAATTATTCGGCCCTCACCAGCTCGTTGACTGATCTAACTAAAAAGGATGCACCAGATACGGTCCAGTGGACGGAGCTGTGCCAGCAGGCCTTTACCCAGGTGAAGGCTGCTCTATGTGGCGGGCCATTGCTTCACTCTCCTGACTTTTCTCTCCCTTTTCTGTTGCAGACTGACGCGTCAGACAGGGGGCTGGGTGCTGTCCTGTCCCAGGAGATAGAGGGTGAGGAGCGGCCGGTGCTGTACATTAGCCGTAAGCTCTCTAAGAGAGAAGCTAAGTACAGCACCGTGGAAAAAGAGTGTTTGGCTATTAGGTGGGCCGTCCTCACCCTCCGCTATTATCTCCTGGGACGGGAATTCACTCTCTGTTCGGACCACGCTCCCCTGCAGTGGCTCCACCGCATGAAGGATACCAATGCGCGGATCACTCGGATCGCGTGGATTGTGTTTACCGGTGTAACGTCTGGATGGATCCGTTCAGAGTCAATAAACTTTGGAGTTTTCAGAACGCTTTTAACCTGATGAACTTTGTTTGTTAATCACTAACTCGGCTCCGGACGACTGTGACTTTCGGCAGGTTTGTGGACCTGTGAGGGTAAACAGAAAAACTGCAACTTCCTCACTTCGGTGACTTCAAAAGGAGCACCCCCCCCCAGAGACTGACCAGATCCACATTCCAACACCCCACACACACAGGGACACACAAAAACACACACACAGACACATACAGAAACACACAATCATACATTTTTAACTGTATATGTGAACTACCACTATGCTGGAATATATACATGATATATTTTAGAGCCTATGCATGTTTCCTAGTGTTTAAATGAGTGTATTTGTGCTAGTGTGCATTTTAATAGGGGAATTCTGTCTGTAAACCATAACTTCTTGTCTATGCCTTTCTGATCTGTCGAGTTTGATCTCTCCGTAAAGCTCCGGACACGAGCTATTCACTGAGATATGTCACACAGCTGACAAATGCATTTTTCTATGTGTTTGATGATACTGTGAAGAACGCACTCCATTTCGAAATCTGATCTGATAATCATAAATCATGCAGATTAAGTCGTGAGGCCAAACAAAGGGAAAGCTTTCCCGCCAACTTTGCACCCATGTTATTGGCTACCCCACCTCAAGGAGGTGTGTCGGCTTATCTGTCATAAAAGCAAAGACGCACAATTTCTTGGTGTTCTCTCCCGATTGTCTCACGAGCATCTCGTGCACTTTTTTCCCGGACATCTCCGGTGACCACGTGCTGCCATCGCGCTCAGCTTCGGGACCACCATCTTCCAGCGAAACTCACTCTCAAGTCCTCAGTTCAAACCTTCCCGCGGAACGGAAGAAGCCAACGAACTGCACCAGTGCTAAACTGAAATTCGACACGCCCAACCAATGCAAGTATACTGCCGTTTCTCAATCTTAGATGATGAAACTGATTTCCGCGCTGGCCTCAAGGACTGTTTTGTAAGTTTGCTACTTGCCTTCTCTCTTTCCTTCTCTACTTCCACTCTTGTATATATATGTGTATACTTCTGTATATATTTTAGACGTATAATCTCTGTAGACATAGCTGCATATATTAAACACTTAATTCATGCTCGATTGTTCTGTTCGTTCTTTCAACTGAAGACCAAGTCACTTTAACGTTTTTCGATCGCTTTATGCTAATAGCAAGTTATTTTCATGGCCAGAGAATAACTCCGTTTATAATATTCTGTGAGGGACTTAGTTTGCTGGACAAACGAACAGTTTCTCTAAATAATTATTAAACCAGAACTAATCATATATGTAATTGATTATAATTCGTTGTAATTGATTCACAATATATGTTTAATTCCCCGAGACTCTCACAGTAAACAACAGACAAACACACATGCTGTGTCCCAATTCAGGGGCTACGCACTTCGAAGTGCATGAAAGGGGTAGGGTTTTGGAGTGGAGGGTTGCCAGGTCTGCGCAACAAAACCATCCCAAAAGTAGTGTAATCACAGCGTGTAAAAGTGTAAAAGTATCCCAATCCCAGATCTGGCAACGAGTCGAGCGTCGTTACATGGCTAGCGGCTGTGTGACAGAGACAGTTGACGATTGTGTGTGCATTTTAAAGATGTATGACTTTATATTGGGTTTGACATGCTTCACTGCCGACAGGACAGTGACACAGGACACTGGACCAAAATATGTATGGTTAAACTATGTAATGTTAGTTTTATATCGTTAGCAACTAGTTAACCTTGTTTGCTTTTTATGTTAAATGAAATGTTAACTGTGTAAGTTTTTAACTAAAAGAAACTTGCACTGACATCTTAAAATATACCTGCTGAGCATGACTAGACTATTTGTAACAGTCAAGAATTTTAAAGCTATGATGACCAAGACAAAATTTGAATGGACTACAGATCTATTTTGTAAGTTCAAATATTTCTGATTTTTATAGATTTATATAAAACGATCCACCAGCGTCTCCCTTCTCAGCCGAATGAAAGTGTACACAAATATGTTTTATTCTGTTTTATATACATATACTGTTAATTGAAAATGTTATGTTCTTTTTCTGATGTTAAATCTAAGTTCTGCTCTGTTGTATATAGTTGTAAAAGGTACTTTATGTAATGTAGCTTTAGAACGATGTATTTAATGTAAAAACATTTAATTTACATGATGAAAAAAATATTATATACGTACACACACACACACGCACATAATTTTTCAGTAAGAAGGAAATGAGAGAGAAAGAGTTTTGAAAGAGAGAGAGAGAGAGAGAGAGGGTGATGTAAAATTACAAGTCAAAGACCAGAACGAACCATGCATAAAAGAAATAAACTTGCTTGCGTTGGCAATGAATTTCCCTCGTCGTGCAGAACAATTCTCTTTTAGTCTCTTTGTCGCTTTGAAGCGGCAAAACACGTGAACATATGTAAAAAAAAAAAAAAAATGTTTAACAGAAATTACTCCGACTCATTTACAAATAAATTTCATTACAAATATATGTATACAACTTATGCATTTGCTAACTTAAATAAAAAAAAACAAAAAAAAAAAAAAAATTGACTGTTTCATTGACAAAGTGACATTTAAATAATATCTATATCTACACATTTTAATGCACTGTATTCTGTTCTTGGGAAAGGGGGAAGTGCGATTCACCGCAGCGCGAGAGCGGCTGACGTAATTCGAGAGCGACTTCAAGTACACCCTCTCTGTTTCCCCGCGGAATGAAGCACCCATCTCAAGACACTTCGCGGTCTACACTATCCCACAGTTCATTGCGCGCCAGTGACGACAGGAGTTCAGGTGTGAATTCACATAAATGTAAGCAATGCCCCGGTTTCACCAATCAAACTGTAATATCCGTGATGTCCAAATCGTCAGTTTTTCATAAATGCAATATTTGTCTCTGATGAGATGGAGTGCAGTTGAATAAAATCCTAAAGTACTGTACTTTAAATTCAGACTTAAATACAGAGTCAATGTATAAATATGAATGTATATTTCCCTTTTGAAAGGGAACTCCACTCTGCATTGACAGAACACATTGGGGAACCGTCACGTGACCCAGGTGTCGAAAGCACTATCCAACAACTCCAATTCCTATTGGCCGGCAACAGCCTATGACGTCATACGGCGCGACCCGGAAATATAAAGGGAGCGCCTGGAGAGACAGTCTCTATCCTTTCGTCTTTCGGGACTGTTCGTGTCGTTGCACTCTCTGTTTCTCCAAGTGAGTATTCCCTGTTGAGCTATGTCTGAGGACAAAGTAAAACATTTTAGGAAGTGTGCAGATCCTTGCCCGAGGTTTTTGACTCTGGAGGATCCTCACACCCTATGTGTTATCTGTCTGGGAGAAGAGCATGCACAGGCAGCATTTGAGAACGCTGGCTGTGAGAGTTGTGAGGGTTTTCCTATGAAAACGCTCCGTTCCCGCCTGGCTCTCTTCTCGAGGGGAGAGACGTCAACACCTGTGCCCGGTGGATCTGGTCCCGCTCGCGCTGAGGCTGAGCGGCGGCTGCATTCATGCAGAGCCCGCTCACGGCAGGCTGGACGAACGGTTTCTTCCTGATCACAACCCCGTAATTCCAGTGAGCCTTCCATTCCTTCCAGACCTGCATACTGAGGTTAAGAAGGCATTGAAGAACCCGTATTCGGCCAGAATTCATCTGCATCAGCGGGGGAATTTCGATGATGTGGAGGGATTGGGCCAGTACGGGTATGTGTCGATGCCTCCCATTGACAAGACGTTCGCGAACTATCTCGCCACGGGCAGCGCACCGACACTTAAAGCTCCGGTTCTGCCATCCAGACCCCTTAAAATGACATCTCGTCTGAACGGCAGAGCATATGCTGCTGCAGGCCATGCTGGTGCTGCTTTACACACTATGGCGGTGTTACAAGCATACCAGGCTGACCTGCTGAAGGACCTGGATCAGGGGCAAGTTTTGTCCCCTGAAGCGGTGGCTGAGTTGCACCAGACCACGGATCTCGCTCTCCGGGCCACCAAGCAGACGGCCGCCTCGATTGGTAGATCGATGGCGGCTATGGTGGCCACGGAGAGACATCTGTGGTTAAACATGGCGGACATCGGGGAGAAAGAAAAGAGCTATCTCCTCGATGCCCCGGTCTCGCCATCTGAGCTTTTCGGCGGCTCCGTTGAGGCGGTAGTCGGAAAGTTCAGGGAAGTGAGGGCGCGCTCAGCAGCATTTAAAAAAATGCATTCCGCCCAGGTCAGATTCTGGGCCCAGATGGCCGGGAGGCTCTGGCCTGCCTCGAGCCGAGGCTCAGAGGCAGGGTCAGAGTTCCAGTGTTGCCGCTCGAGCGCCTCCTCCACCATGGAGTAAGTCACAGAAGCGGCGGGATGCAAAGAGAAGGAGAGGTGATCTAAGAGAGGTGATCGATCGCCGGCACGATCAGCACCGCTGATTGATCCCCTTTCTTGGTGAGGGGAATTTTTTAGTAAAAATTTCCCTCGCCCCTTCTCTTTGTCCTCCCGGGATACGTTTTTAACTGTGCATGTTCAGGATATAACACCTTTGAACGGTCAGGCCGGTGGCCGGCCTATGATGAAATTTTTTCTGAAGGCCCGTCTTCTGGCTTGATATCGAAAAGGTTCGCGGGTTTACGGAACCAGGGATATCGTTCTTCCCCTTTGGTAAGGATTGAAGACAGAATCTTTGGTCTGCAAGCCATGGGAAGATAAGACAGGGTCTATTTGAAATTATTAAAAATGTTGCCTTGTTTTTATTCCTGTGTCATTTCCTGAATGTGTAACAGTAAATGCATTAGGGGTTCTTTGGGCAGAACTGGAGTGTGAGATTGACTGAGCGAGCCACAAAATGGCTGCTGTTCAGTTTTTCTCTGTATGTTCAGCCGTTCGGCTATCTTCAGTATAGTTTGAGCTGGCACTCATCACTTCAGTTTATTTGCGGCGGCCTTAGCAGGCTGCCCGGCATTTGAGCTTGATCTTTGCTATTTTTCTCTCTGAAAATAGTTGGTAGAGATCGGGCTTGTTATAGCACCTGTTGTTGTGATAGGCCTGTACCTGCTGGCCAGGCTAGGACTAAGTTTGCGTATGGTGTATGTGAAGTTAAAACCCCATATGTATTCTAGTTTTGGCCTCCTCCTGTATTTGGCCGGTATTTGTTTGCCCAGATTGTCCCCTTACTTATGTAGGTGCAATCATGAGTTTAACAGCTAGGTTGTAGACTGTTTTGTTAAAACCTGATGCTGTTTCTCAGGTGGTAGGCCCTTATCTTTGAGCAGATAGTGTTGGCAATATATGTTTGCTAGGCCCCACTCTCTAGAACTTTCATGCTGTGAGAAAAATGTTCTCTTCCGAGCTACTTGATTTCTTTCAAGTTGAGTTGACGATGCATTTAGCTCCGTCCTCTAGGCTTGGAGCAGATTTGAAAATCTGTGGTAGGGATATATTTTTCTCCTTTTTCTTAAAGCATGCACATCAAAGTTTCCTTTTGAAGTTCTAGACGTTTGTCCTACATTTGAATGTGAGCTTAATATGCTGCCACAGGTTGACACCTGCTTATGTATAGTAGGCCCTTTTTGAGAAAAGCTTGGCCTCTATCTAAGTGTTTGGTGACCCCCTTTAAGCCCCAGCTAGGAGAAGTTTTGGTGTCACTGAGTGCATCACCTGTTGGTTTGCATACTCAGGGTAGATAGATCACTTTCTGAATAAAGTGTGTATCTGTCAGCTCCCTTTCAGTTATCTGTTTATCAGCTATATTGCATATACGGTGATTGTAGGCTAGATTGTTCAGCCTCTTTCTAGTTAGCAATAGTGTTGTATTGGCTGTTTAATGGATATAAGTTGCTCACATACTGTTTTGTTTTTAAACACTGCTTCAGGCCCTGCAGCATGTTTGTTTGAGGTGGTAGGCTTAATTAGCCTCCCTTAGACCATTCTGGTTGTGTTGGTTCCCTTTAGTCACAGAACTTAGGGTACTTTGCCTGTTTGGAAAGTGTAGCCTAGCACAGGTAGTAGTTAGCTTCCCATAGTTAGTGGGTTAGAACTGGTTCCCTGTAGCTTGGTTCCCTGGAAAACTCACAAGCTGGAGCCACGTGTCATTGAATCGGCAGGCCCCTTCAGGCCTCCTTTTTAGTTTACATGTTGGCACAGATTGTGTTTTTTCTGTGCGGCTCAGTATGAGATGTCAGTAGTGAAACCTTACTGAGGTTTGGTTTAACCTATTGTTGTCTCTTTGAGTCGATGATTCTAGCTGAGCTAAGAGCCACCTAGAGTTTAGGTTGGATCTTGTGCTCCTGGAAACGGCCACGAGACTTACGCCATGTGTCCTGAAGGATGCTAAGCCTACGGGCCGCCTTTTTGGATATACTGGCGTTTGTTTAGGTGTATTTCTCTCTGAGAACTATCTTTTATACACTTCGTTGGCCAGGGGCCCAAGTGGTAGATTCAACCCCCTCTTTTGTGGGTTGTTTACCAGGCTTGGGACCTAAACACTGCCACGAGCTGATGCCACGTGTCTGTTGAGGTTATAGGCCTTCCAGGCCTTCCTTAATACGTGTTGGCGTATGCTGTACTCCTCTTGCTTAAAGAGTAAAAGGTGCTTTTACTGAGTACACTGCTTGTTGGATTGTGTTGGGTGGATTATCATAAGAGCACTGTGCAGCTTTCTATTGCTGCCATGGAAGTTGTCTGTCTGCCTGCAGGCTTAGACAGATGTTCAGAATGGTTTTATCAGAAACAGGCCTCTTTCTGAAGTTTACATCTGTTTTTATAAAACTGTTGTCATGTTGTAGTCCCTCTCGGGCCTCCATGAGTATGTGCTCTTGGCATAGTCTACCTGTTAGGTGAGCTCTGCGCTCCCCCTTGGGGTTTGTAATAGTGCTTAGCTCCCTAAGCTGATTATGATGGTTCGGCCTTGATCAGGCCCCATCTTAAGAGTCAGCCCCAGGCTGGTTTGTGCTCCCCTTTTCAGGGTTTTCAGCGCACAGCCTCCTCAGTGCGTTAATTAAGCACTGGGTAGATCCTAGGTTGAGCGGATTATCTCCCCTCAATATGAGGGTTCATAGCACTCAGCTGAGTTCTGCTCTCCAGGATGCCCGTCTCTACGCGTGGGTCTGAGCTGGTTTCTGCCTTTCTGCAGTCACTCTTACCTACTATCTTCCTGAAGAATGCATTTTAGAGGCTCTGTATTCAGACAGGATTGGCCTGAACTGAGTCTGTTCCCCGAGAAGACCAGGTCGGCCTCCCTGGTGGCAATGAGGGTGACCCTGCTCCCCTCGAGAGTGACTGGCTGAGGTTCCCTTTGGTTCCTTGGCCACATTCCCTTAAAGGGACCACTTTTCTTTACGGAAAATTGGGTTCCGGACGCCTTAGCAATTTCTTTAGGCTCTATTTGTTAAAAGGGAAAGGTAGAAGCCTTTTGGAAGTTCAGCTTGGGCTGTTGGCCAAAGGGAATGCTGTCACTGACAGCCTGGTGTGACCCGAGGGGGAGTTGCTGGGCAGTTTGAGAACTGCTTTGAGGCCTTTGCCTCAGCCATATTTTTGGCAGGCACTCCCCTCCAGCATGGACGGCGTGGGTATATCGTTCCCCAATGCGTTCTGTCAACGCAGAGTGGAGTTTCAGGTTACGTATGTAACCATGGTTCCCTGAGAACAGGGAACAAGACTCTGCGTTCCTTTGCCATGCTTCAGGTTGCCTGCCTTCAGAACAGTCCCTCAAGATGATAAGATAGAGACTGTCTCTCCAGGCGCTCCCTTTATACTTCCGGGTCGCGCCGTATGACGTCATAGGCTGTCGCCAGCCAATAGGAGTTTTTTGGATAGTGCTTTCGACACCTGGGTCACGTGACGGTTCCCCAATGCGTTCTGTCAATGCAGAGTTTCGTTCCCTGTTCTCAGGGAACCATGGTTACATACGTAACCTGAAACGATTTTCCAAGTTAACATTTAATTTAACATAAAAAAAAACAAACAAGGTTAACTAGTTGCTAACAATATAAAACTAACATTATATAGTTTAACCATACATATTTTGGTCCAGTGTCCTGTCGTCGCCGGCAGTGAAGCATGTCAAACCCAATAGAAAGTCATAAAACTTTAAAATCCACACACAAACATCAGCTGTCTGTTACACAGCCGCTAGCCATGTAACGATGCTCGGCTCATTGTTGCCACATCTGGGATTGGGATACTTTTACACTTGTGCTGTGATTACGCTACTTGGATGGTTTTGTTGCGCAGACCTGGCAATCCTCCACTCAGAAACCCCACCCCTTTCATGCACTTCGAAGTGCGTAGCCCCTGAATTGGGACACAGCTACAGACAGTGCCCTCAAGCACTGTCTATGCGCGCTCCTCTCCAGACAGAAAACGTCCAGAAAATGTGTATATCAAGTGTCAAACCCTGGGACACGGATAAACACACTCTCTTGAACGTTTGTAAGGCATATATAAAAACCTTACCGGAGTCAATATAGTCGCGATCAGACAGAACAGGACCGAAAGACGATGAGATGCTGACTGTTTCTTCAGGCGCTCCTTTATACTCCGGGTCGGGCCATATTACGTCATAGGCTGTCGCCGGCCAATAGGGATTGGAGTTATTGGATAGTTTGCTTTCAGACACCTGGGTCACGTGACATTCCCCATTGCGCATTCAAACGCAGAGCAATTTCCCTTTCGAAAGGGAACTGAGTTATGTAACAGGCACACCATCTAGTGATGAAGCATGGAACTTTCCTGCAGTTAGATTACATTGTAGTGGCAAGTTTTGGAGGGCCAAGCATCACTAACATTTATATTATAATATTATAATATACAGATTATGTTACATGCTTAGTACATCAAAATAATGATAAAAAATGTTTCTGAAAGGTTTGATACACCATTGTGTTGTTTGTGATCGTCCATCAGCAGCTGCAGTATCTCTCAGCTGTATCAGTGCATCACTGTGACGTCTGACTGACCGAGGTTTTTGTACCACTCTTTATCACTGTGTGAACACCCATTGGCTGTTTGGATAGTGTAAACTCTGACAGTAATAATCTCCTGTATCTTCAGTCTGGACTCCACTGATGGTCAGAGTGAAATCACTGTTAGATCCACTGCCACTGAATCTAGATGGAGTTCCAGTATTACGGGTTGTTGCTGTATATATGAGGAGTTTAGGAGCTTCTCCAGATTTCTGTAAGTACCAGGCTAAATAAACACCACCATGCACTGCACTGCTGGTTTTACAGTTTATTCTGACTTCTTGTCCTGGTTGAACAGCTGTTATTGATGGACTCTGAGTTACAGTGATCTGTCCTCTACACTCTGAGAGAAAACAGACACAAAAATGAAAATATTTGACATTTTAAAATAATTAAAAATCATTGTTAAAAAAAGAAGAAACTGTATTACACAAACCTTGAATAAACAGTGTGAGAGTCCAGATGAAGAAGGTGATTGTGTTCATTGTTGTTCTTTTGTCTTGTGTGATGATGAAGATTGTGTTCTGTTCTGCTCTCAGTCATGAAGTGTTAAACTCACAGCACTATAAACACTCTCAGAGCACTGAAGCATGCGTGACAATGCAAACAAGTGGGCAGGATTTACAACAGACAAACTAATATACACAGAATGATCATTTTACATTCTGACTAATGTTATTTTTAGTAACTATTGTTGAATCCAGTGGCAGTTCAAGTTCAAGGGTCTCAGAGGTTACAAACATAAATGCAGTCTTTTGAAAAATTAATCATCATCAGAAACTCAATAGGTCTCCGGTTTTATTTAACTTTTTTCAAATCTGAAATGTTAAAGAATGGCATTTATCTTGTTTGGCTTCTGTTATTGTTTGGGTTGGGTGTTGCGAACCAGATTAGGGACCAACATAAAAAGCTGTTCAAAAACAGTTATAAGCAAAATTTGCAATGGCCAGGGCAAAAAAGATCAAATTTATTGGCAGTGAAAGTATCAAAACAACAACAAACAAAGAAACAAAAACAAAGGATCAAATAAACATACAAAATTCAAATCAGGACAGGTGAGCTAACTAATCTAAACTACAACTCAGAGTTAAAGGGGTGATGAACTGAGAAATCAAATTTGACATATAAGAGGTCATCATACTATAAGAATATCCTTCAGAGTTTCAGAGCTGAAAACTTCCTTGTTAGTCCAATAAAAGCTTTTATTGACACCAGACCCAGCAAACGACAGGATTTTCAAACTGAGGATCTATGACGTCAAAGGGCAGCAAGCACTATGGGGGTAAATTGATGCCAAAACCATTGAAAATGGACAGACTAAAATTCACAAATAGATATTACAACTTGTAAACACAAAACACAATCTACAAATAGATAAAAAATCCGCAAACAAAGTCCTCATGATCCGCAAATGTAAAACAAGATCTACAAATACATACAAAGTCCTCAAACAAACTCTTTGTGATCCACAAATATAAAGCATATATACATACAAATATAAAGCAGTGACTTGTACTTGAAAACCAGAATTTGAATGAATGTAAAGCGATTTGTCTGCGCATGAGGGTCATTTTTTATTTGTAGATTGTGTTGCATTTGTTTTCATAATTCTGACACTATTGTTTCGCTGTTGTGACAAAATAATGCCATAATCATTGAAAATGAAGAGACTATGAGTCAAAAATGCATATTACAATTTGTAAACACAAAACAAGATCTACAAATAAATTTAAAATCTGCAAATGTAAAACACAATCTGTAAATAGATTCTAAATCTGCAAACAAACTCCTCATGATCCGCAAATGTAAAACAAAATCTACAAATAGATAAAAAATCCACAAACAGACTCTTCATGATTCACAAATAGAAAGCAGTGACTTGTACTTGAAAACCAGAATTTGAATGAATGCAAAGTGATTTGTCTGCGCATGAGGGTCATTTTTTATTTGTAGATTGTGTTGCATTTGTTTTCAGAATTTTGGCACAGCTGTTTCACTGTTTTTTTCCATTAAAAAATCTACAAATGCCCTCCTCACAATTTGCAAACAAACATGGTCTAACTTGTATTTTCAAACCACTGTAAAAAGACATTCGTACACATTCTGTGCAAAGCTCAGCATGCAAGTGTTGAATCTGTGTTTGCAGATCACAGGGCATTCACAGATCCCTCTGCACACGTCTACAGATCTTTTTGGCACTATCTTTCCGCAGAGTGTGTGACCACGATCCACACGTGTAGTCAGCCAATCAGGGGTATTGCTTCAATGTGATGTTACGCCCCTTCAATAAGCCCTTTTCAAAATAAGAGCTGACACTTCTCTGATGTGTGGGCTGGGCTCACTGCCATTTACCGTTGCCGGTGTCACAGCCCTGACAGGCGGACAGAGCCTGGGCAGCGCTGCAGTAGGAGTAAAATCTTTAATACGTGGAAGGGGAGCTGCCACGGGACCTGCCACGGTTATGCGCGCCTGCCTCGGGACCTGCCACGGTTATGCGCGCCTGTCTCGGGACCTGCCACGGTTATATGCGCCTGCCTCGGGACCTGCCACGGTTATGCGCGCCTGCCTCGGGACCTGCCACGGTTATGCGCGCCTGCCTCGGGACCTGCCACGGTTATGCGCGCCTGCCGCGGGACCTGCCACGGTTATATGATGCATATATGATATATGCCGATTGATGAATGCATGCAAACAGTGCAATCCTTATGTACCTATTTATCATCTTAACTTAATATTTTATTCGCTCTTATTGCCCATAATAGAGCGCGTCTCGTGGCTCCTACTAGCGTCGCGTCTGCCTCAAGATCTCTCACTGTTTACAGCTACCAGACACTCTGATTGACACATGAGAGCAAACGGATACATAAATAAGAGCAGGATTGCACAATTTGTCATCTTATATTTTATTCGCTCTTATTGCCCATAATGGAGCGCGTCTCTTAGCTCCTACTAGCGTCGCGTCTGCCTCAAGATCTCTCACTGTTTACAGCTACCAGACACCCAGGACTGATGCAGGAGAGCACAGAACAAAACATGTCACAGCCAAGGTGAGTAAATTGAACAGGTAAAATCACATTGTGGTCTGTGAAATATTGTTTAAGGATCTTTTTAAGTACTAGTTTAGTAAGTTAATAAGATTTTTACAGTCTTTATAAAACATTTCTTTAAATGTTTGTGTCATTCAACAACACTGAAACAGCATTAGTTTTTATTTGTATTTATTTATTGTAATATGGGCTCATACGGAAGCCCTGAACCGCATGGTGAAAAAAAAAAAAAAAAAAACTTGGTGGGGAGAAAAAAAAAACGAAAAGTTATCTCGTTATTTCAACATAATAAGTCGTTATAACGACATAATATCTCGTTATTTCAACATAATAAGTCGTTATAACGACATAATATCTCGCTATTTCAAGATATTAAGTCGTTATAACGACATAATATCTCGTTATTTCAATATAATAAGTCGTTATAACGACATAATAACTCTTCATTATCTATCAAGTATGATAAAGGACGTGCACTTACTTGCGTCCCCAGTGGGGCAACGCTAAAGTATTGGACCGCCAGTCTAGCTTTTACTGCGATCGCCGCGGTTTCGAATCCGCCTTTTGCCGAGTGCGTTCTTCTTTCACATCGCATATCAAAAAGGCATTTATTTCAATAGAAATTAAAACAATGTTATAAAAGTCCAAATAAACTGCCTAACGAGTGTTTAATAACATTAAGTATTTATTGGGCAAGGTTAGCAGCATGTTCTATATTACCCACTAGAGGGCAGAATAAGACAGGGAATCAATTAAAGAGCGCAATAGTTATGTTGAACTACTGTTACAATTTGGTGCTCCAAAATCCCAGAGGTTTATCATGGGAATTTGCGTTCATCCCAGGCTAACCTTTATTGAGGTTAAATTTATTAGACCATAGTAAATAAAACAATTTACAGTGCAAATGTCAGGGGTGTCCAATCTGATTTGACCTATAATAAAACATAGAGATGCACTAGTCCAGGGGCCAAAAACGTTTTTAAGCGGGGTTTTTTTAAATTATTATTCTGGGCTTGCAAACAAACTGCTTTGTAATATTTTCTAAAGATATAAAAATCAAAATAGGTGCTAATATATTGAAATAATAGGACACGGAGTGTCTATTTACAGTAAGTGCAAATAGCGTCCCTTGTTGACAAACACTCTTTACAGTATAGCTCCAATGTCTGGTTGGGCCACTCAAGTTTAAAAAGGGACAGTTGTAATTTGATGTATTCAGTGGCGTAACAATAGCATGTAGGGTTTCAGATTTTGGCTTTTACAGCGATCGCTGCAGGGTCGAATCAGCATTTTGCAGAGCTCACCCAATAATAGAGCTCACTCCTATTTTCTCATCATATACGTTTTCAATAAAATGAAAATAATGTTTAAAAAGTTTAAATAAAATGTGAACAAGTGTTTAATAATATTAAAAGTGTTCATTGAGTAGGGTTGGTGGAAAGTGGAGGGGTTTTATTCTCCCAATAATGCAGCATCCGTTTAATAATTTTAATAAATATAATCACTCTATATGATATTGTTGCATCCTGTACAAAAATACTGAGGTACAAATAGTATCTGCCAATACTAGCCTACAGCATCTAAATACTATTTACACTTCTTGCAAAGAACTGATAGGCTACTTTTACATGGTGTCAATATAATATATCGCTATTTTCACCTAGTATAAATAGCATATCGTGAAAATGCTGCTATTGTCATTTAGTATAAATAGGATGTATCGGTATTTTCACTTAGTGTAAATAGCATCAACAGTAGGGGTGTCAAACTCATTTTAGTTTGAGGGACGGACTGGAAAGAAATGAACCATATGCGGGCCGAATTACCTTCTTCTTATAATAACCTTAGTGTGCTGATAGATGCATTAATATTAAACATATGAACAACAGATTAATTTGCAAGAAAACTGTGTTGTTTTTTTGTTTTTTTTTACAGTGAAAAGACTATTCGATTTTTAAAATAATTTTTTATTAGCATCTATTTTGATTTATCATGGCCAATTTCAATTTTTATAAGAAGCAAAACGTCTGATTCTGATGCTGGTTGCAGATTTTTTTAAGCAAATTTATTTGTTGTTTATTTTTTCACAGGCCAAACTGGCCTTAAACAAATATATCTTTGATATTAGAGGCAAACATTGGCATTTGGATATTAGAGGCATTTTTATCATAGTCAAAGATGTTATGAGCATGAGCAGTTGTTTTTAATTTAAATTACTGAATAATTTCAAGATTAACAGCAAAAACTAGGTCTGGTCTGACTTTAGCTTTGTGAAATTATGCTACATAACAAAACAAAATCAGCAGACGGACTGAATGAATATTACTACTTTATATGGAGATAAGAGGAAAAGCCATCAAAACTTTTCTTAAAAACAGTTGCCTTCGGAGATATATTCATATCAATCCCACTGTAATATTTATATTATTCTCCCTATTTTTCGCAAACAGTGAGCTTGTGCATAGTACAGTAGTTCCTCTGCTGGCGGGTCTGTTCTCTTTGTGTCCGTATTCAGCGTGTTAAAGTCCTGCTTACATACTTCGTAAATACACAGATGAAATTTTGGGAAAATATTACAAAGCAGTTTGTTTGCAAGCCCAGAATAATAATAAAAAAACCCGCTTAAAAACGTTTTTGGCCCCTGAACTAGTGCATCTCTATGTTTTATTATAGGTCAAATCAGATTGGACACCCCTGACATTTGCACTGTAAATTGTTTTATTTACTATGGTCTAATAAATTTAACCTCAATAAAGGTTAGCCTGGGATGAACGCAAATTCCCATGATAAACCTCTGGGATTTTGGAGCACCAAATTGTAACAGTAGTTAAACATAACTATTGCGTTCTTTAATTGATTCCCTGTCTTATTCTGCCCTCTAGTGGGTAATATAGAACATGCTGCTAACCTTGCCCAATAAATACTTAATGTTATTAAACACTCGTTAGGCAGGTTATTTGGACTTTTATAACATTGTTTTAATTTCTATTGAAAATAAATGCCTTTTTTGATATGCGATGTGAAACTAGAGAAGAACGAACTCGGCAAAAGGCGGATTCGAAACCGCGGCGATCGCAGTAAAAGCTAGACTGGCGGTCCAATACTTCAGCGTTGCGCCACTGGGGACACAGGTAAGTGGAAGTCCTTTATCATACTTGATAGATAATGAAGAGTTATTATGTCGTTATAACGACTTATGTTGAAATAACGAGATATTATGTCGTTATAACGACTTATGTTGAAATAACGAGATATTATGTCGTTATAACGACTTATGTTGAAATAACGAGATATTATGTCGTTATAACGACTTATTATGTTGAAATAACGAGATATTATGTCGTTATAACGACTTAATATCTTGAAATAACGAGATATTATGTCGTTATAACGACTTAATATCTTGAAATAACGAGATATTATGTCGTTATAACGACTTATTATGTTGAAATAACGAGATAACTTTTCGTTTGTTTTTTTTCTCCCCACCAAGTTTTTTTTTTTTTTTTTCACCATGCGGTTCAGGGCTTCCGTATGAGCCCATATTACAATAAATACAAATAAAAACTAATGCTGTTTCAGTGTTGTTGAATGACACAAACATTTAAAGAAATGTTTTATAAAGACTGTAAAAATCTTATTAACTTACTAAACTAGTACTTAAAAAGATCCTTAAACAATATTTCACAGACCACAATGTGATTTTACCTGTTCAATGGACTACTTGCACTGAGCCTCGTGACGCACATCCGGTTTGAAATATTACGGCTCAGTTGTTTCCGGTTATATATATTTTCAATGCGCCGTTATCACATAGATAACTAAACCCCTCTTAAAACGAGAGTCCTCGGGATGATTTTAAATTCCAGACATATTCAGAGACAAGAGAAGAGATTCTGATGATTACCGTGTACAGACCTTTCCAAACTCAACGGAACTTTAAGTTTTAATCCAACATAAACTGTGATTCTTTCACCACAGGGTGTCAGCGCTCTAATAGTGATTGCGACGCTGCAGTGTGAGACTTGATAAATAAAATCAGAATGAACATAATATTTTAGTCTCTATTCTGTGCCATTTTTTTCTGACAACTATTTATGTAATTCACACATTTATGCCAAAAATCCTAATAGTCAAGGTAGTTGCGCTGTCATTGCGTTATTCTTTAAGATTACTTAATAACACTGTTAAAGCAGTTATCACATTCATTCAACTATTTCAAACACTGGAATAAAAGAGCAGTTTTCACTTTTTTTTGTTTGTCTGTTTTGCCATCGTGATAATGCGTTGTCACCCATCGTTACACTTACCATAGTAAAACAATGCACTTCCTGTGTTTATAAGTCAAATTCATTTAAATGTAAATTTAACAGGTATGAAATATGATGATTAAGAGAAAAACACTGCTAATGAGAAGACGAGCACTTGACGGCGGAAGGTTAGTGGGGAAATATATTTATTTATTATTCAGAATGCGCATTTGGAAGGGAAATATATTAATAAACATTTCAGCAGGTTGAAGATAATTAATGTTAATGCAGAGAATATAATTAATTGTTTAAAAAACATTTCGCAGCCCTAAAATGTAGTAATAATATGCGTTTTCACAAGAAGCTCTCTGTATATAAGTGCGCTGAACGCTGACCGGAAACGCTCGAGCCGTAATAAGTAGAAAGCGGAAGTAGCTGTGCAAGTAGTCCATTTACTCACCTTGGCTGTGACATGTTTTGTTCTGTGCTCTCCTGCATCAGTCCTGGGTGTCTGGTAGCTGTAAACAGTGAGAGATCTTGAGGCAGACGCGACGCTAGTAGGAGCTAAGAGACGCGCTCCATTATGGGCAATAAGAGCGAATAAAATATAAGATGACAAATTGTGCAATCCTGCTCTTATTTATGTATCCGTTTGCTCTCATGTGTCAATCAGAGTGTCTGGTACCTGTAAACAGTGAGAGATCTTTAGGCAGGCGCGACGCGAGTAGGAGCCACGAGACGCGCTCTATTATGGGCAATAAGAGCGAATAAAATATTAAGTTAAGATGATAAATAGGTACATAAGAGCAGGATTGCACTGTTTGCACGCATTCATCAATCGGCATATATCATATATGCATCATATATCCGTGGCAGGTCCCGAGGCAGGCGCGCATAACCGTGGCAGGTCCCGAGGCAGGCGCGCATAACCGTGGCAGGTCCCGAGGCAGGCGCGCATAACCGTGGCAGGTCCCGAGGCAGGCGCATATAACCGTGGCAGGTCCCGAGGCAGGCGCGCATAACCGTGGCAGGTCCCGAGGCAGGCGCATATAACCGTGGCAGGTCCCGAGGCAGGCGCGCATAACCGTGGCAGGTCCCGAGGCAGGCGCGCATAACCGTGGCAGGTCCCGCGGCAGGCGCGCATAACCGTGGCAGGTCCCGAGGCAGGCGCGAATAACCGTGGCAGGTCCCGAGGCAGGCGCATATAACCGTGGCAGGTCCCGAGACAGGCGCGCATAACCGTGGCAGGTCCCGAGACAGGCGCATATAACCGTGGCAGGTCCCGAGGCAGGCGCGCATAACCGTGGCAGGTCCCGAGGCAGGCGCGCATAACCGTGGCAGGTCCCGAGGCAGGCGCGCATAACCGTGGCAGGTCCCGCGGCAGGCGCGCATAACCGTGGCAGGTCCCGAGGCAGGCGCGAATAACCGTGGCAGGTCCCGAGGCAGGCGCATATAACCGTGGCAGGTCCCGAGACAGGCGCGCATAACCGTGGCAGGTCCCGAGACAGGCGCATATAACCGTGGCAGGTCCCGAGGCAGGCGCGCATAACCGTGGCAGGTCCCGAGGCAGGCGCGCATAACCGTGGCAGGTCCCGAGGCAGGCGCGCATAACCGTGGCAGGTCCCGCGGCAGGCGCGCATAACCGTGGCAGGTCCCGAGGCAGGCGCGCATAACCGTGGCAGGTCCCGTGGCAGCTCCCCCTTCCACGTATTAAAGATTTTACTCCTACTGCAGCGCTGCCCAGGCTCTGTCCGCCTGTCAGGGCTGTGACACCAGCAACGGTAAATGGCAGTGAGCCCAGCCCACACATCAGAGAAGTGTCAGCTCTTATTTTGAAAAGGGCTTATTGAAGGGGCGTGACATCACATTGAAGCAATACCCCTGATTGGCTGACTACACGTGTGGATCGTGGTCACACACTCTGCGGAAAGATAGTGCCAAAAAGATCTGTAGACGTGTGCAGAGGGATCTGTGAATGCCCTGTGATCTGCAAACACAGATTCAACACTTGCATGCTGAGCTTTGCACAGAATGTGTACGAATGTCTTTTTACAGTGGTTTGAAAATACAAGTTAGACCATGTTTGTTTGCAAATTGTAAGGAGGGCATTTGTAGATTTTTTAATGGAAAAAACAGCGAAACAGCTGTGCCAAAATTCTGAAAACAAATGCAACACAATCTACAAATAAAAAATGACCCTCATGCGCAGACAAATCACTTTGCATTCATTCAAATTCTGGTTTTCAAGTACAAGTCACTGCTTTCTATTTGTGAATCATGAAGAGTCTGTTTGTGGATTTTTTATCTATTTGTAGATTTTGTTTTACATTTGCAGATCATGAGGAGTTTGTTTGCAGATTTGGAATCTATTTACAGATTGTGTTTTACATTTGCAGATTTTAAATTTATTTGTAGATCTTGTTTTGTGTTTACAAATTGTAATATGCATTTTTGACTCATAGTCTCTTCATTTTCAATGATTATGGCATTATTTTGTCACAACAGCGAAACAATAGTGTCAGAATTATGAAAACAAATGCAACACAATCTACAAATAAAAAATGACCCTCATGCGCAGACAAATCGCTTTACATTCATTCAAATTCTGGTTTTCAAGTACAAGTCACTGAATTCTATTTGTGAATCAGGATGTGTTTATTTGTGGATTTTTAATCTTTTTGTAGATCATGCTTTATATTTGTGGATCACAAAGAGTTTGTTTGAGGACTTTGTATGTATTTGTAGATCTTGTTTTACATTTGCGGATCATGAGGACTTTGTTTGCGGATTTTTTATCTATTTGTAGATTGTGTTTTGTGTTTACAAGTTGTAATATCTATTTGTGAATTTTAGTCTGTCCATTTTCAATGGTTTTGGCATCAATTTACCCCCATAAAGCACCGCCTCTGGAGAAGATCAATGCCTACTTCATCCCTGCCTGTTTAGCCCCACCCACCGATTCACGCATGACATGCAATAGCATAGGTAGCCTAAGTAACATAGGCCTATGTGGTGCTAAACCGGTTCGAGCTACCAAGCAATAAGCATGCCGTTGAGGATTACAAAATATTGTGCAGTGCCTCGATTCAACAGTAATGCAACAACATGTCAGTAACGGTGTTAATTCTAATACCTGATCTGATATTAATGATTCATGTACAGTCAGATGTTCTTTGTCTGTGTGTCAGTAAATCAAACCAGTGACTAAACACTCAACTTCACATTGTTCCCTTTCATGGGAACATCGACGCTGCGTAGTCGCTTTGGGAACGCCTCTGCGCGTTTTTGTCTTGAAGCACTCGTGAAATCGAACCAATAGTGTGACGGGACGTCAGTGCGGGTGACGTCACGGACCAGGAAGCTATAAAGCACTCCTGAGAACAAAGAACGCCAGCTTCTGTGTCTTCAGCAGCGCTCTGTGTTATCGTGTGTCTTATTTGGTGTTGTCTGTCATTTACATATACAGAAACGATCTCTTTTGTTTGAGAACAAGAGTATCAGTATTACACCACATATATATGTATGTGTTGCTCTTAGAAATCAAAATTGTATTTTTCCTGTATTATTTTAATATTTTATTTGTATATATTGTTAATTATTTCCCCCGGGACTTTTATTTTGAAATCGCGATCTGATAGCGCTGAAGTGCGCATGTTCTAGAACGGGCAGAAACGAGAGAGAGACAAAGATGACGCAGCACAGCTCATATATGCGATCTTTTAACAGTTTATTCTTGGAAAACATTTGACTGTAAGTAATTTACAAATTTAGTCAAGTTATAGATGTTTGTAGCAAGCGATTTAACTGCCTGTAATGTTTATTTACATATTTTATTTTCTGTATTTGCAGTTTTACAGTAAAGAATAATAACCAAGAAAAGTACGCCTTGGGACTTTATTCTAAATGTTCACTATCTGTCTAATGGAGCACAGTCACGTGCTATAAGGGCAGAATAGTAAAAAGTCAACATCACAGCGGAATAAGCTTAACAAGATCACTGCATGAACAGCTCATGATACTGCGGTCTTCTAAGACAGTTCCTCCCCCTGAAGATAAAGTGCAACGCACAATGGAGCAACAACAAGGAGCAAGCTATCAACCAACTGAGGAAGGGGAGCATATAAAGACGTTCACAGAGCCTCTTCAGCAGATTGAAATACGATCTCGATCTTCCAGGTCATCATCAAAAAGATCAAGCACAAGCTCAGCAGCCATGAGAGCCCGAGCAAAAGCAGTTGCAGCACGCGCTCAAATTGCCTATGCAGAAAAAGAAGCAAATATGATAAAACAAAAAGCGGAACTTGAAGCAAGTATGTTGAAACAAAAAGCAGACTTGGAGGCAAGTCTACACATCTTACAAGTGGAACGTGCAGCAGCAGTCGCTTCAGCTGAAGCAGCAGCATATGAGGAAGAAGAGGAAGAGCTTGAAAGTGGCAAACTTCATGTAAAATCAGTTCCTGACATGCAGCCAGTCAATGTTGCTCAGCGGACCTGTGAGTATGTACAACAGCACTCAAGAGAATCTTTCACAGAACACCCATTCAATGATGAGCCCGTAGAAACCAAAGTTAAGCCACCATTGACTTCAGTTGTGGCTGGTGTTGATTATACCCTGCTGGCGCCACCTAGTGCAGATATAGATCATCAGCGTCTCTTAAGCCAAAAGAATGGTGCTGTAAAGAAAGAAACAAAAAATGAGAATGATGTGAAACGAACATCATTTCATCATTCTTCACAATATGTACCAGAGACACAAGTTCCATCAGATCTAACTAAATATCTGATTAGACGTGAAATGGTCAGCTCTGGTCTTCTGAAATTTGATGATTGCCCAGAGAACTATTGGGCATGGAAAGCTTCTTTTGTTAACTCAACTAATGATCTGAATCTAACAGCCAGAGAGGAGTTGGATTTGATGGTGAAGTGGCTAGGAAAAGATTCCTCTGAACAAGTAAAAAGAATAAGATCTGTGCATGTTCTTAATGCAACAGCAGCAATTAGTATGGCTTGGCAGCGCTTAGAGGAGTGCTATGGAGCACCTGAAGTGATTGAAAACGCACTTCTAAAGAAAATTGAGAATCTACCGAAATTGTCAAACAAGGACAACCAAAAATTGAGAGAGTTAGGAGATATTCTTCATGAACTGGAGTGTGCAAAGGCTGATGGGTACCTTCCGGGTCTTGCCTATCTTGATACTCCACGTGGGGTTAATCCAATAGTGGAGAAATTGCCCACAAGCCTCCAAGACAAGTGGATAGTTCAGGGGTCCAAATATAAGGAGGACCATCAAGTAGCATTCCCACCCTTTGTCTTTTTCTCACAATTTGTGAGAACTCAAGCTAAGATAAGGAATGATCCCAGTTTCACATTTTCCACCTCTAGTAATCAATTAGCATCAAGCAGAGCCGAACCTAACAAATTCAGCGGAAAGAGTGCTATATCTGTACATCGAACAGAGGTGCTATCTCAGACGTTAGACCAGCAGTATAACCAGCCTCAGAAACGAATTGAAAGCCCTGATCGACTATGTCCTATTCACCGCAAACCTCACCCTCTCAAAAAGTGTAGAGCCTTTAGAGAGAAATCAATAGAGGAGCGCAAATCCTTTCTAAAAGAAAATCATATCTGCTTCAGATGCTGTGACTCTACCAAACACATTGCGAAAAATTGCAGAACTTCAATCAGATGCTCTGAATGTAACAGCGAACGACATGTTGTGGCTTTGCACCCAGATTCAACAGTCTTGATTTCAGAAAAGCCTGTCAAGGAGAAAGAACAATGCGGGGAGCAGACTGATAGCTCACTCACCTCAGTTACTTCAAAATGCACAGAGATATGTGGTGAGTCCAGTCATGCAAGATCATGTTCTAAAATTTGTCTGGTGACAGTGTATCCTGCTGGCAAAAGAGAGAAAGCAGTCCGGGTTTATGCTGTCTTGGATGAACAAAGTAACAGATCTTTAGCCAAGACAGAGTTTTTTAATCTTTTCGAGATCAAAGCCAGCTTTTCCCCATACACTATTAAGACCTGTGCTGGGGTAAATCAGACTTCTGGACGGAGAGCCATCAACTTTATGATAGAGTCGATAGACGGACGAACAAAACTCTCACTGCCAACCTTAATCGAGTGTGATATGCTGCCGGATGATAGAACAGAGATTCCCTCTCCAGAGGTTGCTCAGCATTATCTGCACTTAAGGCCAGTTGCAAATCAAATCCCTGCAGTTGATCCCGATGCTCCTATTCTCTTACTTTTAGGAAGAGACATTCTGAGGCTGCACAAAGTTAGAGAGCAAATAAATGGACCCAATGATGCTCCATATGCTCAGCGACTGGATCTCGGATGGGTGATAGTTGGGGAGGTATGCTTGGGAACAGCGCATCGCCCTTTGAGTGTGAATGTCTATCGAACACATGTGCTCAGTAACGGTCGCACATCATATCTCACTCCTTGTCCAAAACAGATTCAGGTGAAGGAATGTGTAGATGGAACACCAAAGCAACACTACATGTTACCAGATAACAATGGGAAATCAAGTTTAAGGAAAACAACCGATAACTTAGGCTGTGCAGTGTTCCAAACAACGCAAGACGATGACAAACCTGGTCTTTCTGTGGAAGACAAAACTTTTCTAGAAATCATGGGCCGTGATGTCTTCCAAGATTCTGCAAATAGCTGGGTTGCACCATTACCTTTTCGCTCTCCAAGGTCTCGATTGCCAAATAACAGAGATCAGGCTATGAAACGCCTCATATCACTGCGCAGAACTCTAGATAAAAAACCTAAGATGAAAGATCAGTTCATTGAGTTCATGCAAAAACTTTTTGACAATGACCACGCAGAGAATGCTCCTTCTATAGACAAAGAAAAAGAGAGCTGGTACCTTCCTATGTTTGGTGTGTACCACCCGCAAAAACCTGATCAAATCAGGGTTGTGTTTGACTCGAGTGCAGAGTTTGAAGGCATGTCACTTAACAAGGTATTACTCAGTGGGCCTGATTTAAACAACACACTCCTTGGGGTTCTTATGAGGTTCCGCAAAGAGAGCATTGCAGTGACAGCGGATGTACAGCAGATGTTTTATTGTTTTGTTGTAAGTGAAGACCACAGAGATTATTTACGGTTTTTGTGGTATGAAGACAACAACCTAGACAAAAGGATAACTGAGTACAGGATGAAAGTCCATGTATTTGGAAACAGTCCTTCACCTGCTGTGGCAATTTACTGCATGCGATGTGCTGCTCTGCAAGGAGAAAACGATCATGGCTCTGATGCAAAGCACTTTGTGGTGAGAAATTTTTATGTTGACGATGGACTGACTTCAGTTTCCACTCCTGAGGAAGCCATTGATCTCTTTAGAAACACACAAAAAATGCTTGCAGAGTCAAATCTTAGATTACACAAAATTGCATCTAATAGCAAAACAGTTATGGAAGCATTTCCCAAAGAGGATCATGCCAAAGACTTGAAGGACTTAGACCTAGGAGTTGATGATTTGCCTGTCCAACACAGCCTGGGTCTCTCTTGGAACCTGGAGACTGATAGCTTTAACTTCCAAGTGAATCAAGAAGAGAAGCCATTTACGAAAAGGGGTGTTTTATCCACAGTGAATAGTCTATACGACCCACTTGGATTTCTTGCTCCGGTTGTAGTCCAAGGAAAAGCTTTGCTCAGAGAACTTTCTTCTGAACAAAGTGACTGGGATGCACCTCTTTCAACTGAAAGACAAGCAGAGTGGAACGAATGGAGATGTTCTCTAAAGACGTTGGAAAATTTGCAGATTAAGAGACCGTATGTACCTGTTCCACTGTCTGCCACACAAAGGAAGGAATTATGCTTCTTTTCGGATGCCTCCACAGTTGCAATAGGAGCAGTGGCTTACCTTAGGGTAATTGACGCTGATAACCAATGTCAAGTTGGGTTTGTCTTAGGGAAAGCAAAGTTAGCCCAATTACAAAATATTGTGCAGTGCCTCGATTCAACAGTAATGCAACAACATGTCAGTAACGGTGTTAATTCTAATACCTGATCTGATATTAATGATTCATGTACAGTCAGATGTTCTTTGTCTGTGTGTCAGTAAATCAAACCAGTGACTAAACACTCAACTTCACATTGTTCCCTTTCATGGGAACATCGACGCTGCGTAGTCGCTTTGGGAACGCCTCTGCGCGTTTTTGTCTTGAAGCACTCGTGAAATCGAACCAATAGTGTGACGGGACGTCAGTGCGGGTGACGTCACGGACCAGGAAGCTATAAAGCACTCCTGAGAACAAAGAACGCCAGCTTCTGTGTCTTCAGCAGCGCTCTGTGTTATCGTGTGTCTTATTTGGTGTTGTCTGTCATTTACATATACAGAAACGATCTCTTTTGTTTGAGAACAAGAGTATCAGTATTACACCACATATATATGTATGTGTTGCTCTTAGAAATCAAAATTGTATTTTTCCTGTATTATTTTAATATTTTATTTGTATATATTGTTAATTATTTCCCCCGGGACTTTTATTTTGAAATCGCGATCTGATAGCGCTGAAGTGCGCATGTTCTAGAACGGGCAGAAACGAGAGAGAGACAAAGATGACGCAGCACAGCTCATATATGCGATCTTTTAACAGTTTATTCTTGGAAAACATTTGACTGTAAGTAATTTACAAATTTAGTCAAGTTATAGATGTTTGTAGCAAGCGATTTAACTGCCTGTAATGTTTATTTACATATTTTATTTTCTGTATTTGCAGTTTTACAGTAAAGAATAATAACCAAGAAAAGTACGCCTTGGGACTTTATTCTAAATGTTCACTATCTGTCTAATGGAGCACAGTCACGTGCTATAAGGGCAGAATAGTAAAAAGTCAACATCACAGCGGAATAAGCTTAACAAGATCACTGCATGAACAGCTCATGATACTGCGGTCTTCTAAGACAGTTCCTCCCCCTGAAGATAAAGTGCAACGCACAATGGAGCAACAACAAGGAGCAAGCTATCAACCAACTGAGGAAGGGGAGCATATAAAGACGTTCACAGAGCCTCTTCAGCAGATTGAAATACGATCTCGATCTTCCAGGTCATCATCAAAAAGATCAAGCACAAGCTCAGCAGCCATGAGAGCCCGAGCAAAAGCAGTTGCAGCACGCGCTCAAATTGCCTATGCAGAAAAAGAAGCAAATATGATAAAACAAAAAGCGGAACTTGAAGCAAGTATGTTGAAACAAAAAGCAGACTTGGAGGCAAGTCTACACATCTTACAAGTGGAACGTGCAGCAGCAGTCGCTTCAGCTGAAGCAGCAGCATATGAGGAAGAAGAGGAAGAGCTTGAAAGTGGCAAACTTCATGTAAAATCAGTTCCTGACATGCAGCCAGTCAATGTTGCTCAGCGGACCTGTGAGTATGTACAACAGCACTCAAGAGAATCTTTCACAGAACACCCATTCAATGATGAGCCCGTAGAAACCAAAGTTAAGCCACCATTGACTTCAGTTGTGGCTGGTGTTGATTATACCCTGCTGGCGCCACCTAGTGCAGATATAGATCATCAGCGTCTCTTAAGCCAAAAGAATGGTGCTGTAAAGAAAGAAACAAAAAATGAGAATGATGTGAAACGAACATCATTTCATCATTCTTCACAATATGTACCAGAGACACAAGTTCCATCAGATCTAACTAAATATCTGATTAGACGTGAAATGGTCAGCTCTGGTCTTCTGAAATTTGATGATTGCCCAGAGAACTATTGGGCATGGAAAGCTTCTTTTGTTAACTCAACTAATGATCTGAATCTAACAGCCAGAGAGGAGTTGGATTTGATGGTGAAGTGGCTAGGAAAAGATTCCTCTGAACAAGTAAAAAGAATAAGATCTGTGCATGTTCTTAATGCAACAGCAGCAATTAGTATGGCTTGGCAGCGCTTAGAGGAGTGCTATGGAGCACCTGAAGTGATTGAAAACGCACTTCTAAAGAAAATTGAGAATCTACCGAAATTGTCAAACAAGGACAACCAAAAATTGAGAGAGTTAGGAGATATTCTTCATGAACTGGAGTGTGCAAAGGCTGATGGGTACCTTCCGGGTCTTGCCTATCTTGATACTCCACGTGGGGTTAATCCAATAGTGGAGAAATTGCCCACAAGCCTCCAAGACAAGTGGATAGTTCAGGGGTCCAAATATAAGGAGGACCATCAAGTAGCATTCCCACCCTTTGTCTTTTTCTCACAATTTGTGAGAACTCAAGCTAAGATAAGGAATGATCCCAGTTTCACATTTTCCACCTCTAGTAATCAATTAGCATCAAGCAGAGCCGAACCTAACAAATTCAGCGGAAAGAGTGCTATATCTGTACATCGAACAGAGGTGCTATCTCAGACGTTAGACCAGCAGTATAACCAGCCTCAGAAACGAATTGAAAGCCCTGATCGACTATGTCCTATTCACCGCAAACCTCACCCTCTCAAAAAGTGTAGAGCCTTTAGAGAGAAATCAATAGAGGAGCGCAAATCCTTTCTAAAAGAAAATCATATCTGCTTCAGATGCTGTGACTCTACCAAACACATTGCGAAAAATTGCAGAACTTCAATCAGATGCTCTGAATGTAACAGCGAACGACATGTTGTGGCTTTGCACCCAGATTCAACAGTCTTGATTTCAGAAAAGCCTGTCAAGGAGAAAGAACAATGCGGGGAGCAGACTGATAGCTCACTCACCTCAGTTACTTCAAAATGCACAGAGATATGTGGTGAGTCCAGTCATGCAAGATCATGTTCTAAAATTTGTCTGGTGACAGTGTATCCTGCTGGCAAAAGAGAGAAAGCAGTCCGGGTTTATGCTGTCTTGGATGAACAAAGTAACAGATCTTTAGCCAAGACAGAGTTTTTTAATCTTTTCGAGATCAAAGCCAGCTTTTCCCCATACACTATTAAGACCTGTGCTGGGGTAAATCAGACTTCTGGACGGAGAGCCATCAACTTTATGATAGAGTCGATAGACGGACGAACAAAACTCTCACTGCCAACCTTAATCGAGTGTGATATGCTGCCGGATGATAGAACAGAGATTCCCTCTCCAGAGGTTGCTCAGCATTATCTGCACTTAAGGCCAGTTGCAAATCAAATCCCTGCAGTTGATCCCGATGCTCCTATTCTCTTACTTTTAGGAAGAGACATTCTGAGGCTGCACAAAGTTAGAGAGCAAATAAATGGACCCAATGATGCTCCATATGCTCAGCGACTGGATCTCGGATGGGTGATAGTTGGGGAGGTATGCTTGGGAACAGCGCATCGCCCTTTGAGTGTGAATGTCTATCGAACACATGTGCTCAGTAACGGTCGCACATCATATCTCACTCCTTGTCCAAAACAGATTCAGGTGAAGGAATGTGTAGATGGAACACCAAAGCAACACTACATGTTACCAGATAACAATGGGAAATCAAGTTTAAGGAAAACAACCGATAACTTAGGCTGTGCAGTGTTCCAAACAACGCAAGACGATGACAAACCTGGTCTTTCTGTGGAAGACAAAACTTTTCTAGAAATCATGGGCCGTGATGTCTTCCAAGATTCTGCAAATAGCTGGGTTGCACCATTACCTTTTCGCTCTCCAAGGTCTCGATTGCCAAATAACAGAGATCAGGCTATGAAACGCCTCATATCACTGCGCAGAACTCTAGATAAAAAACCTAAGATGAAAGATCAGTTCATTGAGTTCATGCAAAAACTTTTTGACAATGACCACGCAGAGAATGCTCCTTCTATAGACAAAGAAAAAGAGAGCTGGTACCTTCCTATGTTTGGTGTGTACCACCCGCAAAAACCTGATCAAATCAGGGTTGTGTTTGACTCGAGTGCAGAGTTTGAAGGCATGTCACTTAACAAGGTATTACTCAGTGGGCCTGATTTAAACAACACACTCCTTGGGGTTCTTATGAGGTTCCGCAAAGAGAGCATTGCAGTGACAGCGGATGTACAGCAGATGTTTTATTGTTTTGTTGTAAGTGAAGACCACAGAGATTATTTACGGTTTTTGTGGTATGAAGACAACAACCTAGACAAAAGGATAACTGAGTACAGGATGAAAGTCCATGTATTTGGAAACAGTCCTTCACCTGCTGTGGCAATTTACTGCATGCGATGTGCTGCTCTGCAAGGAGAAAACGATCATGGCTCTGATGCAAAGCACTTTGTGGTGAGAAATTTTTATGTTGACGATGGACTGACTTCAGTTTCCACTCCTGAGGAAGCCATTGATCTCTTTAGAAACACACAAAAAATGCTTGCAGAGTCAAATCTTAGATTACACAAAATTGCATCTAATAGCAAAACAGTTATGGAAGCATTTCCCAAAGAGGATCATGCCAAAGACTTGAAGGACTTAGACCTAGGAGTTGATGATTTGCCTGTCCAACACAGCCTGGGTCTCTCTTGGAACCTGGAGACTGATAGCTTTAACTTCCAAGTGAATCAAGAAGAGAAGCCATTTACGAAAAGGGGTGTTTTATCCACAGTGAATAGTCTATACGACCCACTTGGATTTCTTGCTCCGGTTGTAGTCCAAGGAAAAGCTTTGCTCAGAGAACTTTCTTCTGAACAAAGTGACTGGGATGCACCTCTTTCAACTGAAAGACAAGCAGAGTGGAACGAATGGAGATGTTCTCTAAAGACGTTGGAAAATTTGCAGATTAAGAGACCGTATGTACCTGTTCCACTGTCTGCCACACAAAGGAAGGAATTATGCTTCTTTTCGGATGCCTCCACAGTTGCAATAGGAGCAGTGGCTTACCTTAGGGTAATTGACGCTGATAACCAATGTCAAGTTGGGTTTGTCTTAGGGAAAGCAAAGTTAGCCCCTCGTCCAGCTCACACCATGCCTCGCCTGGAATTGTGTGCGGCTGTGCTAGCAGTAGAAATGTATGAAATTATCAGGGATGAGATTGATGAGGAAATAGACTCAGTCAGGTTCTTCACGGATAGCAGGATAGTCTTAGGATATATCTATAATGTCACCAAGAGATTTTATGTATATGTAGCAAATAGGGTAGCTCGGATAAGGAAATCAACACATCCTGGACAGTGGTGTTATGTGAATACCAACAACAACCCAGCAGACCTTGCCACCAGAGCTGTATCAGCAGAACGTTTGCAGTACACATGTTGGTTTTCTGGACCACAATTTCTACTCCAGAGCAATGCCCAAGAATCGGCTGAGACTTTTGAATTGGTGGAACCTGATGCTGAAATTCGACCTGACATTTCAGTCCTGGCAACAAAGATTTCTGCAGCTCAGTTAAGCTCTCATAGATTTGAGAGGTTCTCTAACTGGAAGACTCTCTGTAAGTCAATAGCTCGACTAATCCATATTGCAAGATCCTGTTGTGGAAAAACAAATGAGGCTCATTGCAAAGGTTGGCATTACTGCAACAAACCCTTTAGCCCAAGTGAGTTGACACAAGCCACGAATACAATCATACGCTGTGTGCAACGCGAAACATTTATGGAAGAGTTTGAGTGCCTTGAAAATAGAGTAGTCCTTCCAAAGCAAAGTCTCCTCCAAAAATTAAATCCAGTAATTGATGATGGTTTGCTGAGAGTTGGAGGTCGCATATCTTTATCAGACCTGTCTCAAAGAGAAAAGCATCCTCTCATTATTCCACAGAAACATCATATTGCCACCCTCCTGGTAAGACACTATCACAACCAAGTAGCACACCAGGGACGCCATTTTACTGATGGAGCCATTAGAGCTGCCGGATTTTGGATAATAGGGAGCAAACGTCTCGTTTCCAACATCATTCACAACTGTGTTATCTGCCGCAAGTTAAGAGGAAGATTGCAGACTCAAAAGATGGCAAGTTTGCCGGCAGATAGACTGTCTACTGAACCACCTTTTACTAACGTGGGCATCGACGTGTTTGGCCCATGGAGCGTAGTCACACGTCGTACAAGAGGTGGCAGTGCAGATTCAAAGCGCTGGGCAGTGATTTTTGTGTGCCTGTCTGTCAGAGCAGTGCATATCGAGCTGATTGAATCTATGTCTACGTCAAGTTTCATCAATGCATTGCGGCGATTTTTCTCCATCCGTGGCCCAGCAAAAATACTTCGATCTGATAGAGGTACAAACTTCATAGGTGCCTGCAAAGAGTTGAAAATCAATGTGAATGACCCTGAGTTAAATAACTATCTCAGCGACTCAGGATGCACATGGATATTCAATCCACCCCATGCTTCACACATGGGGGGATCTTGGGAGAGACTCATTGGAGTTACTAGACGAATTCTGAATGGTATACTGATTCAAAAACCCACACGCCTCACACATGAGGTTTTGTCAACTCTAATGATGGAAGTTATGGCAATCATCAACGCAAGGCCTTTAGTACCAGTGTCAACGGACCCAGACGCACCTGAAATACTCACTCCAGCATTGTTGTTGACACAGAAACTAAATGCAGTTTTAGCTCCTGAGGGAGAATTTGATACAAGTGATCTCCATACAAAACAATGGAAACAAGTGCAATGTCTCGCCGATACCTTTTGGAAAAGGTGGCGAAGGGACTATTTGTCAACACTGCAGAATCGCAAAAAGTGGATTGATGAGAAACCAAATGTAAAAACTGGTGATGTCGTGCTTTTGAAAGAAAGTCAGGTACCAAGGAATAACTGGCCTGTTGGACTTGTTGTAAAAACCTTTCCAAGTGCAGACAAAATGGTTCGTAAAGTAGAACTGAAAATTGTTGACCAAGGAACCACTAAATTCTTTCTGAGACCAATCTCAGAACTAGTTGTTCTCTTTTCTCAGGAATCGTAGAGACTTTCTGAAAGTTAAACGCAAGACAAAGTTAAATGTCAGTAAATAGTGGCATAATTTCATTATACCATGCGGGGGAGTGTGTTGCTCTTAGAAATCAAAATTGTATTTTTCCTGTATTATTTTAATATTTTATTTGTATATATTGTTAATTATTTCCCCCGGGACTTTTATTTTGAAATCGCGATCTGATAGCGCTGAAGTGCGCATGTTCTAGAACGGGCAGAAACGAGAGAGAGACAAAGATGACGCAGCACAGCTCATATATGCGATCTTTTAACAGTTTATTCTTGGAAAACATTTGACTGTAAGTAATTTACAAATTTAGTCAAGTTATAGATGTTTGTAGCAAGCGATTTAACTGCCTGTAATGTTTATTTACATATTTTATTTTCTGTATTTGCAGTTTTACAGTAAAGAATAATAACCAAGAAAAGTACGCCTTGGGACTTTATTCTAAATGTTCACTATCTGTCTAATGGAGCACAGTCACGTGCTATAAGGGCAGAATAATGTATATAAAAGACACTATAATGGTGAGCAAACAGCATCAGACCGTGTGTTTCCCTACTTTCATTACTTCACGGGTGGGCATACACACGAGCTCTGTGTTGTTTGTCTGGGAGCGGAGCATGCCCAGGCGGCCCTCGAGGGGGTTGTTTGCGAGCATTGTAATATAAAACCTCTCCACTCCTGCCGGGCGCTCTTTGAGGAAGGTGCCGCGGCTCGCGTTCTTCGTGGTCGGGTCCCGCGAATCTGCCGAGGCAGAGCGGCGGCTCAGGTCATGGAGTTCGCAGATGAATTTGGCAGAGGGGTTAGAGACGGGCGCTGCCCTTTCCCTGCCCTTACCTGCCAGTTTCAGTGCCGTCTCCCAGGTGGAAGCACGCTCTGCGGTTTCTTCCCCCGGGTTGAGGCACCGGTACTTCACATGTCCAGCTCTGAGGAGGTGGCAGGTCCCGAGGCAGGCGCGCATAACCGTGGCAGGTCCCGAGACAGGCGCATATAACCGTGGCAGGTCCCGAGGCAGGCGCATATAACCGTGGCAGGTCCCGAGACAGGCGCGCATAACCGTGGCAGGTTATGCGCGCATAACCGTGGCAGGTCCCGAGGCAGGCGCGCATAACCGTGGCAGGTCCCGAGGCAGGCGCACATAACCGTGGCAGGTCCCACGGCAGGCGCGCATAACCGTGGCAGGTCCCGAGGCAGGCGCGCATAACCGTGGCAGGTCCCGTGGCAGCTCCCCCTTCCACGTATTAAAGATTTTACTCCTACTGCAGCGCTGCCCAGGCTCTGTCCGCCTGTCAGGGCTGTGACACCGGCAACGGTAAATGGCAGTGAGCCCAGCCCACACATCAGAGAAGTGTCAGCTCTTATTTTGAAAAGGGCTTATTGAAGGGGCGTGACATCACATTGAAGCAATACCCCTGATTGGCTGACTACACGTGTGGATCGTGGTCACACACTCTGCGGAAAGATAGTGCCAAAAAGATCTGTAGACGTGTGCAGAGGGATCTGTGAATGCCCTGTGATCTGCAAACACAGATTCAACACTTGCATGCTGAGCTTTGCACAGAATGTGTACGAATGTCTTTTTACAGTGGTTTGAAAATACAAGTTAGACCATGTTTGTTTGCAAATTGTAAGGAGGGCATTTGTAGATTTTTTAATGGAAAAAACAGCGAAACAGCTGTGCCAAAATTCTGAAAACAAATGCAACACAATCTACAAATAAAAAATGACCCTCATGCGCAGACAAATCACTTTGCATTCATTCAAATTCTGGTTTTCAAGTACAAGTCACTGCTTTCTATTTGTGAATCATGAAGAGTCTGTTTGTGGATTTTTTATCTATTTGTAGATTTTGTTTTACATTTGCAGATCATGAGGAGTTTGTTTGCAGATTTGGAATCTATTTACAGATTGTGTTTTACATTTGCAGATTTTAAATTTATTTGTAGATCTTGTTTTGTGTTTACAAATTGTAATATGCATTTTTGACTCATAGTCTCTTCATTTTCAATGATTATGGCATTATTTTGTCACAACAGCGAAACAATAGTGTCAGAATTATGAAAACAAATGCAACACAATCTACAAATAAAAAATGACCCTCATGCGCAGACAAATCGCTTTACATTCATTCAAATTCTGGTTTTCAAGTACAAGTCACTGATTTCTATTTGTGAATCAGGATGTGTTTATTTGTGGATTTTTAATCTTTTTGTAGATCATGCTTTATATTTGTGGATCACAAAGAGTTTGTTTGAGGACTTTGTATGTATTTGTAGATCTTGTTTTACATTTGCGGATCATGAGGACTTTGTTTGCGGATTTTTTATCTATTTGTAGATTGTGTTTTGTGTTTACAAGTTGTAATATCTATTTGTGAATTTTAGTCTGTCCATTTTCAATGGTTTTGGCATCAATTTACCCCCATAAAGCACCGCCTCTGGAGAAGAAGATCAATGCCTACTTCATCCCTGCCTGTTTAGCCCCACCCACCGATTCACGCATGACATGCAATAGCATAGGTAGCCTAAGTAACATAGGCCTATGTGGTGCTAAACCGGTTCGAGCTACCAAGCAATAAGCATGCCGTTGAGGATTACAAAATATTGTGCAGTGCCTCGATTCAACAGTAATGCAACAACATGTCAGTAACGGTGTTAATTCTAATACCTGATCTGATATTAATGATTCATGTACAGTCAGATGTTCTTTGTCTGTGTGTCAGTAAATCAAACCAGTGACTAAACACTCAACTTCACATTGTTCCCTTTCATGGGAACATCGACGCTGCGTAGTCGCTTTGGGAACGCCTCTGCGCGTTTTTGTCTTGAAGCACTCGTGAAATCGAACCAATAGTGTGACGGGACGTCAGTGCGGGTGACGTCACGGACCAGGAAGCTATAAAGCACTCCTGAGAACAAAGAACGCCAGCTTCTGTGTCTTCAGCAGCGCTCTGTGTTATCGTGTGTCTTATTTGGTGTTGTCTGTCATTTACATATACAGAAACGATCTCTTTTGTTTGAGAACAAGAGTATCAGTATTACACCACATATATATGTATATAAAAGACACTATAATGGCGAGCAAACAGCATCAGACCGTGTGTTTCCCTACTTTCATTACTTCACGGGTGGGCATACACACGAGCTCTGTGTTGTTTGTCTGGGAGCGGAGCATGCCCAGGCGGCCCTCGAGGGGGTTGTTTGCTAGCATTGTAATATAAAACCTCTCCACTCCCGCCGGGCGCTCTCTGAGGAAGGTGCCGCGGCTCGCGTTCTTCGTGGTCGGGTCCCGCGAATCTGCCGAGGCAGAGCGGCGGCTCAGGTCATGGAGTTCGCAGATGAATTTGGCAGAGGGGTTAGAGACGGGCGCTGCCCTTTCCCTGCCCTTACCTGCCAGTTTCAGTGCCGTCTCCCAGGTGGAAGCACGCTCTGCGGTTTCTTCCCCCGGGTTGAGGCACCGGTACTTCACATGTCCAGCTCTGAGGAGGTGGATATTGTGATATTGATTTGAGGACTCGCCACCTCACACACATATCGTGTTTCAAAATCACACGTTTATTCTAACATCAAAACATCAGTTGTGTTTGAAAGCCATGATTATTTTGTTTAATATTCAGACCGTGAAATACTTGTCTGATTATTTTCTCGATTTAACTGAGAAGTTAAATATCTTTCTGAATTTGTCAACTTACAAATATTGAAGATATATTTGTATATATAAAGAAAGTGAACAGCAGTTTGAGTTGCGTTCCTTCCAGTGCTATACTACAAAGCGAGTAGGGGATGCACACGATGTTTTGTTTGCTGAGAGTGGAGCATGCACGTCAGTTCACAGCTGACAGTGTTCATTCATAAAAATGTCCCGAAGTGTAAAGAGAAGTATACACTAGCGAGAGTTTTTAGCTCCACTCCTGTTGGCTTTATTCTCGAGGGAATAAAAGTCTAACGCAAGGCTCGAATCTCGCGTTTGCCGCGGCAGCGCGTGGATTAAGCCTGCAATAAAGAACATATAGCTCGGATCTCGCGTTTGCCAAGGCAGCGCGCAGATTAAGTCCGCAATAAAGAATACGGCTCGGATCTCGCGTTTGCCGAGGCTGCGCATAGATATCGTGCCCGTAATATATTTTTATGTTTATATATATATATATATATATACGTTTATATATATTTGGAGGGAACTGAGTAGACGGGAGTTCCCTTTCTCTCTTTCCCTATAATATTGCAAACTATTACGAGCTATAATTCTTTTTGTATTCTAATATATTCAGCCTGTCATTTTTGACTATTTGTTTTTGGCTGCATTTAATTTGAGAATTAAATGAAATATTGAATACATTAAATTCTGAGGAATTTAAAAAGAAAAGAGGCCGGTCTGCCAACCCTGCCACCTCGTGTGCTTCAGGGCGCAGCGGTTTCCAGTGATCCTCCAAGGAAAGGAGTCAGTTCAGTTGTTACCTGCCGGTTCGCCATTTCAGGGCACTGGTCTGACCGTTCATTCAAAAAAAAAAAAAAAAAAGTGTCGCCACCCGTGCTCCCCCGCAGAAAGCTTGGGGACCGGGACAGGCAACACAGCTGAAGTCTTTGTGGAATCTGCGGACTGTTATTATCACCAAGAAGGCTTCGAAAAGGTCCTGACGCCAGTGGCATGGGACAATCGAGGGTAGCCCCCTTCCGAAGAGGGTTCTTTACCACACTATATGGTATCCGCCCCTCCTCGGTGCCCTCAGGGGGCCGTTCTGCCAACCCTGCCACCTCGTGTGCTTCAGGGCGCAGCAGTCTCCACTGACCCGCTGAGGAGGGCCTCAGCGGGTCTCACACATCTCTACTTTTCATTCCAGCCAGATGATCAACCAGTAGCTGCTCGCATCTCAGCCTGCTTGATGGAAATTTCCGACTTTCACCTGGATGACCTTTACCTTCAACTCCACCTTGCCAAGACAGAAGTTCTCGTGGTTTCAGCCACCCATCCTTTGTGTTATAATCAATCAGTTAAACTTCACAGACTACAGTGCTGGAACTGCCTGATCTTGAAGATTTGCCCAGTACAACATTGGGAAGACCAAGCCATTCCTATCCGAAAATGCTACACAACAGAACAACAACTGGCTCTGCAAGCCTGTACCTATACGCCCTCCAGAAGCTTGCGCTCTGAAAGTGAACAGCATCTTGTGGTGCCATCCCAAAGGGGCACAAACTCACTTTAACTGACCTTTACCTGGACTGTCCCATGCTGGTAGAATAACCTTACTAACTCAAACCATTTTCAAGAGACTGCTAAAGATGCATTTTTTTGTGTGTGAACAATTGTCCTGATGATATTTTCTGATTAACTGAAAAAAAATAATTTCTATGCATACTGTGCTAGACTAACTGGAAATTGTCATTGTACTTATTGTTGCATCCATTCCCAGGTGAAAAAAAAAAGTACATTTCTATAATGTACTTAAAGTGCTCTGTTTTTGTGCACTAATTTTGTACTTAATATACTAAAAATTCTTCTTTAGTACTCCTTAAGATAATCTTGAGAACATCTAAGTGTACTCAACTGTGCTATTTTGAGACAGCATTAAATATGAACTAAAATGTGCTTTTAATATACTATCTCTGTATTTAAAAAATATATTTAATTACCACTTGTAGTACACTATGGATTCAAATGTACTATAAGTGGTATCTAAATAAATTTTTTTAAATACAGAGATAGTATATTAAAAGCACACTTTAGTTCATATTTCATGGTGTCTCAAAATAGCACAGGTGAGTACACTTAGATGATCTTAAGAAGTACTAAAGATACATTTTTAGTATATTAAGTACAAAATTAGTGCACGAAAATAGAGCACTTTAAGTATATTATAGAAATGTACTTTTTTTTCCACCTGGGTTGTACTCCTTGTAGTCACTTTGGATAAAATGTAATCATATGTATAAAATAACAGCAATATTACAGTATAAAAGTATACAGAAATTGTCTTTTAATGTAGATGTTCTATATACTAAGCTTGAATTTCCTATAATTTAAGTAACTTGACATACAATGTCTTATGTATACTAATACCGTACACTGTAAAACCTAACTGTGGAATTCACTAAATGAAATAAGTTCATTTTACTTAAAACTTTAAAAAAGTTAATTCAACTTAACAAATTTTGTGATGTGAACTCAAAAACGTATTATATTAAGTAGAACTCAAACTAAATAAGTCACTATGTTATTTTAACTTTAATGGTTTAAATTACAGAAATTAATTTAATCTAGTAGCTTACGTCGTCTATAAATAAATAACTAAAAGCTATCAAATAAACACACAAACAATAATAAATACATTGATCTGTTTCATATTAAGCCTACACACCTACATTAAGCCTTTTTAAAGTAATTACATTTATTCATGTCAAAGTATTACCCAAGTGCGTTTCTAGGCAACAAAAATCGCGCCGGCGCCATTTTCCCTCCTTCAGTCGCAGCAGGAGGACGGGCTCATGCAACGGTCAAGAAAAATAACAGGTAAGCATTTCTAACTACTTTATTCATATTTGTGGCACTTTTGAACGTTTTCGGTTTTGTTCTCGTACCTATTTAATTGAAGATTAACCAGCTCGGTAATACTAATTTGTTTAACGTTTGCTAGCAAACAGTCGAGGCGCCAGGCCGCCAGCCAACACGTTATCCAAGTTATCGACGGCAGGTGAAATGCTGTGTTTTTGTACCCCACAGGCTGTCTGTGGTAAATTAAGAAATATTTTTTTGTGCTTTCTCACAGTCGGACTCAGATAACGCGACTTTTATATTTTGAGACGGTTGGCAGACCATCTTCCACATCTCTCTCGCGCGCACGACGCCGCAGAAACTACAGCAACAGGTAATGTAAACCCACCCATATTACAACCTTTAAACTTATTGTTAATATTTATTTATGACCCGCTTCGTAAGTTTCACATAATATATCCTTGTAATGCTAATTCAGTTTACTAAAGCAAGCCGAAGCCCCGGTGAACAGAGGCTCGAGGGTCGTTTATGATGGCTGTTTTGCTAACGTTAGTTAACATTTAAGACTGTTATTTGCTCTTCACGTTTTCTAATGTGAAACTCATAATAACAATTTGTTGTCATGCTTTTGAAATTAATCTTTTCAGAGCAAAGACGTTGAAAGGTGGTGTGATATCAACATGGCTACAATAATATGAGTAAGTATAATTCACATTGAACAAATCGATGTGCTTTAGTATGGTACGAAATGCAAATTGTCACGTTATGAACATGTTAAATGCATCTTTCTTCAATTTAAATTTTTAAATTGCTATTTTTGCAAATGTATGTAATGATGACCAGAAATTTATTGCAGCACAAATGGTAAGTATATACTGAAGCAATACAATATTTGTTTTTGCAACTTATTATAATGAAATTTAAATCTAAACATATTGATCAATACATACACAGCCCACACAAAAAATAATACAAACCTCAACTAACATCAAGCTATATTGGTTCTTGCACACCACATGAATGGCATCATGACCTCCAAGGACCAATGATGTTTGATAATGTATTGTCACCATTTTCTGTATTGGCAGAGAGAATAACAACTTAAATTTCAGTCTGTCTTGTCATGTTGTATTGCTTCAGAAGAATACTGGTTACGTCTTAAGTTCTGGTTATAGCTGACTTTATTAATATGGATAGAAAAATTATCTGTTGTGTTATTTTCCACTGGCACTTATCCTGAAGTTGACTTGGGTTTGTATAAAGGTGTCAATTAATTGCTAATCCTAGGTTGCAGTGATTGAAAATTGTCTTATCATGAATCATAAAAATAAACTGACCATAAATGTTGTTTAATTGTGAGTTAAACTAACCTAATTTTTTGTTTTGTTTTCAAGGGCTGCATTTTTTGACTTTGATGTCATTCGAAGTACGATCTGGCGGGTCTTACTATCTGTAAAGAAGAGTCTGCCGATGTTTTTAAGACACAAGGTAGGTCAAAACAACATTATATTTACTTAGCAACATTTTAAGCTTTTTGCTGACATGAGCATAAATGCATGGTGTGGGTAACTGTGTTTTTATGTTCCTCTTGAAGCTGAACTATCCTTTTAAAGGGTTAGTTCACCCAAAAATGAGAATTCTATCATTAATTACTCTCCCTCATGTCGTTCCACACCCGTAAGACCTTCAGAACACAAATTAAGATGTTTTTGATGAAATCAGATGTTAGTAAGGCCTGCATCGCCAGCAAGATATTGTACACTTTTAATGCCCAGAAAGCTACTAAAAACATTTAAAACAGTTCATGTGACTACAGTGGTTCAACCATAATATTATAAAGTGGCTAGAATATTTTTCAACAATATCTAATGATTGCCGATTTCAAAACACTGCTTCATGAATCTTCAAAGTTTTACGAATCTTTTGTTTCGAATCAGTGGTTCAGAGCGCCGAAGTCACTGATTTCAGTAAACAAGGCTTTGTTACATCAAGTGTTTTGAAATGTCAATGGTTCATGTGACTTTGGCAGTTTGATAGCCGCTCCAAACCACTTATACGAAACAAGATTCGTAAAGCTTCATTAAGCAGTGTTTTGAAATCGACCATCAATAGATATTGTTGAATAAAGTCATTTTGTTTTTTGGCTTACAAAAAGTGTTCTCATCGCTTTATAATATTAAGGTTGAACCACTGTCACATGAACTGTTTTAAATATGTTTTTAGTAGCTTTTTAGACATCTGAAAGTGTTCAATATCTTGCTGGCGATGCAGGCCTCACTGAGCCACCAGATTTTATGAAAAATACCTTAATTTATGTTCTGAAGATGAAAGAAGGTCTTACGGGTGTGGAACGGCAGGAGGGTGAGTAATAAATGACAGAATTTTCATTTTTGGGTGAACTAACCCTTTAAGCACCACCTTTCTTTAGTTAGTGCAATAAATTTATAACTTTAGGTTGATGCCAAATTACATTTTTATTAATAAAAATGAACATTCAAACAACTCTGGAAGACATGTTGTGAAAATTAAAGTACTACAGGGTTTTAAATAAGCACACCCTATTGAGTAAACATTACTCCAAAACCTTCACAATGTTATTTTCATTTATGAAAATTTAAATATGGTGTCTGCTCTGACAAGGGTTGTTTTTATGTGTGGTGACATACACTAACACAATTTTTTTTCCCCAATGCGTTTAGAAAAAGGAGCTTGACCAGGTGCAGAAGGCAACACTCACCATCATTGCTGTAGAGGAGGAAGAGGGAACTTTTTACCTTTTAACCCACTGGATATTTTGATTGTCTTTGAAGATGAGGTGATGTCTGCCAAGTCAGTGCACTGCCTTTGGAGTACACTTAGTTCGTACAGAAAGTACTGTTGAATTACCTTTCTTACATAAAAATTATCTACTCTGTTTCTGGTGGTGTTAGAACATAGTTATTTTATATTATTAATTTAATTTTACAAACTTTTACAATTTTAAAATTAAAATTTTTAAACAAACATATTTCCTTGTTTGTGCGGTCTTATACTTGGAGGGAAAAAAAATCTAAGATTGTTTTAAAGTTATATTTTTGACTTGACAGCCCAATTATTTTATGCTTGAACATTTTGTGAATTAACTGTTGTTTTTCAATAAATACTTAAGAATACCCTCTTGTTCTGTCATAATTTTGTGCCAATGTTAAGTTTTGCTTAGTCTTACGTAACTTTATTACTTTGAGTTGGATTAACTTAAACCATTTGCCGCAATCTGTTTCCTAAAACCATTTAAGTAACGATATAGTTGTTAAGACTTAGTTAGATTTGTTACCTGAACTCAAACTGAATGAGTGGAATAAACTTAAAATCTTTAAGTTGACTTTACTCTTATGATTGACTAAACCAACTCTAAAATTTAAGTGAATTTAACTCAATGCATATGAGTTTAGAGTACTTATACATATTAGTTTTAAAACTTAAATGGTTTGAAGCAATTAGTTTCCTCAAATGGTTTGAGTTACCGCAACTTATCGGGTTTTACAGTGTGTGAATTCACATAAATGTAAGCAATGCCCCGGTTTCACCAATCAAACTGTAATATCCGTGATGTCCAAATCGTCAGTTTTTCATAAATGCAATATTTGTCTCTGATGAGATGGAGTGCAGTTGAATAAAATTCTAAAGTACTGTACTTTAAATTCAGACTTAAATACAGAGTAAATGTATAAATATGAATGTATATATTTTCCAAGTTAACATTTAATTTAACATAAAAAAACGAAAACAAACAAGGTTAACTAGTTGCTAACGATATAAAACTAACATTACATAGTTTAACCATACATATTTTGGTCCAGTGTCCTGTCGTCACCGGCAGTGAAGCATGTCAAACCCAATAGAAAGTCATAAAACTTTAAAATGCACACACTAACGTCAGCTGTCTGTCACACAGCCGCTAGCCATGTAACGATGCTCGGCTCATTGTTGCCATGTCTGGGATTGGGATACTTTTACACTTGTGCTGTGATTACGCTACTTTTGGGATGGTATTGTTGCGCAGATCTGGCAACCCTCCTCTCCAAAACCCCACCCCTTTCATGCACTTCGAAGTGCGTAGCCCCTGAATTGGGACACAGCTACAGACAGCGCCCTCAAGCACTGTCTATGCGCGCTCCTCTCCAGACAGAAAACGCCCAGAAAATGTGTATATCAAGTGTCAAACCCTGGGACACGGATAAACACACTCTCTTGAATGTTTGTAAGGCATATATAAAAACCTTACCGGAGTCAATATAGTCGCGATCAGACAGAACAGGACCGAAAGACGATGAGATGCTGACTGTTTCTTCAGGCGCTCCTTTATACTCCGGGTCGGGCCATATTACGTCATAGGCTGTCGCCGGCCAATAGGGATTGGAGTTATTGGATAGTTTGCTTTCAGACACCTGGGTCACGTGACGTTCCCCATTGCGCATTCAAACGCAGAGCAATTACCCTTTCGAAAGGGAACTGAGTTATGTAACAGGCACACCATCTAGTGATGAAGCATGGAACTTTCCTGCAGTTAGATTACATTGTAGTGGCAAGTTTTGGAGGGCCAAGCATCACTAACATTTATATTATAATATTATAATATAAAGATTATGTTACATGCTTAGTACATCAAAATAATAATAAAAAATGTTTCTGAAAGGTTTGATACACCATTGTGTTGTTTGTGATCGTCCATCAGCAGCTGCAGTATCTCTCAGCTGTATCAGTGCATCACTGTGACGTCTGACTGAACAAGGTTTTTGTACCACTCTTTATCACTGTGTGAACACCCATTGACTGTTTGGATAGTGTAAACTCTGACAGTAATAATCTCCTGTATCTTCAGTCTGGACTCCACTGATGGTCAGAGTGAAATCACTGCCAGATCCACTGCCACTGAATCTAGATGGAGTTCCAGTATAACGGCTCGTTGCATCGTATATGAGGAGTTTAGGAGCTTCTCCAGATTTCTGTAAGTACCAGGCTAAATAAACACCACCATGCACTGCACTGCTGGTTTTACAGTTTATTCTGACTTCTTGTCCTGGTTGAACAGCTGTTATTGATGGACTCTGAGTTACAGTGATCTGTCCTCTACACTCTGAGAGAAAACAGACACAAAAATGAAAATATTTGACATTTTAAAATAATTAAAAATCATTGTTAAAAAAAGAAGAAACTGTCTCACACAAACCTTGAGCAAACAGCGTGAGAGTCCAGATGAAGAAGGTGATTGTGTTCATTGTTGTTCTTTTGTCTTGTGTGATGATGAAGATTGTGTTCTGTTCTGCTCTCAGTCATGAAGTGTTAAACTCACAGCACTATAAACACTCTCAGAGCACTGAAGCATGTGTCACAATGCAAACAAGTGGGCAGGATTTACAACAGACAAACTAATATACACTAGACTTACAGAATGATCATTTACATTCTGACTAATGTTATCTTTAGTTTGTTCAGTCGTTTTTTTTTTTTTTTTTTTTTTTTCTTTTTTTTTAAATATTCTGACTACTTTGACATTGAGGATCAGTGTTGGGGGTAACATTAGTAATGAGTTATGTAATCAGATTACTTTTTTCAAGTAGCTAGTAAAGTAATGCATTACTTTTAAATTTAGAACAAAATTTCTTTTATTTTTTCAAATAAGTTACTCAAGTTACTTGTTTTCCCATGTATTGACTGACAGCTCTTCTGTCCTCATGTTGAGAGAAATAAAGTGCAGAGGAGTGAACATGATGGTTATTGTATAGACTAAATGTGGACATGAATTTACTCATCTCACACAAAATCAGAGTCAGTATTCTTCGAAATGAATAAAAACAGTGAAATGCAGTCTTGAAATGTATTTATTTTTAAATTTTATTGCTGAAGTAAGAGTGTTGAACTTTCTTCTGAATCCTATTCTTCTGCACTCCAGAATGGCAGCACAGCCTAAAGGTTTGTTTGAGCTGCGCCCTCTACTGCACAGGTGTGAATTTGCATTTCCTTTAGCCTGAGGCTTATTCATTTCACTTTTGGTGTGAAATGAAACGTTTTTGTTGTTATTAAAAACAAGCAAGCCCAGCCCAGGTGAGAAAAAGTAACACGAAAGTAATGTAATGCATTACTTTCCACAATTAGTTACTTTTTTAGTGAGTAATGCAATAACATAATGCTGAGGATGTGCAGATGAACGTCCATCTCTGTGTCCACATTCAGTTATGTGACCAGTTTGACTGACAGTTTGACTCTGGCTTTAGTAACACAACTGTGATTGGTTTATTCATCATCAGCGCTGAGAAATGTATGAGGAAGCAAGTGACCAAGTCTCTGCTACATATTGTGAAATTTACATAGATACTGTTTACTATATCAGAATAATATTGTGACGAGCAGGGCGGGGTGAGATCCGTGACAGAACGGCGGCAGGCCGGTGGCGTGATTGCTAAGGAGCGTCACCTGTGCACTGCACCGATCTCATATCTCTCACGGAGGAGTTCTGGAAGCATAAATGAGGAGAGATGACAGTAAAGGATGAGAGAGGACCAGGCCTGGACTTTATGTTATGTTTTTATTATATTTGTGTGGGCAACAGTCGCCTGTGAGGGACTGCCACCATTTTACATTAACTTTGTATTTGATTATTTTGTATTAAAGTTACGTTGAACGTTCGCCGGTTCCCGTCCTCCTTCTTCCCACAACAATAAACTGTATTACAAATATCTATGAACTTTAAGGGAGTTAACTAGTTAGCTGAGGTTCGGGAGCAGGGCTATGCCTCAACCAATCACCTGACTTCTCAAAACCTACAGTACTGTTTGTCTTATTCTCTTGAACCCTCCCTTCCCCCTCTCTCTCATTCATTCAACCATCCTTATCATCCCCTCTTCTCTTCCTTTCCAGGTTGTATCAGGGGTCTTAATCACTCTCCAACATTTAACTGAGATGATGTTTTCACCCTGAGACTCTGGGCTGCCGACCCCAGACGCCAGATCAACCATCCCTTTCCCTTCCCCTTCATCCTCTCCCTATTCATCCCTAACTTTCTTCAGTAAATAATTCTCCAACATTCGTGGTTGTGGTGTGGTCCTTGATTGTGAAATGTCCTTTAAATCGAAAAATATGAGAATCATTACGTACACCTTATAACTTTCATTATCTTTATTGACATGTTTTAATTCAATGTTTAAAACATGATGTTTAAAAAACAATACATCACTATTAAATGTCAATTAGCAGCTTTATTGTAAATAATAATAATAATAATAATAATAATAATCATAGCTCTTCTGGGCAGTGGATCAGTTTGACTTTGTCATCATGCTGTGTGCTGGAGATCTCCAGTGCTTCTGGCACTTTGATCACTATGGTGAACGCTTCTACTTACACTTCACTGTAAGACATTGTTCTGCATTTAAATATTAGTATGAACTTGAATCGTTTGAATGTTTCAGCTCAGTATGTGTGTGTTCAGGTCCAGCTGGTGACTGTGTGGCCCTTGATACACATCTGTCTGTGATTGTTAATGCTCCGAGCGGATTAATAATCGGCACAGCTGACGATGAAAGTGGTCAGATTGTCTTCAGTGTTGAGGAGACTGGTGAGTCTCACCTTGATACGTGTTTTAGTACATCTGCTGCGCACGTTATGAACAGAAAAATCATCTGTTTCTAGAATTCAAAGAGGATTTCATGTGGACCATGCAGTGAATCCCAGACAGAATAATTCATAAATTAAAAATGAATGTTGTTTATTAAAAGTAATTTTGTTAATGTGTGTTTTCTTTTTCATGAAACATTAAAGGAAAAATTATAATAAATTAATTAATATCAAAGTACCATAATAAAGTTCACAATTTTAAACTCCAAAAATTCCAAACATAAAAGCTGAATGAATGAATTAATTAATGAAAAAATGAACGAATGAATAATCGTTTATCTCAGCAGATTTTCATCAGATGTGCTTCAGTAATTTCCACAGTCGCTTTGGGATCATGCAGGTTTTCCTGAACTTTGGTGTGTATTATGAGGGACAAGAGAATAACGAGAAACAAAAGGAAGAAGAAAAGAAAACGAAAGAAGAGGATATGAAACAGATAAACAGTTCATTGTCCTTCATTGAGGTAATAAACAACAAACACATCCTTACTGTAACGTGGGCGACACACCCTGCTGTTAACAAACACTAAACCTGCGACTGTTTCACCTCCATTTATAATCTGCTCTCCAGTAATTATTTGAGTCAGACACGACTGTTTCTTCAACATCAGACTTTTTAAAATGTGAAATGGGTTTATTTATGTATTTATTTATTGTTCCTTTTAGTAATAACAAGGTCTTATTTGAACTTGTATCTCCAGAAAGAAGAGCAGCAGTGGATTCCAGTCACATGAAGCTCCTGTGAGGACGCTGAACATCTGCTGATGGAGCTGCTCTATTCTGAGAGGAACAGAATCACCTGATGATCAAACATGAGCTTCACTGTCCACACTTTATTCTCTGAAATGAGTCAGAAGAGTTGGACTAATGGAGAGATGAGGTTTGTTCATGTTCATCAGTTTATAATGAAACACTGTCAGTGTCTGAAGCCTCTGGACTGCTGAGATCGTCCTTGACTCGGTTAGAGAGTAAGAGCTCCAAGAGTTCAATCCACAAAACTATTAATGATCCGCTGGATTCAGAAAACAGGTCACGTCTGTGAGCAGTTGTGTTTGTGTGAATGTATGAGGGTGAGTGTGGTCTGAAACAAAGACAAATGATGAAAATTAGACACAAATATGAACAATCCTTCTGTTAAACTGTTACAGATATTAAACATTTATCATCATAAACATAAATGAATAAAAAACAATCAACCATAATGTGAAATTCACTGACACTTCAACAAATATCATGTAGTGTGACAAAGTAATCTTGATCTGGTAACAGATTAACAGTTAGACATTAATATATCAATAAAGTGTATGGAGTATCAAACACATGGACTGCGTCTGAAATCACATACTCTCTTCAGTAGGTACTTATTTTGAGCAAGTAATTACTTCACTACTACATATCTTCTGTATAGTGTGAGTGTGTGTATGAATGTAATCTGGACATACTACATTTATCATGATGTCATTATCATGTGATCTTCAGTTGTGTCGCTTCACTTTCACAAATCCTCTCCTGTGGCCTCATGGGATAGTAAAGTGTCCATCAGATGCACATTTCAGAATCTCACCGGAAGTAGTAGATCATCCGGTACTTTTATCCTGTTATTTTACTGTGATCCACAGTTATTAATATTGTGAATTCAGAAACACTTATTTTGTCACATGCTGTTTTTGACCTACTATATAGTAGGGAAGAATGTGATTTCGGATGCAGTCACAGTCTTAAAGGAAAGGTGTGTAGATCTCAGTTATGTAAAAGACATCTGACCCTCTAATGGTGAAGTATGGAAGTGCAATTAAAGGGATTGACTTTCTTAGTAAATAATACAGATAATATTGTAGGGGAAGGTTTTGCAGGGACAAGCATCATTCACATTTTCACCACATTTCAGTCCAGTTTAGTAAGCAATGTAAGATAGTATGTTACATATTTATTAAACACATCATAATAAATAAAGTCTCTGAAAGGTTTGATACACCATTGTGTTGTTTGTGATCCTCCATCAGCAGCTGCAGTATCTCTCAGCTGTATCAGTGCATCACTGTGACGTCTGACTGAACGAGGTTTTTGTACTACTCTTTATCACTGTGTGAACACATATTGACTGTTGATGCTGTGTAAACTCTGACAGTAATAATCTCCTGTATCTTCAGTCTGGACTCCATTGATGGTCAGAGTGAAATCACTGCCATAGTCAGATCCACTGCCACTGAATCTAGATGGAGTTCCTGACTGAAGGCTTCTTATGTAATAAATCAGGAGTTTAGGAGCTTCTCCAGGTTTCTGCTGATACCAAGACACACAGTCACTACAGCCAGAAATCGGTTGACTGGTTTTACAGCTGATTGTAACAGTTTCTCCTTGTTTGATGGATTTTATTGCAGGATCTTGAGTCACTGTCACTTGTCCCCAGCTCTCTGAAATTAACATATTTTACTCATTAATGGTTATTGGACTGTAAATGAGATGTTGTTGTTTATTTTGCAAGATATTTATATAAGATCTTTACCTTGAATACAGACAGACAGAGTCCAGATGAAGAAGGTGATTGTGTTCATTGTTGTTCTTTTGTCTTGTGTGATGATGAAGATTGTGTTCTGTTCTGCTCTCAGTCATGAAGTGTTAAACTCACAGCACTATAAACACTCTCAGAGCACTGAAGCATGTGTCACAATGCAAAGTGACTCTCTCTATTTAAATCATTATCCTGAAGACTGTAGATCAGTCACAAACTCATTTTCTAACAACTTCCTCATGCTGTGAAACATGTCAAACAATTATACACACATTTCTGAAGTCTATTGACAGAATCATGTATATTATTGATTTGGTCATTATTAATATTTTGTAAGGTCACTGAACACTTTCTATCATTCATTCTACACTGTTCTGGGCTCATTATTAGTTCATGTAATAAACTGCAGCAGCTCTTTGGTTTCATTGTGTTTCTGAATGACACAATATCAGTGTTCAGGGTGGAAGATTTCTCAGTTCTCTGGTACTGAACAACATCCATGAGCTCCAGCAGCATTAAAACACACTGTGCTCTTCTACTGTGAGGAACTGCAGTGTCAGTAATGGAGCGTCTAACAGTTCAGTTCAACAGCCTAACACCCTGTTCAGTTCTGGGTGCTGGAGACAATCAGTGCCGGCTTCTTCATTAGGGCAATAGGGCGACACACCACCAAAGTGAGAAAGGGACGATTTTTTCAATCACATTCAACCACAGTGTTATGCTAGCTGTCACTGCTAGGCTGTTTGTTCTGCCTCTGGATATAGTCCAATCAGCGTCGAGTCACGCTCTGTGGAGTACCGCCTCTTTTTGGGCGATTTCAGTCTGGCCGAGATTTGCCCCAACTGCTCCCATAGACTTCCATTCAAAGAACTTTTTTTTTCGAACTGCAGGCACTGCAATGCAATCTCTATGGGTTCCGAAAGGGCTCGCACTAACGTTCCTTCATCGTCATACGTAACCTTAACTTGTGCAGCGATTGGTGGAAACAAACATACCTCCATTTTTTTTTTAAGCTGAAGTGACATCCAATAATTTCCTCAGTGCATAATTTACATTTCACAGACATATTCTCCATCTGAAAATGTTAGAAAGTTGAGAAAATATTTACATTTTGCTGTCAGGCGTGCAAGCACAAACTTCCGTGAACGAGCGCTGCCAAACAGACGGAGTTCAGTCTGAGTAAAATACATTTTGCTAAAAATATATATATATATATATATTTTTTGGCGAACATAATAATTATGCCATATGTAGAATTTTGAACCTACAACTAAGTGTATTTGTACGATAGCAGTAACTGTGTAAAGTGACTGTAGTAGGGTAATCAATGTAATAATAATTAAGTCTGTTCTTTTGTTTTTATTTCTTTTCATTTTTAGTTTAGTGTATTTAACTTCTGCTTTAAAAAACATTTTGTTTTTAGATTGTAAAATTACAATTTTAGAATATAGCCTAGGCCTAATGTGATTTGACCCCTTTTTTGAACATAATATAGCATATCTTGTTTTTATAGAATTCAATGTGAACATTGTTTCTAGGACAATATTGGGCAGGATGTGAAATAACATTTTATTTTTTTTTTTTTTATTAAATACAAATGTTTTTTTTGTTTTTTTGTTTTTTTAGATCCCAGCCCTATGGCATGCTTTAAATACTGAATTTTCCATGTTTTAGATAATTAGTAAAGATACATTATTACATCATTATTATATCACAAATACGGAGATCTACAAAACCAGTGGGTTTAATGATAAACCAAGAATACAACACAGCGAGAGACATAAACACAACCTTAACATAAACAGAGAACGGACAGGGAGTGAAGGGAGTGGGTCCATTATAAAGGTAGTGATGATGATTAAGTCCAGGTGTAGATGATGAGTGATGATAAGGAGATGACAAGGGAAGTAAGTGCAGGTGTGGAGACAAGAGGATCATGGGAAAAGGAGTCCGGGGAACAAGGGATCTGTGACATTACCCAGATGGGCGCCCTGGAGACCTCATGCAGGTGCAGGGAGAGGAGCAGACAGGAACGGAGGTCTCCAGGGCGGATCCATGAACCATGGCAGGTCAGGAGCCATGGGCAGCCACGGCGGGTCAGGAGCCGTGGGCAGCCACGGCAGGTCAGGTGCCGTGGGCGGCCATGGAGGGTCAGGTGCCATGGGCGGCCATGGCGGGTCAGGAGTCGTGGGCAGCCATGGCGGGTCTGGAGCCCTGGTGGGCTCTGGCGATCCCGAAACCCCGCCCAGGAGTTCCCCACCCACAGGTTCAGGAACGGGTACTAGCCCCCCCCAAAAAAATACTTGGGGAGGTTAAGGAGAGTCTTTAGGAGTTTAAGGAAGGGAGTGGTTTTGTGGGCAGGAGTAGGCTCGTGGCAAACTGGAGCGGGCTTGGCTGAAACTGATGCTGGCTCGGCGGCTGAGACTGGAGATGCTGGCTCGGCGGCTGAGACTGGAGAGGCTGGCTCAGCAGCAGAGACTGGAGAGGTTGGCTCGGCGGCGGCTGGAGCGGCAGGCTCGGTGGCGGCGGCTGGAGCAGAGGGCTCGGCGGCGGCGGCTGGAGCAGAGGGTTCGGCGATGGCTGGAAGAGGGGTCCAATCCATCCCCTCGTATACAATTAAAATTCCCACAGGGACTGGAGAAACTGGCTCGCAGGAGACTGGAGAAACTGGCTTGCAGGAGATTGGAGAAACTGGCTCGCAGGAGACTGGAGAGAGCCTGCCCTTCTTCCTATTCTTCCTCTTGGTCCGCCCGGACACAACAGAGGGGTGTGGCTCAGATAGGGCACTGGGGAAAAGCTCACTGGAGGGGTATGTGGAGGAAGAGGGAGACGGACGAACTGGTCAGGCCACCCGTCTCTCTGGGGGGACTGGACAAGATGAACACAGATTTTCCTGAACCTCTTGGACAACAAATTGAGCCGTTTAAATACAAAATTAAATTTATAGTATCAGTTAAGGAAAATAATCGTCAGGTTCACAAAAGCGGATTGTGTCCTCGTCCAGTCCATCCAGAAACAGGGCGATCAAATGAGCATCCGACCAGTTCGTCAAACTAGCCAACTCAACAAACTCCTCCACATACCTCTCCAGCGAACGTCCATACTGGAGGAGCCCAACGAGACGATCCGCCGCCGACATTTGTGTGGGAGGCATGGGAGAAGCTGGAGCCTGGGAGTTGAAGAATAAGCCCATACTTGTTGTGGATCACCGGCGGTTGGGTCCGTTCTTCTGTTATGGTGTGTTATGCAGGAGAGATGAGGCAAATACGAAACCAGTGGGTTTAATGATAATCCAAGAATACAACACAGCAAGAGACATAAACACAACCTTAACATAAACAGAGAACGGACAGGGAGTGAAGGGAGTGGGTCCATTATAAAGGTAGTGATGATGATTAAGTCCAGGTGTAAATGTATATATAATATACATCTACTATATACAGTAGAGGAAAATAGTATGTGAAAGGAGCAGTATGTCCGAAATCCTTAGTAATCATAAATGAGTAGTCGACAAGTTCCCAGATGGCCTACTGCTCCCGCCCAGATTCTGAAGTGTTCATCCGATGGACACTCTTTTATCCCAGGAGGCCACGGGAGAGGATACGTCACACTCGAACACGGAGGATAAAAGCGGCGCGGATGTTTTCAAATGTGAGTATTAAAAACCAAAAACTTGGTTCCTTGTGTTAAAATCGCATTTGATCCACCAAGGGAAGATGAAGTGTCAGCTGGGGACAGGACCAACACAACGCACATGTGTTCAACCTGGTGAGACGCAGGAGGAGCCAGGCCCGGAGCCACCCCATAGTGCCCGGAACCTCCAAGTGTTGCAAATGACTCCCTCCAGCATCAAGTCTGAGAGGAGGTGGATCAAGTGGCCAGCAGTGAACATGGTCTCACTGTGGAACCAGTTTGAATTCAATGTCGACCAGATTCTGGAGGCCACGATGAGGGGAGATGTTGACAGGAAACTGCAAGCCATGACAACAATTATCGTAAGCATCACATCCGAACGATTCGGTGAAGAGGTGAAGGAAGGTGAGGAGAGAATCCACAGCATCAGGCAGGAGATGAAGACCCTGAAGCGTCAATACAAGCAGACAGGAGAGGAGGAGCGTACTGGCCTGGCACAGCTGGCACTCCGCCGGGCAGAGTGGCACTGGAGGCGTCACCGCGAAAGAGCCCGAAAGTGAGTTGCATTCATTACCAACCCCTTTAAGTTCACTAAGGAGCTACTAGGACAGAAGTGTAGTGGCCAGCTAGTCTGCTCCAAGGAGGAGATCGATCACCACCTGAAGGAAACATACAGCAACCCATTGAGAGAACAGGAGTTGGGAGAGTGCAGCACTCTGATAGATCCTACAGGGCCAAGTGTGCAGTTCAACTTGGCAGAGCTGCAGCTGAAGGAGGTTCGAGAGGTTGTCAGGAAAGTGCGAGCAAGCTCTGCTCCAGGACCAAGCGGCACTTCGTATAAAGTGTATAAGAACTGTCCTAAACTCCTGCTGCGCCTGTGGAAGATCCTGAGTGTCATCTGGAGGAGGGACAGGATTCCTGAACAGTGGAGAGTTGCTGAAGGGGTCTGGATTCCAAAGGAGGAGAACTCCAAGAAGATAGACCAGTTCCGCATCATCTCCCTGTTGTGTGAGGAAGCCAAGATCTTCTTCAGTGCTGTCTCCAACAGGCTGTGTACCTTTCTCTCAAAGAATAGGTTTATCGATACATTCAGTTCAGAAGGGGGGAATCGCGGGTATGCCGGGATGCTTGGAACACACAGGTGTGGTGATGCAACTTATAAGAGAGGCCAGAGAGAACAAGGACAATCTGTCAGTGCTGTGGCTCGATCTGGCAAATGCATATGGCTCAATACCACACAAGCTTGTGCAGCTTACTCTGATAAAACATCACGTCCCCACTAGGGTCAGAGACCTCATCGCTGATTATTACAACAACTTCAGGATGAGAACTTCTTCAGGAGCAGTGACATCAGGCTGGCACAAGATTGAGATCTGTATCATTACAGGCTGTACCATCTTCGTAATTTTGTTCTCCCTGGCCATGAACATGCTCATAAAGTCGGCTAAACCAGAGTGCAGGGGGCCTAAGACGAAGTCAGCTCAACGTCAGCCACCGATAAGAGCATTTATGGACAACCTCACAGTCACCACAGAGTCAGTCCCAGGCTGCCGGTGGATTCTAAAGAGTCTCGAAAAGCTAATGGAGTGGGCACGGATGCGTTTTAAACCAACAAAGTCTAGATCAATGGTGCTGAAAAGAGGAAAGGTAGATGACAAGTCCCGGTTCAGTGTTGCAGGGACAACAATCCCGACCATCACAGAGAAGCCTGTTAAGAGCTTAGGCAAGGTGTTTGACAGCACCCTGAGGGATGCAGCATCCATCCAGTCAACCTGCACTGAGCTGGACAGATGGCTGAAGTCAGTGGATCGGTCGGGATTGCCAGGGAAGTACAAAGGGTGGCTATACCATCATGGCATTCTTCCCAGGATCCTGTGGCCACTCCTTGTCTATGAAGTGCCAATCTCAACTGTGGAAACCTTAGCAGCCACCTCAGAAAATGGCTGGGGCTTCCAAAAAGTCTAAGTAGCATCGCACTTTAAGAAGTTATTGTGTCTGATAATTATGATCTCCACACATTAATTCTATGAATTCATTTTATTTACTTTAAAAAATATGCAAAAGTGGCAAAAAAAAACACATATTTAAGAAATTATCTCAGCATATTCATGAAGAAATAACAATAGCTGTCATATTCATAGCTAAGAATGATCAGAAGTTTATATTTCTCAGCAAATAGTCTTTCTGACTGCAGAAATGGATGATCTGAAATGATTACCTTAGCTTTTCTGCGTTTACCATAAAGTGAAAATCAACCGTTTGGTTGAGCATGTTTTTGAAAAATTATTAAAAACGTACTAAAGTTTTTTCATGACACCAAGTAACATCATTTTGTAAAGTCAGGGCTTTTACAGTGTAATATGTCAAAAAAATTTGCTCACCTTGCAAAATTTCACCAAGAACAGTTCACATGGCAGGAGTGATTTCTTTGTTTCTGACATTAGTGATGTCCTGGTTCGCGAACGAATCGTTCTTTTTAACAGGTTCTTTTCAGTGCACCAGTCGATCCAGTTCACCAAATCGGTCTGAATCGTCCCAAACAGTTCGCATCTCCAGTAAGCAAACACTAATCCACAAATGACTAAAATTACTCACTTTTTGACGGGCCTGACACTACCTCTCAAAATAAACCAACATCCCGGAGTTATTCAGTTACTCCAACAGTACACTGACTTAAAGGTGCTCTAAGTGATGTCACACGTTTTTAGGCCAAAACATTTTTTGTCACATACAGCAAACATCTCCTCACTATCCGCTAGCTGCTTGTCCCCTGAACACACTGTAAAAAAAACACGGTCTCTGTAGTCTCCACAAGCTCCAAAAACAGCAATAAAAACAAACTGGTGAAGCCTGGACCACAAAACATAATAAACATGCTCCAGCCAACAACCAACAAGAATGATTTTAAATGTGCATTCATGACTGTTTCAGGAAGCATGGAGGGAAGGAGGAGGAGGAGGAGGAGGAGGAGGGAGGGTCTAGCTAGTCTCTGTTTTGTTTGACAACACTTCGAACGTCAACAGGAAGTTACTCCGCCCAGGATCGCTTAGAGCACCTTTAACCTGCTGTGGCAGGTGACATCTAGGGAGTAAAGTTATGAATTGAGGGGTGTGGCTAGCTATCTATAACGATTGGCGGTAGGAGCGAGAACGGTAGGTGCATTTGTTTCTGGCCTGCGGAAATAGATCGACACTTTTACTGTTTATTTGTGAGAGGTTCGCCTGTGGATTTACTTGGATCTTGGAGATAGGTATGAGTTTACTGAATTCTTTACAGTGTTTTAATATCTGGTGTTTGTTTTTAGGACGAATAATAAAGGTGTTTTAATGCATGTATTTCAGCTCTGTGGAGCCCATTGGTTCATATGCGAGAGGTTTGCATGTGCTGTCTTTTGGATCTTTGACATAGGTATGAGGTTGTTTGAAGCACTAAAACAATTTAATAGGTTGTGTTTGTGTCCGATTTGAGAACCGATGGGCTGATGATACTGCGTATGCATGTAATTTTTCAAGAGAACGAATAGTACATTAGTCAAGTTTTGTTGAACATCGGAAAATGTGATAATATAAAACATATTGGAAATATATTTATGACTGTGCAAATACATCTAATGATGCTACTGGACACATCTTCAGTGATGTTCCTGGAATCACTGGGTGTTTTGAGTCTTTCAACATCATACACCCTCATCCAGGTGACCCAGCTGAGGCTAATCAGACCCCAGCTTGTGTCCAGTTGGCGAATCTAGCTACTTTGCCCCCATGGATCTCCTCTCTTGAGCCATAGCCATCTTGAGGCTTTCTCTGCTGCTTCGGTGGTGTTGTAGATGGCTCTTCTCCTCCTCCCTCCATCGATGCCTAACAGACTGAAGGCTCTGAACAAGGATCGGGCCACAAAGCCCCTGCTTCCGACTTCAATTGGGAGACACTGTGCTCTCCATCCTGCTTGTTGACACTCACTGACCAGTCCCTCGTACTTGGCGAGCTTCCTTTCAAAGGCCTCTTCATAAACACATCATAAACCACCTGGATGAGAAACTTGATCCGCTGTGGCTCTGCCTTCCACAGCTCTGCCCATGTTACCTTTCTCTCGATTGCGTTCTCCCATCGCATCCAGGCACCCTGTTGCCTCATTCCCACTGTCCTGCAGGCTCTCTCCTCCTCGATCACTGCTCTCACCTCCTCCTGGACTAGGTGACGCCTTTGCTTCCCTTTGATGGTGTCAATATGGGGAGTTGCAAAGGAACCCAGTCCAGCCCTGCCTCTTGTTACTACTCCTACCAGCCTGTTGTGATGTAATCTTGCCTCTGCTTGTTGAACAGCCCCCTCAGCCTTCCACTGGCTCTCTGCAGCACTTCCCTGGCTCTCGTTACCTTGAACTCCTCTTCTAAGGACTTGAGTGGCAGTTGCAGTTGTGATGCCCAGACAAATGCTGGTGTACTAACATTACTAAAATTGTAAGAGATTGTTATTTATTTGTTTGTTGTTGTTTTTTTTTACAATTACTAGATGGATGTCAACAGTTTCTATGGTACAAGAACACGCACTCGTCAGGCCCTTGTCCCAGAAAACCCCTAAGATTCTGATGCTGGTCTCAGTAATGTTGATGACCCAATAGAGGATCTGGATTATCACCCCATCCGGGAAGAGAAATGTTCATATGTCTAAAAAAAGAAGGATAAATAAAAATCCTGTTGCACTACCACACTTGATGGCGTTTCTTGAATCATAAAAGCCTAAAATGCCATTATATTACTATCTTTTGCTATTTTGTTTTTAGTTTTTGAATGCAGAAAGAATGTAATGTCTTTAGTTTTGTTACCTTTAATTATTTGTGTTATTTATTTTTGTTTATTGTTTAAAAAAAACAAGAAAACATGTAATTTCTTGTCTTAAAATGAAAATCTGAAATATTTGATGGAATATTTCAATAAATAAACAATATTCAATATATAAAACTATTTTATTTTGATTGTTTTAAAATAAATTAGTATTATAGTTCATATTTTCTGATTTTCATACTATGTGTATGAATTTAATTATTTTACCTTTAAGTGCCATATCAACCATTTGGTAGAGGCCGATATTTTCAAAATTATGGGAAGTGGGAAATTATTGGGAAATTATTAAATCAGTCAGTATGTTAGTATGTTTATTTTCATTCATGAAGTTTAATTTAAATGTATATAGTGATTGTGTAGTTTGTATATTGTATATTATATCAGCTCTAATGATGTTGAATATCATGAAGGATCAGATTGTCGTGATTTCTGCCGCTGTTGAAATGCTGTGAGTGAAACAGTGTGTTTTCTTTGTGTTTGTGAATGTGTTGTGTTTGTCTCCTGCAGCTGGTCCCACAGTGAAGCCCTCAGTGTCTCTGCTGCCGCCCTCTTCTCTGCTGATCTCTGGAGACTCAGCCGCACTGCTCTGCCTGCTCAGCTCTTACTCTCCACAGGGGGCGCTGGTGAGCTGGACACTGGACGGGTCAGAGGTCACCGAGGGGGTCGTGACCAGCGCGGAGAGCCAGCGGGACGGCCGCTACAGCCGCAGTAGCGTCCTGACCCTCAGCAAAGCACGCTGGGAAGAGGGAGAGGTGTACGTCTGCAGAGTAACACATGATGGAGCTCCTCATGAGGTCTCGTTCCACAAGAGCTCTGAGTGCTGATGTTTCTCTCCTGAAGATGAGCCGTATCTGAGTGTCCTGTGTCAGGCAGGATTCACATGAGTCTAGTGCTGCAGCTGTAGTGATTTACAACTCAATACTGAAAGAGAGCTGGCGTGTCAAAGCACTGTGTGATCTTTCAATCTGCTGTAACATTCAATAAAGCTTCTCAACAAGTTCACTTTGTGTCTGACAACATCATTCAACTAACAGATGAAGATGCAGGTGTTTTTCACAAGCTTGATGTAGCAGGAAATAAAGTCAAATAAAGCTCTTGGGGTTTGAACATGGTCTCTGGAGACAGAGCTGCTCTATTCTGAGAGGATCACAATCACTCCACCCTGACAATGCAAATGGGCTTTTCAGTCTCACTGTTTGATTGGTCACATGATCTGGACTGGAACACACCAGTTTCACTTCTGCTGAAAATGTCACGATGAAAATAGATATATGAAAATGTCATGAAAATCAACTGAATTCAGTCTGTTCAGTTTGATTGACAGGGATCATATATTACACCTAAAACATGATGATCATATTAAACACTGACTCATTCTCTTCAGAAACACAAGATTGATGTTGATTTAGATGATCTAGTGTTATTAGTGTTTGTCTGTGATCAGTGTTGTGTGTGATTGTGTTGTATGAGCAGCTGCAGCTGAAAGTCATGTTTGTTGGTTGATGAAGAAGAGCTCTTGATCATGTCATGTTCAGTTCATAGAGCTATAAACACATTCAGAGCAGTGAAGCATGTGCCGCTCATGTAAAACACCCCCTGAATGCAAAAGACAGAAGAGAGATCAGGACCATATACATTCAGAGTCCAATAGTTTTACTGACAGGGTTAAAAGAAAGGCTTTACATCACCAAATCACAGTAACAGTAAATATACAGAGTCAGACACACACATTCACACATCATTCTCTACAGGACACAACTGAATGATTCCTGCTGTATCAGTATCAATGATCTTGCTGCTCAACATTCAAACACTTGTCTATTGTTTGCTGTTGCAGTGCAGTGTACTTTCAGAAACCCTCCACCTCCCCCAGCTCCACCTGTCCAGATCTGCTATGGGGTGATTCATGTTTGCTCGTACAGCAGCAGCATGTTGTGTGTGTTGGCAGTGGAAAGTCCTGTACTCTACAGCAGATATAATCAACAGCAGCAGACCAAACACATGAACATTGTCATATTCATTACCATCACAAACTCTCCAAGAATTGTCATGTCAGAAATCTAGTTCAGTCATGAAACTGAAGATGGCACAGGCTTCGATCGGTCCTTTACATGCGGTCTGTAAGCGATCACATCAATACCAAATGACTCAGGCTGATTGGTCTCTGCTGATCCTGCAGCCAATGAGATCCCTTCTCAACATTTAATAGTCTGGTTCAGTGTTTGCTGTAGGCTAGCCCTGCATCTATAAGAGTTCCTCAGAAATTCAGACGCTTAAGATAAGTCAACAATGTTTTACCGTTCCAGATACAATGTTACAAACAAAATGCAAATGTTTTGAAGATGTTCAATATGAAATCATCTAATACCATTAAATATGAAGTGTCTTCATAATAATTTGTGTTATTTTATTAAATTATAGGGCTTGTTTTGTTTGTTTTTATTTAACTCTTGTGGGTCCTGATAATATATCCATCATAAAATGTGGATAAACAGAAAAGGCTGCACCACTTCAGCCCCTCATTTCATTGAACAGACGTGTCATATATAGATCTGGTGTGAAGTCCAAAAACGTTTTATGTTGTCTGAGGGCGACACCATGACATAGAGGAATAAAGAAACAATTCTATAAGTGAGTTAACTTCAGCAAAACTTGTATGTAATGTTGTATTTTCAGTGGTTTAATCGGGAACAATTACTGGGACACCATAGGAAGATTTATTGTTTCCTCTTTAAGCATTTGCGCTCATGCTGTATGTCGACGGGGAAGCAGAGGTCGTTTTGCTGTTTCACATTTATCCTGTATTTGCTTCACTGTCTCTTTATATATATCATAATTACTGTATTTATGATGTTAGAACATTGTTAAGAGTTTCTGTCATAATGTGCATCAGTGTGATCAGTGAATTTTACTTTAAAGTGTTGCTTTTAACCAGTGAATTTTAGCATCTCATTTTCATGAGTGTCTTTCTATGCAGGGATGAGAGAGTAGACCTTTTGATGTGTGTAAACTAATCTTACCTCACAGGTTATGATTTGATGAAGGAGGAGGCCATCAAGTAAAAAAGGTTGAGAAACACTACACTAGTGTCATCACATCGACACAACGTCAAAGTGACTGACAGATAGAGAACTCAGTTATGTTACAGACACGCCATCTAGTGATGAAGCATGGAAGTGCAATTAAAGTGACGGACTTTCCTGCAGTTAGATTACATTATAGTGGAAGGTTTTGCAGGACCACCTGCAAAACACCACTAACATTTTATACAATATAAAGATTGTGTTACATGCTTAGTATATCAAAATAAATACATAATGTTTCTGAAAGGTTTGATACACCATTGTGTTGTTTGTGATCCTTCATCAGCAGCTGCATTGAACACTTTCTATCATTCATTCTACACTGTTCTGGGCTCATTATTAGTTCATGTAATAAACTGCAGCAGCTCTTTGGTTTCATTGTGTTTCTGAATGACACAATATCAGTGTTCAGGGTGGAAGATTTCTCAGTTCTCTGGTACTGAACAACATTCATGAGCTCCAGCAGCATTAAAACACACTGTGCTCTTCTACTGTGAGGAACTGCAGTGTCAGTAATGGAGCGTCTAACAGTTCAGTTCAACAGCCTTTACTGAGATACTGCAGCTGACTGAATGTGTCGTCATGTTACAGTTCATTACAAACTCACTTCAACTGTCAGACTGATCAGTGATGGCATCAGAGTCATCAGCTCTATTTATTAAAGGGTTAGTTCACCTAAAAATTAAATTTATGTCATTAATTACTCTCATGTCGTTCCACGTCCGTAAGACCTTCGGAAGATATTTTGACGAAATCCGAGAGTTTTTTTTTTTTTTTATCCTCCATTGAAAGCAAGGAAATTTCCATCATTCAAGGTCCAGAGAGGTAGTAAAGACTACGTTAAAACAGTCGACATGACTGCAGTGGTTCACCCTTAATATTATGAAGCGATGAGAATATTTTTTGTGCACAAAAACAAAACAAAAATAACAATTTTATTCAACAAATTCGTCTCTCCCCTGTAATTCTCCTACACTATTTACAACCTGGTCTCATGGAAAGATGTACCTGTTGGAACGTTTTCACAAGACACAAAAATATGTACCAGTACATGTCACTGCAGTTTCCAACAGAAATGAACATGTTTGATATCAGTAAGAAGCTCAAGATGAGCATAAAGCCCTTTCTGAGTGAAAAAGTATGGCCACTGCTTTCTTAAATCAGTGATGGTGGGTGCTGGTAATATATTTGTTTGCTGCCGCTGGAGGCAAAAGGTTGTTTCCATAAGTTGGTTAACTTCTGTTTTTTCAACCCCATTTATTCCATCTCGACGGTATATCTCCTCCAGTTGCTGACGTTTCTGCTCTACGGTTTCATCTGTCTCCTCCGGTGGGAGATCAGGCTGGAATCTGGTCCAGCCATGTGTATCAGTAGACCCTCTCTTTAGTCCATCACCAGATGAACAGTGTTGGCGAAAGCTGGTGTTGGGTTCAGATTTTCAATCCTGTGTTTAATTTGAATTAACAGTGTTAACAGTGAGGTAAAACCATTTCCGAGTACCTGACCATTGTCACGGTGATCAGCAAAACTTCGAGGATGATGTTTCGGCAGACTGTGACACATTGTCCGTGGGGTTTAGCTCATATTTCCTTATCTCATACTTGAAATCTTGTTCTCTACACAGTAAATTATAAATGGCTATTTCATGCTTGTAAGAGATCGACTGTCCATGACATCATTAACGGAAGCTTCTGGATCTCCAAGTGGAACCAATTTCTCATTTAGTTTGAAAAGTACATGTGACTGTTGACATCATAAACTGACTGCATGTCTTCAATGACAGTCTGAACGACTGAAGATGGAAGCAATAACTTAATTTCAGCCTGTAATTTCAGATAAAAGAGAACAAGTTTCTCTAAAACTAATGTCTCAATGATATTTTCTGGACTAACCTCCAAATTCTCACTATTTCCAAATACACCAGTATGTTCTTCTGTCATCATATCACTGTCAATATTTTGAAAGCTTTCAGCTTCAGTCACGAGTTATGTGGTAACAATGGATTCACTTAGGTTTACCTCTGTTGAATTTTTATGATTATTAAAAATTGAGGGAACAAAATGGTATATCATGCACGTTTTAGTAAATTGAGGTAACAAATTAGTAAATCGTGCGCAAAATTTAGCCTACTATTTTTTCCTGCATGTCATATCCGGGGCTCCATAGTTGTGGACCCCAGATTGAAAACCGCTTATCGAACATCAGACTTGTCTAAAAGGTGCCCTGTACCTTTAAAGGTGTTATAGAGGATGTTTCCGACGACTGAGAAACCAAAGACTGTTACTGAATTTTTGAAATGAGCGCATGCGTAAGAACAACCCTCCTCCTTCACAGCTCATTTCGAGGGAACGCCTCCCAAAACTCGAGTACTGGAACACGAGTATTTGTTTACCACCGGCATTCGCTGTGTCGTGTTAGTGGATTCATTATTTCAGACTCACCGCAGGTAACTCATAATCTGCAGTTGTTACTCCTGACAAAAACATTGCATGCGGCGCCTGTGGAGTGTGGCAAGTTACTGGAGTGCGCACGTCCTCTATAGCATCTTTAAGGTTGCTCGTACACTTCTGTTATAAACAGGCCTGATCCTCTTGTTTGGTGTGTCAGGTGAGTCCGACAGTAACAGGTGTGAGTTGTATTGACTGAACTCATCACACAGACTGCCATTCTCAAGAGTGCTTTATTGCTCAACCTCCGTTTACAAGCAACATAAAGCAACACAGCTAAATGACACCCTCTGTTGGTTAACTGTTACTATAGTCAGTATCAGTACATGAGTGTCAGCCTCTCTTTATCTTCACACACACACACACACACACACACACACACACACACACAGCGAGAGCTTCGTGTTCATGTCACTGGTAAGTTCTGCACTTATTTGCCATTTTATTTTTTACATGTTTAATTATGATACATAACAATTAGATTTTATGTTTGTCATAGCAAGGCTATTACTCTGTAGAGAAATGATTACTAAGCGATTACTAGCGAGCTTTATTCACTCTAAAATCATGTTGACATGTATATTGTTTATGTCTTGTGACTAAAAGAAAGGTTTAGATCAGTGATCACCAACCTTTTTAAGCCCAAGATTCCTGACCTCGACCTTTTTGAAAGACAATATCTACTTGATAGAAAAAGACAGCCCAGATTGTATTTAGTATTTTTTCATGGCCAATTTAGATTCTGATTTATTTATTTATTTTTTACAAGCATATTGGCCGATTCTGATACTAGTTGCAGATATTTATTATTAATATTATAATAATAAACAAAAATACATAGCCATTTCAAATTAGAGGGAAGCACTGCTTTTTAATCACAATCCAAACAAAGATGCTACGCATGTTGCATGAGCAGTTATTTTTTATTTGACTTAGATTTAATTTCAAGATTTAAAGCAAAAACAGAACGGTTTGACTTTATCTTTGTGAAATTATAAATGCTACACACACAAAAAAGCATGAAACAAAAACAGCAGACTGAATGGGACGTAAATTCACTCTCTGACAGCAGGTGGCGCTTATGGAGCAGCAGTGATACACTGTTTCCTTGGTTACCGCTGTAAACAAAGCTGAACTGCGCTAACAATCAGCTACTTTATTCTGAGGTAAGAGGAAAATAAAATGTCATTGCCATCGAAATCTTTCTGAAGACTGATCTTTTAGAGATGCATTCATATAAGCCCTCACCCCCAATTCATTATTTATATTTTCTTTCTATATTTCGAGCATCGTGAACAGTGAGCTGCTCTGCCTGCTACAGACTTTTCTCCTTTTTGCGTTTGTCTTCAGCGTCTCTGGCCTCTTGTTAACGGCCTTTTACAGATCGCGATCGACGGGTTGGCGACCACTGGTTTAGATCGGTAAATAATAAGTAAATAATCACATATATTTTGGGTGAACTGTCCCTTTAACTACCTGGAACTGCTATTTTTTTTTTTTTTTTTTAGAACATTAAATTCAGCATGAAATAAATACTTCATATGCATTTAAAGTAAAATACATGCTTGTTAACGATTTCTGCATGTGTTTGTTCATTTATAAATAATAATAATAATTTGAACTCATGTTGATTTAAAATGCTGTAACTGAATCTTGGTGAGTTGACACACTTCTCTCTGGTGACGTATGCAGGACTTCTCCAATCATTTAGTCCAATTAAAGTCACCATGAAATATGAATTTTCTGATCATAGACGGAGGGTGAACCAGCTCCAGGGTAAGAGACGTGTTTCCCCTTTAAAAACACATTTACATAGATTTACATTCAATAGTTTCAAGTTAAATATCAACTTACACATCCCAGCATAAACACTCCTGATCAGTTATTTTCTTATTAAAGTATCTACGTTCACAAACCACTCTTAATTTTTATCAGAAAAGCAAGCTTACTGTATGAGGGATTTTGGCACGGCAGTAAAAAAGAGCGCTCCCTTTATAATCAATAAAAATCTGTCATCATCATGATCTCACAAAGTTCTGTTATAATCAATGAAGCTGACGGCACAATGAATCTCTTATTTACAGAACTGTTTGTTATAACGAGAGGATTTTTGAGTGTTTTTGTTCAGTCCTAACTTAAACACCTCTGATTGGCTGTTACATTTTGAAGAAATCAAAATATGTCTGTGATTGGCTTACATTGCTCAATGCTGCTAAAGACGTTGAAAATAGAAACCTTTGATGTTCTCCAGCAAGAAAACACAGATATGCTCTGGATCATTTGCCAAATCTGTTTCACCAGTATGTTATTATTACAGAGAAAACTGATCCTAGACCAGCAGTTATGGGCAGATTTTCCCTCTGAATCAATCAGAAGCAGCAGCAGTGTCTGTCTCTGTCACTTCTTCCATTTGATCATGACTGTAAGGTTTCGCTCCTCTGTTCCTGTTAGGTCACTGATGGTCAGTGATGTCTCTGCTGGTGTTCTCCGTGCCTCTGCTCCTGGTTGTGGCCGTGATGAAGGCTCTTTCCCGTTCACCGCTGTCGGCCCTGTGCCGTCAGGTGTATTCTGGCATACTGAAGCTTTCGCACAGGAAGGTCTGTGTCAGCTCCACTCACGCCTTTGTCTTCTCCAACTGCACCCACGGACAGGCTCAGAGTGTTCTGCTGACCTTTGACCTGTATTCCACCAACATCGGCCCTCAGAAAGGTCAGACAATGGAGTCTGTTGATGCTTTATTTAACAGATAATATTCCTCTAATCTTCTGCTCTGTAGTAACACGTCCTCTTGTCGTTGTAGGAGCGTTTCTGGATGAGATTGTGGCGCGTGAAGCTCCGCTGAGGGTCTTGGAGTTGGGGACACACTGTGGCTACGCTTCAGTCAGGATTCTGCGTCTGCTCCCTCCGTCTGGAAAACTGCTGACTGTAGAGCTGGATCCTCTGACAGCAGATCGAGGGGAGGAGATCATACTAGTGGCAGGCTTCAAAAACCAGCAGGTATTACATCATCGCTAGCACACATAATCCGAACCCCTTCACACGCCGACGATAAATGCAGGATGAACAGAGTCTGATCCCATAGTCTCTCCAATATCAGCTGAAGCAAATATCTCTGAACACGTAAAAAGTCTGTCCCAAAAAGATATTCCAACGCTCACAGTGATGTGTCCAATATTCAAACAGCCACCAAACACTAGTGATCGAAACTTTTACAAATCTGTTATTTTGAATCATTGGTTCAGAGCGTGTTTCAAACTGACAAAGTCACATGATTTCAGTAAACGAGGCCCAAAATCTTAAAATCATCATGTCTTTGCTCAGTTTCAGGTGCTGACATGCTCCTCGGCTGAGGCCATCTCTTCTTTACACTCTCACACTGGGAATGATGGTCTGGATCTGGTTCTAATGGATCATGACCCTGAGCTTTACCTTCAAGACCTGCTGGCCTTACAGAGAGGGAATCTGCTCTCTTCCTCCTGTGTTGTGTTGATCAACAGAGCTCTGACGCCTGGAGCTCGAGACCTTCTGGAGCACGTGACAGCCAGACCGCAGAGCTTCAGCGTGGGCAGACAACTCCATGGACTGATGGAGATACGCTGCCATACAGGAATGAGTCCTAAACCCCAGAACTGAGTTCACATTATAGCACTTCTGGTTCCATCGACACAAAGTCAGTGGGTTTTTGGTTAAATCCCTGAAATAATGTGTGGTTAACACAAGTTCAAGATATTTTCAGGTTTTAATCTACGTTAAACATGTCAAACAGGAAAACTATACTCATTTACTTTCATATGCTTGTTTAATTTTGTCTTCAGATAAGATCTTGCAGTTGTCTTTACTTTATTAGTATGGTGTTTACTGAGGTTTAGTCTTTAAATATCACTTCATACATTAAGCCACATTAAGAGCTTTTTCATGTTAAGTGTTTTAGAAAGTCACAATCCACCTGTACGAAACACATTTACACATTAATCACACACACACACACATATATATATATATATATATCTACATAATCATGAAGGTCTCTAGAATCATTCAGACAAAACAAATCTTACAAGAGATCTATAGTTTTTTTGTACACTTAGTCAAAAGTCCAAGCGGCAACTAGAGGTTCCAGGGTTCAAATGACTTGTAATACGTATATCATTGGGAAATGGGGTGTTAATAGCTTAATGTCAAGGTTACTGGTTTAGTGCATTTTGCTTTCATAATATTTTATATTGTTATATATTATATATTGTATTCATTTATTTATTTTTTAATTATTATTTATATCTATGTGACCCTGGACCACAAAACAGTTGAAATTGAATAAATAAGCTTTCCACTGATGTGTGGTTTGTTAGGATGAGACGATATTTGGCCGAGATTTGAAAATCTGGAAACTGAAGGTGTAAAAAAAAAAAATCAAAATATTGAGAAAATCCCCTTTAAAGTTATCCAAATTAAGTCCTTATCAATGCATATCCACTCACAAAAATACATTATAATATGTTTATGGTAGAACATTTACAAAATATCTTCATGGAACATGATCTTTACTTAATATCCTGATTTTTGGCATAAAAGAAAAAAAAATCGATAATTGTGACCGATACAAAGTATTGTTGGGTATTGCTACAAATATAACCGTGCGACTTGTTTTGTGGTCCAGGGTCACATATAGATGTAATTTTTTTTCTAATGAATAATGTAATTTAACTTTTTGATTCACAATGCCCTGTTGGGAAAACTTAATAGCTGCACTTTGTTCTGCACTTTGTTCCACCACTTCGAAACAAAAAATATTTATTGTGTTTCATATTCAAGAGATTATAAACTAGATGCAGCCTTTTTGGGGTTTGTGTTGAATGTTCTTCGACTTTTATACATAATAAATTAGTTTATGAATAAAGATTGATCTGATGAAAGCAGTTATTTTGAGTTAGATGCCAAAAGTTCTCCTCCTATTCAAATTTGACACTGAAGGGGTGCATACAACATATTTGCCGCACATTCAAATAGGATGAGAAAAAAGAAAAGAAAAAAACAGTGTAAAATAAATGCAGAACATGTTCACATAGATAGATAGATAAAATGCCAAGATCAATCGGTAGTTATTGAAAGATACATATAGATAGATAAATAAAATGCCAAGATCAATCGGTAGTTATTGATTTTTTTTGAATAGAACAACGAAACACAAACCTTTACATTCAATCGCGTTTTTGCTCCCATTTATTTTCACACATTGATCACACAGTGCATACAAAGTTTAGTCCCAAAGAGCGCACAACTGGAGAAATACGCGATTACTTTGATTTCGTTAGACAGAAAAGAAAGCAGGGCCGTACGCAGGGTCAGAAAATGTTTTATGCTAGGGGGGTTCGGGGGCATGCCCCCCCGAGAAAATTGTGATTTCCTTGGTGTACATATGTGCATTTTAAGACGTTTTAAGGCCAACAAATTGGATAACAATAGCTTTAAAACCATGTCAACAAATACATACATGCACGCAGTTTTGAGGCAGCTTTAATCGCATGTTTGGTAATTTCATGACTTCATTTACAACAGAATAACGACGGTGCATGCCCGTAGTTTCTTTAGCGCTTTAGTTTTCCCATAATAAAGTAATATGCAGCGCGCGCCGGCGCATTTGCTCGAGCAATTCTTGGGTTCGCGCCTCGAGCTCAGCTATAGCCTAACGGCTGATTGGAGTTTTACTGACATACCCTGACAACATCTCATCTGACCGCAGTTCACTGTTGTTCAACTGAAGCTACTCGTTTGACTTGCGCCTGGCGCTGAGGCGAAGTCGGAATGCGCGTCTGAAAAGTGTCCCGTTTGTGGTGGACGTAAAGAGACAGTTCTATATAAACGCAGCGTTTTACTTGGCGATGTTTTAAAAAATAATTTTATTTTTGGTATTTTTTTATGCTCTGTTGGTGGTTTGTGGAGTAGCATCACCTGAGGGGGATTAGACAAATGCTGAATTAGAGACGGTAAAAGTGAGTGGGTCCAATATCATTGGTCTTAAAAAGTGGGTGGGTCTTGTCCCACCCACATACAATGGTTCCGACGCCCATGTACAGACATAATACTCTCACATAGGCATCGTAAATCAATATACTAATCATTCCAGATGATTTACCTCAAGCGGTCTGCTTTGAAGTTCTCAGAGGAATAAGACGCGCACCGAAGCATTTCCATTGGCTCCCGTCTGCCGGTATTGGCCAATCACAAAAGTCGATATTGCACAGCCAATATCACTGAATATCCCACTATGTTTTATTATTATAATTACGCTACGTTTATAAGGCTATTATATTGTAGACTATTGAGTGGAGAAAATATAGAAATCATTTTAATTATATATATATATATATATATATATATATATATATATATAAAACCCCTACCCCCCATCATTCAGAGGCGATGCTTCTTCACCGTTGCTTTGAAAAGTGTATTGCGAGAACTCTCTGAACTGCACGCGCGGCACATACACACGTCCAGCTACAATAATGTATCGTATTAATTTGAAACAGCAACCCATAATATTTGTCACAAGCATTGATTAAAACAATGATGACAATAATCACATAAAAAAAACGACTTAAATTCTGGACCTTTGGCAGTGAGGGGGGGTTCGTTCGAACCACCCGAACCCCCCCTGCCTACGGGCATGCACTATTAACAGAACTATATGCATGAATCCATTCATAAAAATGGGCACAAATTAGATATTTAGCTCATCCACAGTTTTATCAAATCTTCTAGCTACTCTCTAATAGCAGCATGGTCTGTTTGAAACTTTTAGCGCAGGATGAAGGCCAGAGAAGAGATTAATGTTTATGCAGGTGCAGATTCAGCTAAGAGACCTACAGTTTAAATCCCAGAGGCCTGAAATCATTTATATTCTGCACATATATCTGAACTGTCTAATAAATATAATAAACTGTCACATTTTATTGTCATTCAGTATCTCTGTATATGATATGACAATCTTATAATATTATCTTTGTCAAATAAATCTTATAAAACTTAATTTTTCATACTAAACAAAGCACAGGCCTCGTTAGATCAGTGTTAGGGTGAAATCACAGTGTTTTGTGCTCGAACTATATTGAGGGGAGGGGCGTGTTGCGCCTTGTGACGCGGTGCTGGTTTCTCTCAGGTCCTGTAAGCAACTGTAAAAGTCCTTCTACTAAAACACTCATCTATCATTCTTTATCATCGTTTGATAGAGTTGTGTTAAACATGTCTGGAAGAGGCAAAGGCGGTAAAGGGCTCGGAAAAGGAGGCGCCAAGCGTCACCGTAAAGTTCTGCGCGATAACATCCAGGGAATCACCAAACCCGCCATCCGTCGTCTCGCTCGCCGTGGCGGTGTCAAGCGCATCTCCGGTCTGATCTACGAGGAGACCCGCGGAGTGTTGAAGGTGTTTCTGGAGAACGTCATCCGCGATGCCGTCACCTACACCGAGCACGCCAAGAGAAAGACCGTGACCGCCATGGATGTTGTGTACGCGCTGAAGCGACAGGGACGCACTCTGTACGGCTTCGGAGGATAAACTTCTGAAACCAGGAACAACTACACCAACCCAACGGCTCTTTTAAGAGCCACCCACTCTCTCACACAAAGAGCCATATAGAAGTTTAGTTGATAAAAGTTTTTTTTTTTTTTTTTTTTTATTGAAAATTTTACCTTTGTTTCTTGGATTCAGAGAAAATGTTACTAAACATAAACTATTTCACAGTAAAATATCCGGATTAGTAATAACTTCTTTTAGTTCTCTTTAATGATACCCAGAATATGTTGGTTTAAGTGGCGCACAAAAGACCTTTTGTAATATTACACAATGTTTAAAGATATAACTAACTTTAAATTAGATCAGAATGGGACTAAAGTTTTCAGAGTTCAAAATGCAGAAAACATTAACGAAACTGGTATTTGTTTTACACAAACGGACTTTTCTTTATTATTCGCGTAGTTTAAACAGATTGATGAATCAATGAAGTCTCGAGGAAAAACTGCTTTTAAAGGATGTTTGACAGATAATGGTCTCTTTCCTCCAACACTCCCTCAATGGGTCTAAAGGGCTTTAAAATCACACGATGTTTCACAATATTTGTATAGAATCGCTTATTTTCTCAAACTAATCATAAAAAGAGCGGGAGACGAAACAAAGGACACAGTCAGGGTGTAGTTCAAACTTTAAGCGGTTGGCGGCGGCGCATGTGATTGGCTCTTATTCCGCTCGTGACGCTTGGCTTTTTAAAAGAGGCAATCAGATAGTTCCTGTATCTCTTTGAAAATTAGCATAGGGCGGTGAATAAATATCTCTGTGTCGCTTCTGTCCTCATATTGCTTTAGAGAAGTTTGTGTTCAAAAAGCATCATGCCTGAACCAGCAAAGTCCGCGCCTAAGAAGGGCTCCAAGAAGGCCGTCACGAAGACCGCCGGTAAGGGAGGAAAGAAGCGCAAGAGGTCCAGGAAGGAGAGCTACGCTATCTACGTCTACAAAGTCCTGAAGCAGGTTCATCCTGACACCGGCATCTCTTCCAAGGCGATGGGCATCATGAACTCTTTCGTCAACGACATCTTCGAGCGCATCGCCGGTGAGTCGTCTCGTCTCGCTCACTACAACAAGCGCTCCACCATCACTTCTAGAGAGATCCAGACCGCCGTGCGTCTGCTGCTGCCCGGAGAGCTGGCCAAACACGCCGTGTCCGAGGGCACCAAGGCCGTCACCAAGTACACCAGCTCCAAGTAGAGATTCAACCGAGACTCTCAGCGACCCAAAGGCTCTTTTAAGAGCCACCCAACTTCTCCATTAAAGAGCTTCTGTTTGTAGAATCTGTTTAGAACTAAATGTGATGTATCGAAAATTCGAGTTGGAAATAGGTGGACTTTCTAAACTCTCATGATTGTAACTTCATGCACGTCTAATCCAGATAAACTATGGCTGTTTGGAATGACGTGGATAAAGGAACATAGTTTACAGTTTTGGACAAATTAATTTAAATGCACAGCTGAAATCTCAATTTTAGCCCTCAAATGTTGTTACAAATCGTGTACTTTTATTGCTGTTAAAGCACTTCAAGCTTGAGCTCATTAATAACACTTGCTCCATCATGAGAAATCTGCATATTAATGTGGATCAAGTTTACTTTATAATCACATGCTTTGTAAATGCATGAAGTTCATTACTGTAGATGGGAACATTTGGGCCTAGTTAAGTTGACTTCTGATTCTCATAGTAATATTATTTTAGTGAAATTCACTTGTCAGGAGGGTGTTTTTACAATAAAGTCTGATAAATCTTGCCTTTTTTTTTTTTTTTTTTTTAAGAAATATCTTCCAACTAACTTGTCAAATGATGGCTGAAGCATCTAAGACTGAAGGACAATAATGAGAACTGAATATTACTGGAGCAGCTATTATAATGCTCAATGAAAGAAATCTGGTTGACAAACATTAGTGATAATATAGCATATTGAGAGGTTTATAGCATTTTGAGAAAGCCGGTCATTTTTGACCTGGAACACTAGTGTGACTTAGTGCCATTTTGTACAAAATAAAAGCATTTCAAAACAAGCTTCCTAGTTAAACATTAAAGCATGGTCCATGTACATTTTGATAGTTTGTTTTCCAATTTGAAATGAAATAAGCAGAAACGACAAAAAACGACCCTTTGTTTTTTTGTTTTGTTTTTTTTTTGTTGTTTTTTGTTTTGTTTAACGAAAAAATGTAGAGTGTCTTCGGCTTGCAGAGCTTTGACTTGATCCCATAGGGCCATGGGTGTGTTCATGGTCCTGAGATATGTTAAAATGACAGGAAGGTTGCTCAGGAGTGCACTGACAGACTTCACTTGGCATGCCCATCTTGTTGTGGAGAGCTGTACAAGTTCACATGGATTTAATCCAAGTTGTTTCTGGATTTCTACAAACTTGTTGTGATTCACAAGGGAACTGCTGAAAAATGTGTACACATTCTCCGGTAATTCGAGGAATGCAGTAGCTTCAGGTATAGCTTTGCACGTATGGCATAGGACAGCGGTTCCCAAACTTTTTTCCCTGCGCACCCCCTTCTATGTCCCAACCGGGTTGGCGCACCCCCAATCCCCACTTCAAAAAAAAAAAAAATGCCTTGCTTTCCTAAAAAGGTGGTTACTGCCACAATGCGATGAAGGTATTGGTGCCTCTCTGATATCTCTGCTGCACTAGCCATTTTCAGCTGCTCAATTACATCCCCTTGAGTTTCCGTGCTTTTAAAACTCTGCCAACATGTGATGGTAAACGTATGGAGGGCAGAATTCTCATGCTCCCGAAAGGATTCCAAAACCCTCTTCCAATTTGAAAACCCGGAGCTACTTAGGGCATCTTTATTGTTGCTAATGTTCTGCCTTCCATGAAGATGACAAGAGAAGCAAAATGCGGAGTTTCGCACTACAGAGTACTCCAACCATTTAAACTGCTCAAACCAATTTTTGTTAAAGGTGCTGTAGAACATGTTTTCAAAAAATGTAATATAAGTCTAAGGTGTCCCCTGAATGTGTCTGGTAAGCTTCAGCTCAAAATACCCCACAGATTTATTTATTTTTTAATTCATTTTTTTAACTGCCTATTTTGGGGCATCATTAAATATGCGCCGATTCAGGCTGCGGCCCCTTTAAATTCTCGTGCTCCCCTCCCCCGAGCTTGCGCTTGCCTTAAACAGCATAAACAAAGTTCACACAGCTAATATAACCCTCAAAATGGATCTTTACAAAGTGTTCGTCATGCAGCATGTCTAATCGCATAAGTATGGTATTTATTTGGATGTTTACATTTGATTATGAATGAATTTGAGGCTGTGCTCCGTGGCTAAAGCTAACATTACACACTGTTGGAGAGATTTATAAAGAATGAAGTTGTGTTTATGCATTATACAGACTGCAAGTGTTTAAAAATGAAAATAGCGACGGTTCTTGTCTCCGTGAATACAGTAAGAAACGATGTTAACTTTAACCACATTTAACAGTACATTTAGCAACATGCTAACGAAACATTTAGAAAGACAATTTACAAATATCACTAAAGATATCATGGATCATGTCAGTTATTATTGCTCCATCTGCCATTTCTCGCTGTTGTCCTTGCTTGCTTACCTAGCCCTTTCATGCATAGAGGGCACTACAGTGGACAGCTATTCAATAGTTGTTTTCTCCTATATAAATGAGTCTGAATGTCAGATTTGCACATCAGTCACTACATTGGACGCTCATTTGTCATGCAATACACTGCCACCCACTGGTCAACTTTTGCAAGTGCAAAAAAAAATTCTCTAAAACAAGATGGCAGACAGAATAGCACATGTGCCTTGCAGGGGAGGAATGTCTGTCCATTCCTTCTATTCTAGCAGACCCTTGCAGGTACAAAAAATATGAGGACATCAAGCAACAACTAAGAAGCAATATAATTGTTAAAATATCCAAGTATTGATTTTGTGATTTGAGGAAATTGTGATTAATCATGTGTCCACTCAAGTGGACATCATGCATCGCTGGCTATATTTAGAATACAATTTATAGTATTGCTTTTTTTTATTTATTTATTTTTTTAAATATGCCATCTGCAGTAATGTTTTGGCAGAAAATCAATTTAATTTTTATTATAGCAATATTTTGTGCATATTAGTTTTATCATGAGAGTGATGATCCTTGAAAAAAACTCTATAAACTGTACTATTAATTGTAGTCTAAATATAGCCAGTGATGCATGATGTCCACACATGATTAATCAATTTCCTCAAATCACAAAATCAATACTTGGATATTTTAAAAATGATATTGCTCCTTGATGTCCTCATGTTTTTTAGTCAATACAGTGGCAGTGGACCCTAATGTGTCATGCAATACACTGCCACCAACTGGTCAACTTTTGCAAGTGCAAAAAAAAAAAAAAAAAAAACAGATTGTTAAAAGTTCTGGAATATGTTCAAAATACATGAACACAATGTTAAAGAGCAAAAAAACATGTTTTATAGTGTTTACAATATTTATTTTTAATAATTGTTTTCTCAAACACATATTTCATTGGTTCCTCAAATGCGCGTTGTCCACTCTAGTGGACATTTCACCAACTCCTTGAAAAATGCATGTTTGAAAAAAATGAAGGTGATTTTTTTTTTCATGCCTAAAGAGTAATAAAAACACTTTTGAAAAAAATCCTGAAGTAGCCTTTCACAATTCGCATATGAAAGGGCTAGTCTGATGATTCAGCTGTGCACATCCAGACTTCCTGCCCTTGTGTAATGCCTTGAACATGAGCTGGCATATGCAAATATTGGGGGCGTACATATTAATGATCCCGACTGTTACATAACAGTCAGTGTTATGTTGAGATTTGCCTGTTTTTTGGAGGTCTTTTAAACAAATGAGATTTATATAAGAAGGAGGAAACAATGGTGTTTGAGACTCACTGTATGTCATTTCCATGTACCGAACTCTTGTTATTCAACTATGCCGAGGTAAATTCAATTTTTAATTCTAGGGCACCTTTAAAAGCTCTTTGCTGTGCTCCAAACTGGCTGAGGGGGTATTGTGTGAGATAGACCTGCCTTGGGCCACTTTCTGGAGTTCCTAGATCATTATTCCCTTGCTGTGATGCCTGTTCTTTCTGATGCCCTTTCCTAGCTGATTCTTCCCTAGCTGAATCTGTGTGACAAAATAGATGCTCAATCAAAACATAGATGTATACGAAATCTATGATAACATTTTTAGCCCCTTATAATAAAGTGACATCCAGACAGCGCCTTGCAAAGGTGTTATTAATTTTACTTTACAACGATACCTAATTATTTTTGTTACAATTATACTGTTAAAAGGTGCCCTAGAACGCATTTTCACAAGATGTAATATAAGTCTAAGGTGTCCCCTGAATGTGTCTGTGAAGTTTCAGCTCAAAATACCCCATAGATTTTTTTTTTTAAATTAATTTTTTTAACTGCCTATTTTGGGGCATCATTATAAATGTGCCGATTCAGGCTGCTTCCCCTTTAAATGCTCACGCTCCCCGCCCCGAGCTCTCGACTCTATAAATGTATTACATAAAGTTCACACAGCTAATATAACCCTCAAAATGGATCTTTACAAAATGTTCATCATGCATGCTGCATGCATGCATTGGATCATGTGAGTATAGTATTTATTTGGATGTTTACATTTGATTCTGAATGAGTTTGATAGTGCTCCGTGGCTAAAGCTAACATTACACACTGTTGGAGAGATTTATAAAGGATGAAGTTGTGTTTATGAATTATACAGACTGCAAGTGTTTAAAAAATGAAAATAATGGCAGTCTTGTCTCTATGAATACAGTAAGAAATTATGATAACTTTAACCACATTTAACAGTACATTAGCAACATGCTAATGAAACATTTAGAAAGACAATTTACAAATATCACTAAAAATATCATGTTATCATGGATCATGTCAGTTATTATCGCTCCATCTGCCATTTTTCGCTGTTGTTATTGCTTGCTTACCTAGTCTGATGATTCAGCTGTGCACATCCAGACGTTAATACTGGCTTGTGTAATGCCTTGAACATGGGCTGGCATATGCAAATATTGGGGGCGTACATATTAATGTATATTAATGTTACGTAACAGTCAGTGTTATGTTGAGATTTGCCTGTTCTTCGGAGGTCTTTCAGACAAATCAAATTTACATAAGAAGGAGGAAACAATGGAGTTTGAGACTCACTGTATGTCATTTCCATGTACTGAACTCTTGTTATTCAGCTATGCCAAGGTAAATTCAATTTTCAATTTTTCTATGGCACCTTTAAAAAATTGGTTAAGTGTAAGTGTACTTCTGGAAAGTATTTAATATGGGGGAAAACACACAGCATCCATAAAATGCATGTGAAATTATACTGCAGATTGAATGGGTTTTCCCCTCTGCCTCTGCTTTTCCACTTTAACAATCTTCAGTATCTGTCCATTTTCTCACCTGGTTCTTCTTGTTCTCTCTCTCTCTCTCTTTCTCTGTCCTCTCTCTCTCCATGTTCCTCTCTCTGTCCTTGCACTACAATCACACAAAAAGCCTACTTTATTTAAAGGTGCTCTAAGCGATGTCACATGTTTTTAGGCCAAAACATTTTTTGTCACATACCGCAAACATCTCCTCACTATCCCTAGCTGCCTGTTCCCTGAACACACTGTAAAAAAAAAAAAAAAAACGCGGTCTCTGTAGTCGCCACAAGCTCCAAAAACGGCAACAAAAACTACCTGGTGCAGCCTGGACCACAAAACATAATAAACATGCTCCAGCCAATAACCGACAAGAATGATTTTAAATGCGCGTTCATGACTGTTTCAGGAAGCACGGAGGGGAAGGGGAGGAGGAACAGATCATCAGATATATTTCTATTAAACAGTGTTATATCAGAAATCATTTAGTCCAAACTGAATGTTGTGAGTGTTGAGAAGATGTGAGTTTCTTCTAATATCAGTGTGTTGAAGTGTTGTTTCTCTCTCTCTGCTGGAGTTTGTGTTCACTCGAGTGGAATAGAGGTTTTTGTACGACCGTTTCATTAGATTGTATCACTGTGGTACACATTCGGTGGAGGAACTAAACTGGTGCTCGGTAAGTCTATTTAATTCCTTTTAATTAACAAGAACAACATATTAATAAATTAGTAAATATTGTGGTAATGCTTTACTTGGATTTAGTCCTTTTATTAACTATTAAAAAAATAAAAATACAATTTCAGAAAGTGTTTTACAGAAACAAGAAAATAATGATAATTAATATATTGTGGTGAAACTTTACTTGAAGTCTTTATGTATAATGCGGTATAAAAGTATCCGAAATATAGATTTTAATGCCTCTTATCTTTTCATAAATTATTGTAACCAAATGTAAACTAAACAATATTTGCAAATTCCTTGTTACATCTGAAATTGGTTGTTTCTCATGTGTTTTAATACATTATACTTTACAAAGGTGTAACAATGAGTAAATACTATTATGATTATAACTGTGGTCATAATTATTCATGAGATCATACTATAATGTGTTTAACAAAGCTTAATTAATGCATTAAAATACTTTTATAGTATATTGCGTATAAAGGCTTTAAGTAAAGTGACAATGATAATGTTTTATAATTATTTAATCTAAAACAATGATATTATTATGTTTATAAGTTAAGAAAAACAGCATTATTTCTTTCAACAAAAAAAAAATACAAACATATTTCCATAATGTTTCTCACTGAGTTTAATCTGTTTGGTTTAATTTTCTTCATTCATTTCTACACTGAGTTCATATATAGTTCATCTTTTACTGTAGATATCATACATGGTGTCAGAATGTAAATGTGGTTACTTTCTGTATTTCATCAATGATACAGAATCTCTTTTGCTCATGTTGTGCTTATAATTCAATGCTTTTTAATAAAATACATAAATGTATGTAATTTATTGTTTTCTATTTTGAAATTGAGTGACATTTGAATTGAATATCTCACTTAAGTAAAAATGCAAAAACTGCTGGAATTAAATCAGTCAGTATGTTAGTATGTTTATTTTCATTCATGAAGTTTAATTTAAATGTATATAGTGATTGTGTAGTTTGTATATTGTATATTATATCAGCTCTAGTGATGTTGAATATCATGAAGGATCAGATTGTCGTGATTTCTGCCGCTGTTGAAATGCTGTGAGTGAAACAGTGTGTTTTCTTTGTGTTTGTGAATGTGTTGTGTTTGTCTCCTGCAGCTGGTCCCACAGTGAAGCCCTCAGTGTCTCTGCTGCCGCCCTCTTCTCTGCAGATCTCTGGAGACTCAGCCGCACTGCTCTGCCTGCTCAGCTCTTACTCTCCACAGGGGGCGCTGGTGAGCTGGACACTGGACGGGTCAGAGGTCACCGAGGGGGTCGTGACCAGCGCAGAGAGCCAGCGGGACGGCCGCTACAGCCGCAGTAGCGTCCTGACCCTCAGCAAAGCACGCTGGGAAGAGGGAGAGGTGTACGTCTGCAGAGTAACACATGATGGAGCTCCTCATGAGGTCTCGTTCCACAAGAGCTCTGAGTGCTGATGTTTCTCTCCTGAAGATGAGCCGTATCTGAGTGTCCTGTGTCAGGCAGGATTCACATGAGTCTAGTGCTGCAGCTGTAGTGATTTACAACTCAATACTGAAAGAGAGCTGGCGTGTCAAAGCACTGTGTGATCTTTCAATCTGCTGTAACATTCAATAAAGCTTCTCAACAAGTTCACTTTGTGTCTGACAACATCATTCAACTAACAGATGAAGATGCAGGTGCTTTTCACAAGCTTGATGTAGCAGGAAATAAAGTCAAATAAAGCTCTTGGGGTTTGAACATGGTCTCTGGAGACAGAGCTGCTCTATTCTGAGAGGATCACAATCACTCCACCCTGACAATGCAAATGGGCTTTTCAGTCTCACTGTTTGATTGGTCACATGATCTGGACTGGAACACACCAGTTTCACTTCTGCTGAAAATGTCACGATGAAAATAGATATATGAAAATGTCATGAAAATCAACTGAATTCAGTCTGTTCAGTTTGATTGACAGGGATCATATATTACACCTAAAACATGATGATCATATTAAACACTGACTCATTCTCTTCAGAAACACAAGATTGATGTTGATTTAGATGATCTAGTGTTATTAGTGTTTGTCTGTGATCAGTGTTGTGTGTGATTGTGTTGTATGAGCAGCTGCAGCTGAAAGTCATGTTTGTTGGTTGATGAAGAAGAGCTCTTGATCATGTCATGTTCAGTTCATAGAGCTATAAACACATTCAGAGCAGTGAAGCATGTGCCGCTCATGTAAAACACCCTCTGAATGCAAAAGACAGAAGAGAGATCAGGACCATATACATTCAGAGTCCAATAGTTTTACTGACAGGGTTAAAAGAAAGGCTTTACATCACCAAATCACAGTAACAGTAAATATACAGAGTCAGACACACACATTCACACATCATTCTCTACAGGACACAACTGAATGATTCCTGCTGTATCAGTATCAATGATCTTGCTGCTCAACATTCAAACACTTGTCTATTGTTTGCTGTAGCAGTGCAGTGTACTTTCAGAAACCCTCCACCTCCCCCAGCTCCACCTGTCCAGATCTGCTATGGGGTGATTCATGTTTGCTCGTACAGCAGCAGCATGTTGTGTGTGTTGGCAGTGGAAAGTCCTGTACTCTACAGCAGATATAATCAACAGCAGCAGACCAAACACATGAACATTGTCATATTCATTACCATCACAAACTCTCCAAGAATTGTCATGTCAGAAATCTAGTTCAGTCATGAAACTGAAGATGGCACAGGCTTCGATCGGTCCTTTACATGCAGTCTGTAATCGATCACATCAATACCAAATGACTCAGGCTGATTGGTCTCTGCTGATCCTGCAGCCAATGAGATCCCTTCTCAACATTTAATAGTCTGGTTCAGTGTTTGCTGTAGGCTAGTCCTGCATCTATAAGAGTTCCTCAGAAATTCAGACGCTTAAGAGAAGTCAACAATGTTTTACCATTCCAGATACAATGTTACAAACAAAATGCAAATGTTTTGAAGATGTTCAATATGAAATCATCTAATACCATTAAATATGAAGTGTCTTCATAATAATTTGTGTTATTTTATTAAATTATAGGGCTTGTTTTGTTTGTTTTTATTTAACTCTTGTGGGTCCTGATAATATATCCATCATGAAATGTGGATAAACAGAAAAGGCTGCACCACTTCAGCCCCTCATTTCATTGAACAGACGTGTCATATATAGATCCGGTGTGAAGTCCAAAAACGTTTTATGTTGTCCTGAGGGTGACACCATGCCATAGAGGAATAAAGAAACAATTCTATAAGTGAGTTAACTTCAGCAAAACTTGTATGTAATGTTGTATTTTCAGTGGTTTAATCGGGAACAATTACTGGGACACCATAGGAAGATTTATTGTTTCCTCTTTAAGCATTTGCGCTCATGCTGTATGTCGACGGGGAAGCAGAGGTCGTTTTGCTGTTTCACATTTATCCTGTATTTGCTTTACTGTCTCTTTATATATATCATAATCGCTGTATTTATGATGTTAGAACATTGTTAAGAGTTTCTGTCATAATGTGCATCAGTGTGATCAGTGAATTTTCCTTTAAAGTGTTGCTTTTAACCAGTGAATTTTAGCATCTCATTTTCACTGAGTGTCTTTCTATGCAGGGATGAGAGAGTAGACCTTCTGATGTGTGTAAACTAATCTTACCTCACAGGTTATGATTTGATGAAGGAGGAGGCCATCAAGTAAAAAAGGTTGAGAAACACTACACTAGTGTCATCACATCGACACAACGTCAAAGTGACTGACAGATAGAGAACTCAGTTATGTTACAGACACGCCATCTAGTGATGAAGCATGGAAGTGCAATTAAAGTGACGGACTTTCCTGCAGTTAGATTACATTATAGTGGAAAGGTTTTGCAGGACCACCTGCAAAACACCACTAACATTTTATACAATATAAAGATTGTGTTACATGCTTAGTATATCAAAATAAATACATAATGTTTCTGAAAGGTTTGATACACCATTGTGTTGTTTGTGATCCTCCATCAGCAGCTGCATTGAACACTTTCTATCATTCATTCTACACTGTTCTGGGCTCATTATTAGTTCATGTAATAAACTGCAGCAGCTCTTTGGTTTCATTGTGTTTCTGAATGACACAATATCAGTGTTCAGGGTGGAAGATTTCTCAGTTCTCTGGTACTGAACAACATTCATGAGCTCCAGCAGCATTAAAACACACTGTGCTCTTCTACTGTGAGGAACTGCAGTGTCAGTAATGGAGCGTCTAACAGTTCAGTTCAACAGCCTTTACTGAGATACTGCAGCTGACTGAATGTGTCGTCATGTTACAGTTCATAACAAACTCACTTCAACTGTCAGACTGATCAGTGATGGCATCAGAGTCATCAGCTCTATTTATTAAAGGGTTAGTTCACCTAAAAATTAAATTTATGTCATTAATTACTCACCATCATGTCGTTCCACGTCCGTAAGACCTTCGGAAGATATTTTGATGAAATCCGAGAGTTTTTTTTTTTTTTTATCCTCCATTGAAAGCAAGGAAATTTCCATCATTCAAGGTCCAGAAAGGTAGTAAAGACTACGTTAAAACAGTCGACATGACTGCAGTGGTTCACCCTTAATATTATGAAGCGATGAGAATATTTTTTGTGCACAAAAACAAAACAAAAATAACAATTTTATTCAACAAATTCGTCTCTCCCCTGTAATTCTCCTACGCTATTTACAACCTGGTCTCATGGAAAGATGTACCTGTTGGAACATTTTCACAAGACACAAAAATATGTCAGTACATGTCACTGCAGTTTCCAACAGAAATGAACATGTTTGATATCAGTAAGAAGCTCAAGATGAGCATAAAGCCCTTTCTGAGTGAACAGTTATGGCCACTGCTTTCTTAAATCAGTGATGGTGGGTGCTGGTAATATATTTGTTTGCTGCCGCTGGAGGCAAAAAGGTTGTTTCCATAAGTTGGTTAACTTCTGTTTTTTCAACCCCATTTATTCCATCTTGACGGTATATCTCGGTCCATGTCGCTGACATTTCTGCTCTACGGTTTCATCTGTCTCCTCCGGTGGGAGATCAGGCTGGAATCTGGTCCAGTCGTGTGTATCAGTAGACCCTCTCTTTAGTCCATCACCAGATGAACAGTGTTGGCGAAAGCTGGTGTTGGGTTCAGATTTTCAATCCTTGTGTTTAATTTGAATTAACAGTGAGGTAAAACCATTTCCGAGTACCTGACCATTGTCATGGTGATCAGCAAAACTTCGAGGATGATGTTTTGGCAGACTGTGACACATTGTCCGTGGGGTTTAGCTCATATTTCCTCATCTCATACTTGAAATCTTGTTCTCTACACAGTAAATTATAAATGGCTATTTCATGCTTGTAAGAGATCGACTGTCCATGACATCATTAACGGAAGCTTCTGGATCTCCAAGTGGAACCAATTTCTCATTTAGTTTGAAAAGTACATGTGACTGTTGACATCATAAACTGACTGCATGTCTTCAATGATAGTCTGAACGACTGAAGATGGAAGCAATAACTTAATTTCAGCCTGTAATTTCAAATAAAAGAGAGCAAGTTTCTTCAAAACTAATGTCTCAATGATATTTTCTGGACTAACCTCCAAATTCTCACTATTTCCAAATACACCAGTATGTTCTTCTGTCATCATATCACTGTCAATATTTTGAAAGCTTTCAGCTTCAGTCACAAGTTATGTGGTAACAATGGATTCACTTAGGTTTACCTCTGTTGAATTTTTATGATTATTAAAAATTGAGGGAACAAAATGGTATATCATGCACATGTTTTAGTAAATTGAGGTAACAAATTAGTAAATCGTGCGCAAAATTTAGCTTACTATTTTTCCCTGCATGTCATATCCGGGGCTCCATAGTTGTGGACCCCAGATTGAAAACCGCTTATCGGACATCAGACTTGTCTAAAAGGTGCCCTGTACCTTTAAAGGTGTTATAGAGGATGTTTTCGACGACTGAGAAACCAAAGACTGTTACTGAGTTTTTGAAATGAGCGCATGCGTAAGAACAACCCCCTCCTTCACAGCTCATTTCGAGGGAACGCCTCCCAAAACTCGTGCACGAGTATTGGAACACGAGTATTTGTTTACCACCGGCATTCGCTGTGTCGTGTTAGTGGATTCATTATGTCGGACTCACCGCAGGTAACTCATAATCTGCAGTTGTTACTCCTGACAAAAACATTGCATGCGGCGCCTGTGGAGTGTGGCAAGTTACTGGAGTGTGCATGTCCTCTATAGCATCTTTAAGGTTGCTCGTACACTTCTGTTATAAACAGGCCTGATCCTCTTGTTTGGTGTGTCAGGTGAGTCCGACAGTAACAGGTGTGAGTTGTATTGACTGAACTCATCACACAGACTGCCATTCTCAAGAGTGCTTTATTGCTCAACCTCCGTTTACAAGCAACATAAAGCAACACAGCTAAATGACGCCCTCTGTTGGTTAACTGTTACTATAGTCAGTATCAGTACATGAGTGTCAGCCTCTCTTTATCTTCACACACACACACACACACACACACACAGCGAGAGCTTCGTGTTCATGTCACTGGTAAGTTCTGCACTTATTTGCCATTTTATTTTTTACATGTTTAATTATGATACATAACAATTAGATTTTATGTTTGTCATAGCAAGGCTATTACTCTGTAGAGAAATGATTACTAAGCGATTACTAGCGAGCTTTATTCACTCTAAAATCATGTTGACATGTATATTGTTTATGTCTTGTGACTAAAAGAAAGGTTTAGATCAGTGATCACCAACCTTTTTAAGCCCAAGATTCCTGACCTCGACCTTTTTGAAAGACAATATCTACTTGATAGAAAAAGACAGCCCAGACTGTATTTAGTATTTTTTTCATGGCCAATTTAGATTCTGATTTATTTTATTTTTTTTTACAAGCATATTGGCCGATTCTGATACTAGTTGCAGATATTTATTATTAATATTATAATAATAAACAAAAATACATAGCCATTTCAAATTAGAGGGAAGCACTGCTTTTTAATCACAATCCAAACAAAGATGCTACGCATGTTGCATGAGCAGTTATTTTTTATTTGACTTAGATTTAATTTCAAGATTTAAAGCAAAAACAGAACTTTTTGACTTTATCTTTGTGAAATTATAAATGCTACACACACAAAAAAGCATGAAACAAAAACAGCAGACTGAATGGGATGCAAATTCACTCTCTGACAGCAGGTGGCGCTTATGGAGCAGCAGTGATACACTGTTTCCTTGGTTACCGCTGTAAACAAAGCTGAACTGCGCTAACAATTAGCTACTTTATTCTGAGGTAAGAGGAAAATAAAATGCCATTGCCATCGAAATCTTTCTGAAGACTGATCTTTTAGAGATGCATTCATATAAGCCCTCACCCCCAATTCATTATTTATATTTTATTTCTATATTTCGAGCATCGTGAACAGTGAGCTGCTCTGCCTGCTACAGACTTTTCTCCTTTTTGCGTTTGTCTTCAGCGTCTCTGGCCTCTTGTTAACGGCCTTTTACAAATCGCGATCGACGGGGTGGCGACCACTGGTTTAGATCGGTAAATAATAAGTAAATAATCACATATATTTTGGGTGAACTGTCCCTTTAACTACCTGGAACTGCTATTTTTTTTTTTTTTTTAGAACATTAAATTCAGCATTAAATAAATACTTCATATGCATTTAAAGTAAAATACATGCTTGTTAACGATTTCTGCATGTGTTTGTTCATTTATAAATAATAATAATAATTTGAACTCATGTTGATTTAAAATGCTGTAACTGAATCTTGGTGAGTTGACACACTTCTCTCTGGTGACGTATGCAGGACTTCTCCAATCATTTAGTCCAATTAAAGTCACCATGAAATATGAATTTTCTGATCATAGACGGAGGGTGAACCAGCTCCAGGGTAAGAGATGTGTTTCCCCTTTAAAAACACATTTACATAGATTTACATTCAATAGTTTCAAGTTAAATATCAACTTACACATCCCAGCATAAACACTCCTGATCAGTTATTTCTTATTAAAGTATCTATGTTCACAAAATACTCTTAATTTTTATCAGAAAATCAAGCTTACTGTATGAGGGATTTTGGCACGGCAGTAAAAAAGAGCGCTCCCTTTATGATCAATAAAAAGCTGTCATCATCATGATCTCACAAAGTTCTGTTATAATCAATGAAGCTGACGGCACAATGAATCTCTTATTTACAGAACTGTTTGTTATGACGAGAGGATTTTTGGGTGTTTTTGTTAAGTCCTAACTTAAACACCTCTGATTGGCTGTTGCATTTTGAAGAAATCAAAATATGTCTGTGATTGGCTACATTGCTCAATGCTGCAAAACACGTTGTAAATAGAAACCTTTGACGTTCTCCAGAGCGCAAACACAGATATGCTCTGGATCATTTGCCAAATCTGTTTCACCAGTATGTTATTATTACAGAGAAAACTGATCCTAGACCAGCAGTTATGGGCAGATTTTCCCTCTGAATCAATCAGAAGCAGCAGCAGTGTCTGTCTCTGTCACTTCTTCCATCTGATCGTGACTGTAAGGTTTCCAGAGCGCCTCTTGTCCTGACCGCTCCTCTGTTCCTGTTAGGTCACTGATGGTCAGTGATGTCTCTGCTGGTGTTCTCCGTGCCTCTGCTCCTGGTTGTGGCCGTGATGAAGGCTCTTTCCCGTTCACCGCTGTCGGCCCTGTGCCGTCAGGTGTATTCTGGCATACTGAAGCTTTCGCACAGGAAGGTCTGTGTCAGCTCCACTCACGCCTTTGTCTTCTCCAACTGCACCCACGGACAGGCTCAGAGTGTTCTGCTGACCTTTGACCTGTATTCCAACACACACGTGTTGGATAACAACACGGCCTCCAACATCGGCCCTCAGAAAGGTCAGACACTGGAGTCTGTTGATGCTTTATTTAACAGATAATATTCCTCTAATCTTCTGCTCTGTAGTAACACATCCTCTTGTCGTTGTAGGAGCGTTTCTGGATGAGATTGTGGCGCGTGAAGCTCCGCTGAGGGTTTTGGAGTTGGGGACACACTGTGGCTACGCTTCAGTCAGGATTCTGCGTCTGCTCCCTCCGTCTGGAAAACTGCTGACTGTAGAGCTGGATCCTCTGACAGCAGATCGAGGGGAGGAGATCATACTAGTGGCAGGCTTCAAAAATCAGCAGGTATTACATCATCGCTTTCGATTTTCATCATTAGTTGCTTTGTAACGACTCCCAATATTGGTGAGATTACACAAAAAAACTAATAAATACTGTTCAACCACCCTAATGTGCAAACTTAGTGTGTATCAATCAATCATAGCACACATAATCCGAACCCCTTCACACACCGACGATAAATGCAGGATGAACAGAGTCTGATCCCAAAGTCTCTCCAATATCAGCTGAAGCAAATATCTCTGAACACGTAAAAAGTCTGTCCCAAAAAGATATTCCAACGCTCACAGTGATGTGTCCAATAATCAAACAGCCACCAAACACTAGTGATCAAAACTTTTACAAATCTGTTATTTTGAATCATTGGTTCAGAGTGTGTTTCAAACTGCCAAAGTCACGTGATTTCAGTAAACAAGGCCCAAAATCTTAAAATCTGCATGTTTTTGCTCAGTTTCAGGTGCTGACATGCTCCTCGGCTGAGGCCATCTCTTCTTTACGCTCTCACACTGGGAATGATGGTCTGGATCTGGTTCTAATGGATCATGACCCTGAGCTTTACCTTCAAGACCTGCTGGCCTTACAGAGAGGGAATCTGCTCTCTTCCTCCTGTGTTGTGTTGATCAACAGAGCTCTGACGCCTGGAGCTCGAGACCTTCTGGAGCACGTGACAGCCAGACCGTAAAGATTCAGCGTGGGCAGACAACTCCATGGACTGATGGAGATACGCTGCCATACAGGAATGAGTCCTAAACCCCAGAACTGAGTTCGCATTATAGCACTTCTGGTTACATCGACACAAAGTCAGTGGGTTTTTGGTTAAATCCATAGACTGTAAAAAAAATATGGACATAGTGCATGTGATGTCACCCGTAGATTTCTGAAGAGCAGTTTTGAGGCGAAACCGCACGTCACTCCCGGTCTGAAAATGGGGAAAGAGGACTCCAACTCAGACTTGGTTGGAGCCCATGATGTGACTGGTTACTGAAACCATGTTAGCAGGCAAAGGATACTATCTAAAATATTAATATTCTAATAATATGACTTATCTTTATTAGTTAATAAAGATAAGTTATATCATTAGAAAGCTATAAAGGTTTACTGTCAATCTACGGCGTCTTTTTTACGATATGCTCCAGCACCAGTAACTTAATTGAAATTTGTGTCAGGTTTGCACGTCAACACGAAAAATCAAACAGGACTTCATACCTTTATAATGAAATAGTGATCGCGAAATAAATCCAATCCGTTGCACTTGGGTAAAATGTCCATGAGTGTCCATTGAAAAACAAAACAAAACAAAACAAAAAAAAACAGTACAAAATCCATGAAATATTAATATATTATCCATTTGCATCACATTTCTTCTGAATGATCTGCTCTCCATCATCGTTCTTCAAGAACAGCGTTTATGATGTAAAACTGTATATGATCATATCTCACAAAAAAATGAGTCCGCGTCTAAAATGCAGCAGTTTTAGTTATAACATCCAAGCAGTGCTGTCGGAGTTTGTGGTGTCTTGAGAGGGATATTCTCCAGCCAGAGTCATAGTAAATCTCACGAACAAAACTTTTAGCCAATGCCACAGCGATCCTTTATCTTCCGCATGCGAGCACATCTACACAGACGCACATCTGTGTCGAAGCAGCAAACCATATTATTTTGTAATTGTATAAAATAATCCCAAAAAAAACACAAACATGGCAGAGATGTTAAATTCAGCAGCTGGAATTAGGTGAGGTAACATAATGGCTCACAGACAGCAGCACGATCCACCTGTCACTCAAGTGACCACGCCCTTAATTATGCAGAACTTTAAGGCTTAATATAATTTAAACGGATGAGTTATAAAAAAATTCACCTCCCTCAGAGTTGTCATGAAGGGCAACATTAGCAGTATAGACCAAAACCACAATTTGTACCAACCTGTAAACGTTTTTTTTTTCTGCTGTAAAATTGGCCATTTTAAAATGGGACTTAATGAGATTCTGCTCTCTTTTGGAGCCTGTCCCTAGTGGCCAGTCGATGAATTGCAGTTTAAGTGACTTCCATATTGGCCTCAAGAGAAACTGGGGGAGGTTGCCGCTTGGTTAAATCCCTGAACTAATGTGTGGTTGACACAAGTTCAAAATATTTTCAGGTTTTAATCTATGTTAAACATGTCAAACAGGAAAACTCTACTCATTTACATTCATATGCTTGTTTAATTTTGTCTTCAGATAAGATCTTGCAGTAGTCTTTACTTTATTAGTATGGTGTTTACTGAGGTTAGTCTTTAAATATCACTTCATACATTAAGCCACGTTAAGAGCTTTTTCATGTTAAGTGTTTTAGAAAGTCACATTTTTTCTTGTCCATTATTAAGCGAGAACATTGATTGCAAAAATTGGACTTTTTTTTTGTTTCTTCTGCTTATGTGGCTTCATTAAAGTGAACTTTCCAAACAAAAGTAGTTGTTCTTAACTGTATATTTATATTATATTATATTTACATATTATTATATTTGTAGGCCAGATACTGAAGATTTCTGCTGACAGACTTATCTGAGCTTCTAATAACACAAAACAACCATTTGATTGAATATTAAACCAACATTAATCATTCAATATCACATGTTTATGATGCTCATGCTAACGCACATGCTGCTTTATTTAATTGTAAAGTCTGAGTCTCTTCCGCCTATATGAAACACATTTAGATGTTAATCACACACACACACACACACACACACACACACACACACACACATAAATAAATAAATAAGTAAATATATATATATATATATATATATATATATATATATATATATATATATATATATATATATATATATATATATATATATATATATATATATATAATCATAAAGGTCTCTAGAATCATTCAGACAAAACAAATCTTACAAGAGATCTATAGTTTTTTGTACACTTAGTCAAAAGACCAAGCGTCAATGCGAGTCAAGAGACCAAGTTCAAATGACTTGGGATACGTATATCATTGGAAAATGGGGTGTTAATAGCTTAATATGTCAAGGTTACTGGTTTAGTGTTTTTTGCTTTCATAATATTTTATATTGTTATATATTGTATTTTTTTTTAATTATTATTGTATATCTCTGTGACCCTGGACCACAAAACAGTTGAAATTGAAAAACAAGCTTTCCATTGATGTATGGATGATCCATTGATGTATGGATGTTAGGATAAGACGATATTTGGCTGAGACTCAACTACTTGAAAATCTGGAATCTGAAGGTGTAAAAAAAAAAAAAAATCAAAATATTGAGAAAATCCCCTTTAAAGTTGTCCAAATTAAGTCCTTATCAATGCATATCCACTCACAAAAATACATTTTTAATATGTTTATGTTAGAACATTTACAAAATATCTTCATGGAACATGATCTTTACTTAATATCCTAATGATTTTTGGCATAAAAGAAAAAACAAAAAAAATCGTTAATTGTGACCCATACAATGTTTTGTTGGCTATTGCTACAAATATACCCGTGCGGCTTATGACTGGTTTTGTGGTCCAGGGTCACATATAGATGTTTTTTTTTTTTTTTTTTTTCTAATGAAATATTATGTCATTTAACTTTTTGATTCACAATGCCCTGTTGGGAAAACTTAATGGCTGCACTTTGTTCTGAACTTTGTTCTGCACTTTAAGACAAAACATATTTTTTGTGTTTTCATATTCAAGAGATTATAAACTAGATGCAGCCTTTTTGAGGTTTGTGTTGAATGTTCTTCGACTTTTATACATAATAAATTAGTTTATGGAATAAAGATTGATCTGATGAAAGCAGTTATTTTGAGTTAGATGCCAAATGTTCTCCTCCTATTCAAATTTGACACTGAAGGGGTGCATACAACATATTTGCCGCACATTCAAATAGGATGAGAAAAAAGAAAAGAAAAAAAAAAAAACTGTGGAAAATAAATGCAGAACATGTTCCACATAGGACACTATTACCAGAACTATATGCATGAAACCATTCATAAAAAATTGGGCACAAATTAGATATTTAGCTCATCCACAGAACAAATCTTCTAGCTACTCTCTAATAGCAGCATGGTCTGTTTGAAACTTTTAGCACAGGATGAAGGCCAGAGAAGAGATTAATGTTTATGCAGGTGCAGATTCAGCTAAGAGACCTTACAGTTTAAATCCCAGAGGCCTGAAATCATTTATATTCTGCACATATATCTGAACTGTCTAATAAATATACTAAACTGTCACATTTTATTGTCTTTCAGTATCTCTGTATATGATATGACAATGTTATAATATTATCTTTGTCAAATAAATCTTATAAAACTTAATTTTTCATACTAAACAAAGCACAGGCCTCGTTAGATCAGTGTTAGGCTGAAATCACAGTGTTTTGTGCTCGGAACTATATTGAGGGGAGGGGCGTGTTGCGCCTTGTGACGCGGTGCTGGTTTCTCTCAGGTCCTGTAAGCAACTGTAAAAGTCCTCCTACTAACAACACTCGTCTATCCATTCTTTATCATCGCTTAGATAGAGTTGTGTTAAACATGTCTGGAAGAGGCAAAGGCGGTAAAGGGCTCGGAAAAGGAGGCGCCAAGCGTCACCGTAAAGTTCTGCGCGATAACATCCAGGGAATCACCAAACCCGCCATCCGTCGTCTCGCTCGCCGTGGCGGTGTCAAGCGCATCTCCGGTCTGATCTACGAGGAGACCCGCGGAGTGTTGAAGGTGTTTCTGGAGAACGTCATCCGCGATGCCGTCACCTACACCGAGCACGCCAAGAGAAAGACCGTGACCGCCATGGATGTTGTGTACGCGCTGAAGCGACAGGGACGCACTCTGTACGGCTTCGGAGGATAAACTTCTGAAACCAGGAACAACTACACCAACCCAACGGCTCTTTTCAAGAGCCACCCACTCTCTCACATTAAAGAGTCTGAAGTTTAGTTGATAAAAGTTTTTTTTTTTTTTTTTTTTTTTTTTTATTGAAAATTTTACCTTTGTTTCTTGGATTCAGAGAAAATGTTACTAAATATAAACTATTTCACAGTAAAATATCCGGATTAGTAATAACTTTTCTTTTAGTTCTCTTTAATGATGATACCCAGAATATGTTGGTTTAAGTGGCGCACAAAAGACCTTTTCTAATATTACACAACGTTTAAAGATATAACTAACTTTAAATTAGATCAGAATGGGACTGAAGTTTTCAGAGTTCAAAATGCAGAAAACATTAACGAAACTGGTATTTGTTTTACACAAATGGGCTTTTGTTTATTATTCGTGTAGTTTCAACAGTTTCGTGAATCAATGAAGTCTCGAGGAAAAACTGCTTTTAAAGGATGTCTGACAGATAATGGTCTCTTTCCTCCAACACTCCCTCAATGGGTCTAAAGAGGCTTTTAAAATTACACGATGTTTCACAATATTTGTCTAGAATCGCTTATTTTCTCAAACTAATAATAAAAAGAGCGGGAAACGAAACGAAACAGTCAGGGTGTAGTTCAAACTTTGAGCGGTTGGCGGCGGCGCATGTGATTGGCTCTCATTCCGCTCGTGATGCTTTGAGTTGTCCAATGAAATACGAGTTTATGGGTTTGGCCTATTAAAAGAGGCGATCAGAGAGTTTGTGTATCTCTTTGAAAATTAGCATAGGGCGGTGAATAAATATCTCTGTGTCGCTTCTGTCCTCATATTGCTTTGTGAAGTTTGTGTTCAAAAAGCATCATGCCTGAACCAGCAAAGTCCGCGCCTAAGAAGGGCTCCAAGAAGGCCGTCACGAAGACCGCCGGTAAGGGAGGAAAGAAGCGCAAGAGGTCCAGGAAGGAGAGCTACGCTATCTACGTCTACAAAGTCCTGAAGCAGGTTCATCCTGACACCGGCATCTCTTCCAAGGCGATGGGCATCATGAACTCTTTCGTCAACGACATCTTCGAGCGCATCGCCGGTGAGTCGTCTCGTCTCGCTCACTACAACAAGCGCTCCACCATCACTTCTAGAGAGATCCAGACCGCCGTGCGTCTGCTGCTGCCCGGAGAGCTGGCCAAACACGCCGTGTCCGAGGGCACCAAGGCCGTCACCAAGTACACCAGCTCCAAGTAGAGATTCAACCGAGACTCTCAGCGACCCAGAGGCTCTTTTAAGAGCCACCCAACTTCTCCTTAAAGAGCTTCTGTTTGTAGAATTTGTTTAGAACTAAATGTGATGTATGGAAAAAATGAGTTGGAAATAGGTGGACTTTCTAAACTCTCAAGATTGTAACTTCATGCACGTCTAATCCAAAGCTAGTTTTCGTCCTTGTTCAGAGACCTGTTCTAGGGTCATTCTACAGAAACGTCCACTTTTGGTATGACAAAATGTCTTAAAATGTATTTCTTTTTTTTAACTTTTAAACTTAGTGTAATATAATAATGTTGTCTTAGACTTTTTTGAATACACATAAATGACAGCTTAATGATTTTTTATTTTTTTGTACATTTATTTAAAGACTGCATGTCCCCTTTTTTTGTCACTGGTGTTACTTTACTTCTCTGGCATTTTCAAATGTTTTTATGAAATGTTATTTTTCAATTTTTCCAGCACATGCAGTCCGAGTTACAGAATAATAATGATAATGCAAAAAATAAGGAGATTATGTGTTATTTATTTTAATCAGGTTAGTTAAAAGTGTGATTGAATGATGATAATTCAATTGCGCAACCATGTGTTTGCTATAACAATGGAAATATTTGAAAAACAGTTATAAAAAAGTAATGATGCAATCCTTTAAATCTTAATTCTTGAGTGTAGCAGAATTTATGGATGTAAAATTGTCACATATGACACATTTTATTTAATGTGACAGACAAAAAACAGTAACACCAGTGACACAATGAATCACCAGTGACGTATACATAAGACCAAAGATCCTTAATTTTTCAACTATAATTAAGTAGATTGGACTAAATTTTTACATTTGGTGTACAATACAAGACTTATCATTGACACTTAGTGAAAGCAGTCAGTAAAAGATCATAAAAAAAAACATTTTAAAACTGTCTGTAAAATATGCTGTCCGTAAAGGCGCTGCACTGAATTTAGCCATATATCCTTAATTTAGCCATTTCTAACCAAAGGAGGATTAACAATGAGAAAGAAAAGTTATAATCATGTAATCTTAGTGCTATTTTATGCAAAAGAACTAAATGAATAGCTTTAAATAAAGTTTATCTATAAATGGGTAACACCAGTGACATTTTTAATGAAAAATGCATTTTACAAAATGGCTGCTGCAAGGTGTCAAACCACATGTTGTCAGTCATGATATATTCACTAAATCAAGTAATTTAATCCATTTGTACTCTAGTTTTTTTTTTTTTTAATTACCTAGCAATAAAGTAGGTCACACCAGTGACTTCAACTAAAAGCTTCATATGAAATTATGATTTTCTAATTCAAATTTCTGATAACTGAAAAGAGATAGTGGACTTTCCATCGGCCTTTCTTCATGGATCTTCAGGAAATAGGAAGAAGGAAGTCAAGTGATGTCATCAGTGTGATTATTTATTTCAAAATAAGAGATTTTTGTTAAAGGTAACACCAGTGACACAACACCAGGGGACCACTACATTCATTATATATTTAATAATATTTATTTGGCATTTGTTTTTTTTTTATGTCATTTACATGATATATTTGATAGTTATGTATACATTATTGTATTTGAAATGGTAGAAAAACCTGTTTCTGAGCTCAAAATAAAGCACTTTCCCTGTACATGACTGTGGGGACGAGCACTTCTGTGGTGTTTGGAATTTTTATAATTAATTAAAAAACAAATATTGCCACATTGATGGCTCAAGAAGGTTTCATTGTTCAAATATCATATTGAAAAGTGGACGTTTCTGTAATGGGGGGGGGATAATCCAGATAAACTATGGCTGTTTAGAATGACGTGGATAAAGGAAAATAGTTTACAGTTTTGGACAAATTAATTTAAATGCACAGCTGAAATCTCAATTTTAGCCCTCAAATGTTGTTACAAATTGTGTACTTTTATTGCTGTTAAAGCACTTCAAGCTTGAGCTCATTAATAACACTTGCTCCATCATGAGAAATCTGCATATTAATGGGGATCAGGTTTACTTTATAATCACATGCTTTGTAAATGCATGAAGTTCATTACTGTAGATGGGAGCATTTGGGCCTACTTAAGTTGACTTCTGATTCTCATTGTCTGATTCTCATAGTAATATTATTTTAGTGAAATTCACTTGTCAGGAGGGTGTTTCTACAATAAAGTCTGATAAATCTTTCAGTCTTTGGATTTGTCATTGTCAGCTTATTATGGACTAATGCCCTGCAGCTGTCTGAAAATGTTTTTTTTTTTTTTAAGAAATATCTTCCAACTAACTTGTCAAATGATGACTGAAGCATCTAAGACTGAAGGACAATAATGAGAACTGAATATTACTGGAGCAGCTATTATGATGCTCAATGAAAGAAATCTGGTTGACAAACATTAGTGATAATATAGCATATTGAGAGGTTTATAGCATTTTGAGAAAGCCGGTCATTTTTGACCTGGAACACTAGTGTGACTTAGTGCCATTTTGTACAAAATAAAAGCATTTCAAAACAAGCTTCCTAGTTAAACATTAAAGCATGGTCCATGTACATTTTGATAGTTTGTTTTCCAATTTGAAATGAAATAAGCAGAAACGACAAAAAAACGACCCTTTGTTGTTGTTTTTTTTTCATTTTTGTTTTTGTTTTGTTTACTGAAAAAATGTAGAGTGTCTTTGGCTTGCAGAGCTTTGACTTGATCCCATAGGGCCATGGGTGTGTTCATGGTCCTGAGATATGTTAAAATGACAGGAAGGTTGCTCAGGAGTGCATTGGCAGACTTCAATTGGCATGCCCATCTTGTTGTGGAGAGCTGTACAAGTTCACATGGATTTAATCCAAGTTGTTTCTGGATTTCTACAAACTTGTGATTCACAAGGGAACTACTGAAAAATGTGTACACATTCTCCAGTAATTCAAAGAATGCAGTAGCTTCAGGTATAGCTTTGCACGTGTGGCATAGGACAAGGTTGAGCTAAGGGTGTTGCTCTCTGAAGCGGGCTTGGACACCCCGCCATGATGAATTCGATCCTCAGCTGGACTGAACTGGAATAAATACTTTGAATGTTGCGATCCTATCGGACATATGATAGTGACCTGAATCGTAACAAAGCACTGTTCACCAGAGGAGAACTGGCCCCCGACTAAGCCTGGTTTATCCCATTTTTTTTTTTTTTTTTTTTTTTTTTTTTTCTCCATTTTAACACCTGTTTGCCACCTGATGTCACCTGTTGGAGTTTGGGTTCCTTGCCACTGTCACCTTTGGCTTGCTTAGTTGGGGACACTTGACATTTGATATTCAACAGTGCTTTGATCTGCCTGCATTGACACCATTTTCTTTAAGAGCTGCTGTGCAGCCAAAATTATAATTATATACAGTTGTCACTGTAAAGCTGCTTTGACACAATCTGCATTGTAAAAAGTGCTATATAAATAAAGGTGACTTGACTTGACCCCCCACTGCTCCACTCATGACAGATGCACCATCGTAGGCTTGTGCTACACACATAAGATCACCCAAACTGTGCATCTGTAGCACTTCCTCTATTGCATCTGCAATGGACTGTGCATCAAAGCTCTGAAGTTTCTGCAACCCAAGGAAACACTCTCGCACTGAACCCTCTTGTGTAACAAAACACACACAGACAGCAAGCTGCTCAGTGTGTCTGTCTTTAGCTTTATCTGCCATCACAGAGTACATCTCTGAGATCTTCATTTGCTTGATGATGTCTTCTGTGATCTCTTGTGAAATGCTATTTATCATTTCTTTTTGGGAGAAATGAGAGAGGTGTGTGGTATGAGAAGGCGGAGTATATTTTTGTAAAAATGGGTCAAATTGTTTGAGGAGCTTCATAACTTTCAATAAAGCTGCCTTGATTTTGGCTAGACTCCTGCTCATCATGCCCATGGAACGGGATGCCTTGCTTTCCTAAAAAGGTGGTTACTGCCACAATGCGATGAAGGTATTGGTGCCTCTCTGATATCTCTGCTGCACTAGCCATTTTCAGCTGCTCAATTACATCCCCTTGAGTTTCCGTGCTTTTAAAACTCTGCCAACATGTGATGGTAAACGTATGGAGGGCAGAATTCTCATGCTCCCGAAAGGATTCCAAAGCCCTCTTCCAAATTGAAAACCCAGAGCTACTTAGGGCATCTTTATTGTTGCTAATGTTCTGCCTTCCATACAGATGACAAGAGAAGCAAAATGCGGAGTTTCGCACTACAGAGTACTCCAACCATTTAACACTCTGAGGTCTGAGGTATCGCCGGCGATACCACCGCGGTTTTTTTCTTACCAGTGTGAAAGAGACTCAGAATACTCCGTCAATGTTGCACATACAATTAAGAGCTATACACCATTTTAATCTGTTGAATAACTTCTTTTATTTGTGTACACTCAGAGTAAAAACAAAATGTTGTGCTTTTTGCAAAATAAATAAAACTAACATGATGCGTGATCTCTCGTCTCCCTCTGAACAAAGTCCAATCTGATAGTTCTCAGAAAATGAACTGTAACTTAATGAATACTAATCACACAAAAAATTAGACTTATGTCTAAAAAAATGTTGAAATGTCAGGTTTTAAATCGTGTAAGTCAAATCGAAAACAAACATTCTGTGTTTATGTAATCTGTATGAAAAGAGAGCCATGTCAGAAATCCGAGATTCAGCTCATTACCCGCTAATGCGGCCACGCCCACGGAGGGAGCGCTATTCAGACGCAAATTCAGTCAATACATGCATACATCGTCTCAATCGTGTATTTATTGTCTTGAAAAGTGTTTTGAATAGCCATAGTTAGTGATCTCTGGCCTCTGTTAGTTCAGTTAGTTCCTGGATTGCCTATTCTTCTTTAGTGCTCAGGCATTTGTGGACTAAAAGGTGCACAGAGCGCCCTCCGGCTGCAAGTATGAATTGAAAACACAGTATCCAGCACTCATAGTGATGACAGTAAATATTGAATAATTACTCCTCTGTATAGAAAATTGACATAAACATATGAGAATCCATCAATATTTCTCCAAATGTGCATGCTTTTAAGCTAAAAGCCTATATGAAATGCCATAGAGGTAACATAATTGTTCAGACACTTTGCATCACAGAAATACATTATATTTTAAAGACTATAATAGAATACCATTATTTTAAATTGTAATAATATTTCACAGTGTTGCTGTTTTTTTCTGTATGTTTGATTTACACCATGATGAGCTTGAGACATGATCACAGAGGGGTTTTTCACAGCCTACCTGTCTGAAAGAGCTCATTATTTATGCAGCTCATTAGAGCTCTTTATGCAATTCTTTTGTCTTCTCAGGTGAGAATCACCCATTATTCATGATGATTCATGCCTCCATGCATACTGTGTTTCTTGACCAAAGATGTTTTAGAAAATTTAAATCTCTCTATTGTTTTATATGAAGGAGTAGGAAGGATAATTTTTACATAATTTTGAAGCAAAAACTCTAGTCTACAATCTCCAATACCCAGAAGTCTTGTGAACACAGATTTAATATAATTTTTTTGGCCTTATTTCAGTGACTTAAGTTTTTTGTTTTTTCAATAACCACGCATAAACGTTATTCCTTCAAAAACAAAAACATGTACATACATGTTCCTCACATATTATGGTAACCTAGTTTGTGCTGAATACAGTCTAATGACACTTTTGTCATTAATATGTTTATGAACAACTGAAAAAAGCACAAATGTCAGGGCATGTCAAAACTTCTCCAGGCCCCAAATCAGCCTCAGACTCCAGAGGGTTAAACTGCTCAAACCAATTTTTGTTAAAGGTGCTGTAGAACATGTTTTCAAAAGATGTAATATAAGTCTAAGGTGTCCCCTGAATGTGTCTGTGAAGTTTCAGCTCAAAATACCCCATAGATTTTTTTATTTTTTTTATTCATTTTTTTAACTGCCTATTTTGGGGCATCACTTAAATATGCGCCGATTCAGGCTGCGGCCCCTTTAAATTCTCATGCTCCCCACCCACGGAGCTAGCGCTTGCCTTAAACAGCATAAACAAAGTTCACACAGCTAATATAACCCTCAAAATGGATCTTTACAAAGTGTTCGTCATGCAGCATGTCTAATCACGTAAGTATGGTATTTATTTGGATGTATACATTTGATTCTGAATGAGTTTGATAGTGCTCCGTGGCTAAAGCTAACATTACACACTGTTGGAGAGAGATTTATAAAGAATGAAGTTGTGTTTATGAATTATACAGACTGCAAGTGTTTAAAAAATGAAAATAATGACAGTCTTGTCTCTATGAATACAGTAAGAAATGATGATAACTTTAACCACATTTAACAGTACATTTAGCAACATGCTAACGAAACATTTAGAAAGACAATTTACAAATATCACTAAAAATATCATGTTATCATGGATCATGTCAGTTATTATCGCTCCATCTGCCATTTTTCGCTGTTGTCCTTGCTTGCTTACCTAGTCTGATTATTCAGCTGTGCACAGATCCAGACGTTAATACTGGCTTGTGTAATGCCTTGAACATGGGCCGGCATATGCAAATATTGTGGGCGTACATATTAATGTATATTAATGTTACGTAACAGTCGGTGTTATGTTGAGATTCGCCTGTTCTTCTGAGGTCTTTTTAACAAATGAGATTTATATAAGGAGGAGGAAACAATGGTGTTTGAGACTCACTGTATGTCATTTCCATGTACTGAACTCTTGTTATTCAGCTATGCCAAGGTAAATTCAATTTTCAATTTTTCAATTTTTCTATGGCACCTTTAAAAAATTGGTTATGTGTAAGTGTACTTCTGGAAAGCATTTAATATGGGGGAAAAACACACAGCATCCATAAAATGCATGTAAAATTATACTGCAGATTGAATGGGTTTTCCCCTCTGCCTCTGCTTTTCCTCTTTAACAATCTTCAGTATCTGTCCATTTTCTCACCTGGTTCTTCTTGTTCTCTCTCTCTCTCTCTCTCTCTCTCTCTCTCTCTCTCTCTCTCTCTGTCCTCTCTCTCTCCATTTTCCTCTCTCTGTCCTTGCACTACAATCACACAAAAAGCCTACTTTATTTAAAGGTGCTCTAAGCGATGTCACAATGTTTTTAGGCCAAAACATTTTTTGTCACATACAGCAAACATCTCCTCACTATCCGCTACCTGCCTGTTCCCTGAACACACTGTAAAAAAACGCGGTCTCTGTAGTCGCCACAATCTCCGAAAATGGCAATAAAAACAAACTGGTGCAGCCTGGACCACGAAACATAATAAACATGCTCCAGCCAATAACCGACAAGAATGATTTTAAATGCGCGTTCCATGACTGTTTCAGGAAGCACGGAGGGGAAGGGGAGGAGGAGGAGGAGGAGGAGGGAGGGTCTAGCTAGCCTCTGTTTTGTTTGACAACACTTCGAACGTCAACAGGAAGTTACTCCACCCAGGATCGCTTAGAGCACCTTTAACTAATGGCATTTAATCTGATAATAAATAAATAAATTTAAGGTTGGGGAGAGTCTACATAACCGTTTATTAATACATTTCTTATGTGAAATTGGACTTCACCACAATGAATGTGAACAAAGATGTGAAAAAGCAAATTGCTTTGGCATATATATGGTTATGTACACTTTCTCACGTTAGCAAAACGTTATTTTAAGCTTAGCATAATATTCCTGCAACATTCTCCACCAAATTTCATTAACAATACAACATTCAAAGAACGTTTATATGGAACATTACAAGAACGATAAAATGTCCACATTAAACATGCAATGTCATTTTTTATATATCATCTGGATTTAAGTAAAACATATCCAAAGGAATTTTTGAAATATTTGATGTACTTTGGATTTGATGAGTTGTATCTCCTGAGACATGGGTATAAAATAAGTATTATCCACAGTATTGACAATGAATGGTGTCTCAATGTAAACTGGGCTCCCTGTACTGGTCAATAATAAATAAATAAATGTGACAATGTTAATATTTACTTGTAAAACTGATATTATTATGTTTAGTTGACTACATCTTTGCAATTTTAACTAGATATTTTCTTGCAGAGTTTCACGCAGCTCATTTTATGGTAGAACAGGGGTGTCCAACCCTGCGGCTGGAGGGCTACTGTCCTGCAGAGTTTAACTCCAATCCGGATCAAACACACCATTTTAGTTGACAGATGTTTCAGTTATTTAGGTATGTTTTTAAGACTTTCCAGTTGGTTTGTTTGTGTCTAGTGCGAATGTGTTGTTGTATGTATACATATCCAGTTGGGCTGTTTGTTAATTGCTTGGCTCAAGAGTAATAATCGCCATTAAAGGGTTAGTTTACCTAAAAAAAAAAAAAAAAATCTTCTGTATATCTTCTGTCTATCTTCTGTATGATTTCACATGAGTCTCTTCAGACCTTACTGTACATGAATTATGAGCTTCCAGAACTTCTGATTGAGGCTGTGTGTGACCTAATTGAACTCTTTTCCATAAATTGAACACAGAAATAAATAAAAAAAAGTATAAATATCAAAAACAAAGTTAGTCTTATTAAGTGCAAACAATAAGTGCAACTATAATCAAGGTACTCTCTCAATGTACAAAGTGCGAACAGAGATCAGAGCTAAGAGGTGGTTACAACTGCCTAAGATAGGTTTGATATTGGGAGACATGCTATTGTATGTATTTTGCACGCATCAGGGAGCTTGTGTTTTACTTTCGCTTTGAAATTTAAAAGTGGCTGAGCGTGCACTCCATAAGATGAGACATTTATAAGATGCTTTGGCTCAGTTGGGCAATACTGTGATCAGTGATCTTGCCTTACTCTCGTCACATGATCAGAGAACTGTGATTCCTGCTGCACTGTGTGCGAACTCTTGCTGGATGAGCAGAGCAGATGTTTACAATAGTTTACAATTGAAGCAACTCCACTAGAAATCTTGTTACACCCCTAGTGCAGGAACATTATTCCAACCATAAAATAACATTTAACATTAATGAATGTGGACATTTTAACATTCTTGGAATGTTCCAAATAAACGTTCTTTGAATGTTGTGTTAATAAAATGTAGATCAAAAGAATAAAATGAAGGTCAAAAGAACATTGCAGGAACGTTATGCTAACCTTAAGATAACGTTCCAGCAATGTTAAGCAAACTGGACATTTCCACAGTTTAGAACATTTCAACTCACCATTCCCACAACCAAAACAGAACGTTTGGAAACATAACTTTTTTATCTGGGGATGTGTCCAGTGTGTCTGGATCTGTACCGTGATCCTCATCTGCTGCCATAAGTTATTACTACATATGAACTTCTTTACAAACATTTTTTTAATGGATTTTCTTGTGGATGAGATGGAGCAGATAGTAAAAGAAAAACATCATCAAGTGTCCAGCATGCATGCGGTCTTTCAGTTTGGTTAAACCGTTCTCATGTGTGCTGGACACTTGATTTTCTTTCTCTATCTGCTGCATCTCATCCATGAACAACCTCTTTAACTCTTGTGCGGTGATCAAAACCCTTTGCCTAATTTGGTGTTCGGGTCAAAAATGATGACCTTTTAAAATTGCTTGTATGTCTCTCAGTTCACTTTATTATCTCTAAATATTGGATTCAATCTTTTTTTAAGCTTATTTTCTTTCGATTAGCACAGGTTTTGTATTTCTTTTTTGGATCTGGCTGATTGCAGGCCTCATTACTCTGAACTTATGCACCTCAATTGTTGACTGAAAAAAAAAAAAAAAAAAAAAAACATTTAATGGTAATTTTGGCAAAATTGAATGAAATTTTAATATATTCTTTACAATTGTTCACACTAATGTGCTTTAATGTGTAACTAGGAAGCTTGTTTTGAAATTATTTTATTTGGTACAAAATGGCACAAAGTCACACTTGTGTTGCAGGTCAGAAATGACCAGCCTACATAAAATTGCTCATAAATCTCTATATGCCATATTGTCACCAATATTTGACAACTTAATTTTTTTCAGTTAGCATCATAATCCAGTAATATTCAGTTCTCATTATTGTCCTTCAGTCTTAAATGCTTCAGTCACCATCATTTGACAGATCATTTGAAAGATACTTTTTTAATAAACATTTTCAGACAGCTGCAGGGCATTAGTCCATAATAAACTGACAATGAGAAATCCAAAGACTAAAATATTAGACTTTATTGTAAAAACACCCTCCTGACAAGTGAATATCACTAAACTTTACTAGTGTAGACTATTAAAATCAATCAGAAGTCAACTTAACTAGACCCAAATGCTCCTGTCTACAGTAATGAACCTTATAATCACATGCTTTGTAAATGCATATAGTAAACTTGATCTCAATTAATATGCAGATTTCTGATGATGTAGAAACAGTTACTAATGAGCTCAAGTTTTGAAGTGCTTTAACAGCAATAGAAGTACACGATTTCCAACTCGATTTTTTGATACATCACATTTAGTTTTAAACAGATTCTACAAACAACAAACTCTTTAAGGAGAAGATGGGTAAAACTGTAAACTATGTTCCTTTATCCACGTCATTCCAAACAGCCATAGTTTACCTTGGATTAGACGTGCATGAAGTTACAATCATGAGAGTTTAGAAAGTCCACCCATTTCCAACTCATTTTTTCCAAATCACATTTAGTTCTAAACAGATTCTACAAACAGAAGCTCTTTAAGGAGAAGTTGGGTGGCTCTTAAAAGAGCCTTTGGGTCGCTGAGAGTCTCGGTTGAATCTCTACTTGGAGCTGGTGTACTTGGTGACGGCCTTGGTGCCCTCGGACACGGCGTGTTTGGCCAGCTCTCCGGGCAGCAGCAGACGCACGGCGGTCTGGATCTCTCTAGAAGTGATGGTGGAGCGCTTGTTGTAGTGAGCGAGACGAGACGACTCACCGGCGATGCGCTCGAAGATGTCGTTGACGAAAGAGTTCATGATGCCCATCGCCTTGGAAGAGATGCCGGTGTCAGGATGAACCTGCTTCAGGACTTTGTAGACGTAGATAGCGTAGCTCTCCTTCCTGGACCTCTTGCGCTTCTTTCCTCCCTTACCGGCGGTCTTCGTGACGGCCTTCTTGGAGCCCTTCTTAGGCGCGGACTTTGCTGGTTCAGGCATGATGCTTTTTGAACACAAACTTCTCAAAGCAATGTGAGGACAGAAGAGACACAGAGATATTTATTCACCGCCCTATGCTAATTTTCTAAGAGATACACAAACTCTCTGATCGCCTCTTTTAAAAAGCCAAACCCATAAACTCGTATTTCATTGGACAACTCAAAGCATCACGAGCGGAATGAGAGCCAATCACATGCGCCGCCGCCAACCGCTCAAAGTTTGAACTACACCCTGACTGTGTCCTTTGTTTCGTTTCCCGCTCTTTTTATTATTAGTTTGAGAAAATAAGCGATTCTAGACAAATATTGTGAACCATCGTGTGATTTTAAAAGCCCTTTAGACCCATTGAGGGAGTGTTGGAGGAAAGAGACCATTATCAGTCAGACATCCTTTAAAAACAGTTTTTCCTCGAGACTTCATTGATTCATGAATCTGTTGAAACTATACACGAATAATAAACAAAAGACCATTTGTGTAAAACAAACACTAGTTTCGTTAATGTTTTCTGCATTTTCATATCTGCTAACTTTAGTCCCATTCTGATCTAATTTAAAGTTAGTTATATCGTTTAAACATTGTGTGAATATTAGAAAAGGTCTTTTGTGCGCCACTTAAACCAACATATTCTGGGTATCATCATTAAAGAGAACTAAAAGAAAAGTTATTACTAATCCCGATATTTTACTGTGAAATAGTTGATATTTACAAACATTTTCTCTGAATCCAAGAAACAAAGCATTTTATCAACTAAATTCATATATGGCTCTTTATGTGAGAGAGTGGGTGGCTCTTAAAAGAGCCGTTGGGTTTGTGTAGTTGTTCCTGGTTTCAGAAGTTTATCCTCCGAAGCCGTACAGAGTGCGTCCCTGTCGCTTCAGCGCGTACACAACATCCATGGCGGTCACGGTCTTTCTCTTGGCGTGCTCGGTGTAGGTGACGGCATCGCGGATGACGTTCTCCAGAAACACCTTCAACACTCCGCGGGTCTCCTCGTAGATCAGACCGGAGATGCGCTTGACACCGCCACGGCGAGCGAGACGACGGATGGCGGGTTTGGTGATTCCCTGGATGTTATCGCGCAGAACTTTACGGTGACGCTTGGCGCCTCCTTTTCCGAGCCCTTTACCGCCTTTGCCTCTTCCAGACATGTTTAACACAACTCTATCAAACGATGATAAAGAATGGTAGATGAGTGTGTTAGTAGGAGGACTTTTACATTTGTTTACAGGACCTGAGAGAAACCAGCACCGCGTCACAAGGCGCAACACGCCCCTCCCCTCAATATAGTTCGAGCACAAAACACTGTGATTTCACCCTAACACTGATCTAACGAGGCCTGTCCTTTGTTTAATATGAAAAATTAAGTTTTATAAGATTTATTTGACAAAGATAATATTATAACATTGTCATATCATATACAGAAATACTGAATGACAATAAAATGAATCAGAATCAGAATCAGAAAGAGCTTTATTGCCAGGTATGTTGTTTACACATACTAGGAATTTGTTTTAGTGACAGAAGCTCCACAGTGCAACAGAGTAACAGCGACAAGACAAGACACATAATAAAAAGAATAAAATAATAATATACAAATTCACAAGATAGACAAAGAGCAAAAAAAGCAAAAGACAATATATATTATAGACAATTGTATGTACAATTATGTGTGCAAATTGAGATATAAATAAGTGTTTTAAGTAAATAATGTGTAATAGTGTTGTGTGTTCCGTGTTTGTCAAGTGTTCATGAGATGGATTGCTTGAGGGAAGAAACTGTTCCTGTGTCTGGTCGTTCTGGTGCTCAGGGCTCTGTAGCGTCGACCGGATGGCAACAGTTCAAAGAGGGAGTGTGCTGGATGTGAGGGGTCCAGAGTGATCTTCTTTGCCCTTTTTCTCACTCTGGATAAGTACAGTTCTTGGAGAGTGGGGAGGGTTGTGCCAATGATTCGCTCAGCAGACCGGACTACCCTCTGTAGTCTTCTGAGGTCAGATTTGGTAGCTGAGCTGAACCAGACGGTAATTGAAGTGCAGAGGATGGATTCGATGATGGCAGAGTAGAACTGTTTCAGCAGCTCCTGTGGTAGGTTGAACTTCCTCAGCTGGCGAAGGAAGTACAACCTCTGCTGGGCCTTTTTCACAATGGACTCGATGTGGTTGTCCCACTTCAGGTCCTGGGAGATGGTGGTGCCCAGGAACCTGAATGACTCCACTGCAGTCAAAGTGCTGTTCATGATGGTGAGTGGGGGAAGAGCAGGGGGGTTTCTCCTGAAGTCCACGATCATCTCCACTGTCTTGAGCGTGTTGAGCTCCAGGTTGTTAAGACTGCACCAGACGGCCAGCTGTTCAACCTCCAGTCTGTAAGCAGACTCGTCACCGTCCTGGATGAGGCCGATCAGTGTGATGTCATCCGCAAACTTCAGGAGCTTGACAGAGGGGTCTTTAGAGGTGCAGTCGTTTGTGTAGAGCAGTGGTTCTCAACCTTTTTTGGGCCAGCGCCCCCTATCCATTATCCAGGTCCTTTACCGCCCCCCAAACACACACACAAACACAAAAAGGATAAATGTCTTTATTGAAAGTATGCTGATAATTATTCTGTATTAATAATAATAATGTGTATAATTCACATCTGTGTTTTCTTCTTATTATTATTATTAGTAATATTAAATCAGTAACTTTTTGTAGCCTATTTAAAATGTAGGCTACCAAATTTATATAATCGGTGAGTAGCCAACATCATGAATCCATTTTCCAAACTGTGTTTTTGTCTTATCCTGAATCACTACTACACACCTAATAAGAGTTTATATTGGGACTATTAGACTGGTTCGAGTTGGCACCGCTGCGGAGTACAGTACCTGCAGTACCAAGACGCCTGCAGTTTAGTTTATTTACCGCTAGAGCTCCAAAAGTTACGGACTGCAGCTTTCATAATTAAAAAGCATGTCACTGAAAGCCAAATAACAGATTTGATTTGACTGAACAGTGGCAGGTAGACCTTAAGTTGTGCCGGGACAAGCCGAAACCTCCGAAATCTGATCCGGCACCTCATTTGGGGGATCCCCCTCTCATAAGACCAAAAGTGGTCCATGCCGTGTTTTGTGTTTTCCGACACATACGCAACATATAAAGCAGTGGCTGTCAATTTTTTTTAAAAGAACGACATTTTTTAATTGACGCGACCAAACCAAGTCAAACCAAGCATAAGAATACTAAAATATATAATATAGGCCTACATAAAATAGCCTATATAATATACTTATACAGAACAAGAATAGAAACTTATAAGTAGCTATAAACATGTGACACTGTCCCATAAAATACATGTTTTACCGCTCTATTTATTACAATGATTTTATGTATAATAGAGTTTTAATTGGTTTACATGTGTTTTAGTCCATTTTATTCCTCTTACTTATTTTAATGTGTGTATGTCTTTAAATGAGTCTGGGTCTGCCTGTCATGTGACTGATCACATGACAGGAATAAGGAAGTAGGCCAGCATAAAGGAGGCAGCATGGCAAACAGTCAGCCCGCCCATTACAAACATAATCACCTGCGAGCTGGACTGTGGAGTTTAATTTTATGGACTTACCTTTCCAGCCAACTACATCACTTTTCATTGGATTATCACTTTCAGGATTTTGTATATACACCGGTGGACATTGCTCACTTGCACATTGGGACTTTCAGCACACTAGGATTCTTAAGGACTGTTCTATGGTATGGTGTAAATGGACTCCCTGCTTTTAAACGGCCTAAAGTTTTCTAGTTTTATTGTGTTGTTTTAAGTTCCATTGAATATTGTAAATACACCTTTTATCCATTTCTGTTGTCTGTCTCATTTTTTAAACACTCCAAACCTCTCACACAGTATAATCTGACCCCAATTTTAATCAATGTAAAATCGACCGATAGGGCCGATTGTACAAACAAGCCCAAACGAATTAATTTGAGGCACTGAAAGTAAAAACCGGTGTTCTCAAGCAGCCTCTCGTTCGGCACGAATTCAAATGTTTCCATATTAGCAATGTATGTGGATGCTTTACTTTTATTTATTATGTCAAATAGGATTTGTACTTCACTCCCGTTTCAATATCAACGAAAAAAATCATCCTCTTCACATGAGCAAAAATGTGTTTGGCAGGACCAGTTTCAGCGGTGGTCACGCTGAACGGCACAGATAGGATACTATGGAGTAGGCTATGTAAAATGAGCAGTGTAATTTTTATATGTTTTTGGCTGACGGTATTTTATTTTGATAATGAACAGTCTGCGAATGTCAAGTTTGCAATGAATAAGTTGAGTGCGCACGCGAGGCGCCGGCGCGATCACTTCAACTGTTTCCTTACCAGCAGAAATAACTTAAATAGGCTTACTCCGTAATTTACAGATATGAGTAAGACATTATTCGATACTGCAAAGTTTACTTATATACACTCACACTAAAAACACAACATTGTGCTTTTGCGAAATAAAGAAAACAGGATGCGCTTTTTGCCATCTCAGTTCCCTTTCGTGGGAACATCGACGCTACGTCCAATGACGCAATGGGAACCCTCTGCATTTTGTGTTCGTGAAGCACCTCTGTATCCAACCAATGAGAAAACGTGACGTCAGAGGCGGGTGACGTCACGGACCAGGAAACTATAAAGCATACCCGGAACAAAGAACGCTAGCTTCTGTTGTCTTCAGCAAGCGCTATCTGTATCTTGTCTGTCTTATTTATTGTTGTCTGTCCAAATTATATTACACAGTGATCTCTTTGTCTGAGGACAAGAGCTTCCAAGCACAACATAAAAAGACATATATATATATATTATGGCAGAGAGAAAGCAGCAGTTTACGAAGTGTGTTCATCCCTGTCCTCGCTTCATCACGGACGGGGATACACACGAGATGTGTGTCAGATGCCTGGGAGTTGAGCACGCACAGGCAGCTCTCGAGGGAGCTGTCTGTGTGCACTGCGAAAGGCTCACTCTCAGAGTGCTGCGTTCACGCCGGGCGCTCTTCGAGGAGGGCGCCGCGGCGAGTGTTCCCCGCGGGTCCGGTCCCGCCGCTGCTGAGGCTCGGCGCGGTCTGCACTCGTGGGGTTCACAAATGGATCTGGCAGAGGGGGGAGAGACGGGCCCAGCCTTATCGCTCCCCTTACCTGCCGGACCCAGTGTCTCTCCTCTGGCGGTGGAAGCACGCGCTGCGGTTTCTTCCCCCCGGAGGGAGACACAGACACTCAATATATCTTCCTCCGAGGGGGTTGATGTGGAGGGTGTCGAAGGGGATGAGGAACCGCCATCCTCATCCCCAGCTTATGAGGAGCTGCTGGAAGTAGTGACCAGGGCAGTTGAAAAGCTAAATATTGACTGGCCCGCGGAAAAACATGAAAATAGACCCAAAAGCAAGTTGGATGAAAGATTCCTTCCCGCACGGTCACTACCCCAGCGTCGGGGTCTGCCGTTCTTCCCCGACCTCCACACTGAGGTGTCGAGGTCGTGGAGGAGACCTGTCCAATATCGTGTTATCAGCCCCCAAACGTCTTTATATAGCAACATCACGGGGCTGAAGCACCACGGCTATGGGGCGATGCCTCGGGTAGAGGAGACGCTTGCGAGCTATCTCTCGCCCGAGTCTGCATCGTCCCTCAGGACCCGACATTGCCCACCAAGCCCTTAAAAATAACATCTAATTTGGTGGGCAAGGCTTATTCGGCAGCGGGTCAGGCGGCGGCGTGCCTGCATACAATGTCAATCTTGCAGGCATACCAAGCTGATCTGCTGGGGGAGATAGATGAGAGTGGGGAAGCGACATTCGATGCAATCCAAGAGATCCGTAAGGCGACAGATCTAGCTCTCCGGGCCACCAAGGAGACGGCCAAATCAATAGGCCGTTCTATGGCAGCCCTGGTGGCCACGGAGAGGCACTTATGGCTCAATTTATCAGACATCAAGGATAAAGATAAGAATGTCTTGATGGATGCGCCGCTGTCTCCTGCTGGCCTGTTCGGCGACGCAGTTACAACTGTCGTCGACAGGTTTCAGGAGACACGCAAGCAGTCAGCGGCCTTCCAGAAAATTCTTCCCCGCCGCTCTCACCCCCCCGAGGCTGCTGGGCGGGAGCAGCCTCGGCCGACAGCCAGCTCCTCAGCGCACAGAGCGCAACAGAAGGCCAGTGTCGCCTCCCGTGCTCCCCCACAAAAATCATGGGGACCGGGCCGGGCGACACAGGCGAAGCCTTCCGGAGGTAGGACGGATCTGAGGACCGTCATTATCTCCCGGAAGGCTTCAAAAAAGAGGTCCTGACATTATTAGTGCAGGATCTCTCGAGGGCAGCCCCCTCCGAGAGGATTCGGATATCGGGTCCTCCTCGGTGCCCTCAGGGGACCGTCTTGCCAACCCTGCCACCCAGTGTGCGTCAGGGCGCAGCGGTCTCCACCGATCCTCCGAGGAGGGTCGGTTGGCGCTTGATTCGTCTGTCTGCCGGTGCGCCGCGTCAGATAGACGAGCCAAGTGCTCAAAAAACACCAGAGACCAGTCTCGAGAGACTGGTTCCCTTAGTAGAATATGTGGAAGAATGGAAACGTCTCCCAAACATTTCGAAGTGGGTACTGCTCATAATAGAACAGGGTTACAAAATTCAGTTCGGTTCTACACCGCCCAGGTTCAATGGGGTGCTTCCCACAGTGGTAACCCCAGAGCAGTCTCTGGTGATGGAACAAGAGGTTACGACGCTTTTGCAAAAAGGAGCTATAGAAAGGGTTCCTCCTCCCAGCAAAATGTCGGGCTTTTACAGCCGCTACTTCACTGTTCCAAAGAAGGATGGAGGGTTGCGTCCGATCATAGATCTACGTGTGTTAAATCGAGCTGTAAAGAAGTTGAAGTTCAAAATGCTTACACTCAAACAGATCATTCCCCAGATCAGGTCCGAGGACTGGTTTGTGGCGATAGATCTGAAAGACGCATACTTTCATGTATCCATCCATCCTTCTCACAGGAAGTTCCTCAGGTTTGCTTTCGGGGGCGAAGCTTACCAATACAGGGTTCTTCCTTTCGGCCTATCGCTATCACCCCGCACGTTCACGAAGTGCGTGGATGCAGCTCTGGCTCCGCTGAGACTCCAGGGCATCCGCGTGCTGAACTATATCGACGACTGGTTGATACTAGCTCAAACAGAACAGTTGGCAGTTCAACATCGAGATGTTGTTCTGTCGCACATGAAAAGGCTTGGGCTGAGGCTCAACGCCAAAAAGAGTGTGCTGGTCCCGAGTCAGGTTGCAAACTATTTAGGAGTAATCTGGGATTCCACCACGATGCAGGCGCAACTGTCCCCTGCTCGTGTGAATTCCATTCTCGGGGCCGTGAATGGGGTGAAGCTAGGCCAGTCACTCACTGTAAAACAGTTTCAGAGACTGTTGGGTCTGATGGCAGCTGCGTCCAACGTCATTACTTTTGGCCTCCTGCACATGAGACCCTTACAGTGGTGGCTCAGGACCAAGGGGTTTTCTCCGAGGGGAAATCCTTTTCGCATGATCAAAGTCACGCGGCGATGCCTTCGTGCTCTGGTCATGTGGAAAAAGCCTTGGTTCCTGTCCCAGGGACCCGTGCTGGGGACTTCTCGTCGTCGTGTAATGCTTACGACAGATGCTTCTCTCACGGGCTGGGGGGCGATCATGAGTGGTTGCTCAGCTCAGGGTCTTTGGGAGGACCATCAGCTCTCCTGGCACATAAATCGTCTGGAGATGATGGCGGTGTTTCTAGCTCTGAGACACTTCCTCCCAGACCTGAGGGATCACCATGTGTTGGTCCGCACGGACAACACTACGGTGGTCTCTTACATCAACCATCAGGGGGGCATGCGGTCTCGCATATTATCAAAGTTGGCCAGCCGCATCCTCCTCTGGTCCCACGGAAAGCTCCTCTCTCTGAGAGCTGCTTATATTCCCGGGCGGTTGAATGTCAGGGCGGACGCTCTGTCGAGGCAGAGCGCGAGTCCGGGGGAATGGAAACTCCACACCGAGGTGGTGGAACTAATATGGAAAACATTCGGTCGAGCTCAAGTCGATCTATTTGCCACAGAGGAGTCATCTCAGTGCCCTCTGTGGTATTCCCTGCAGCACCCAGCACCTCTAGGGCTGGATGCTATGCTACAGACGTGGCCGAGGCTGCGCCTGTATGCATTTCCCCCGATCTCACTGCTCCCCGGAGTTCTGGAGAAGGTTCGCCAGGAGAGGGTCGACCTAATACTGGTGGCCCCTTTCTGGCCGACCAGAATATGGTTCTCGGACATAATGTCAAATAATAATTCAGATATATGTGCAGACAGTTGTGCAGACAGTTCAGATATATGTGCAGAATATAAATTATTTCAGGCCTCTGGGATTTAAACTGTAGGTCTCTTAGCTGAATCTGCACCTGCATAAACATTCATCTCTTCTCTGGCCTTCATCCTGCGCTAAAAGTTTCAAACAGACCATGCTGCTATTAGAGAGTAGCTAGAAGATTTGATAAATCTGTGGATGAGCTAAATATCTAATTTGTGCCCAATTTTTTTATGAATGGTTTCATGCATATAGTTCTGGTAATAGTGTCCTATGTGAACATGTTCTGCATTTATTTTCCACTGTTTTTTTTTCTTTTTCTTTTCTTTTTTCTCATCCTATTTGAATGTGCGGCAAATATGTTGTATGCACCCCTTCAGTGTCAAATTTGAATAGGAGGAGAACATTTGGCATCTAACTCAAAATAACTGCTTTCATCAGATGAATCTTTATCCATAAACTAATTTATTATGTATAAAGTCGAAGAACATTCGACACAAACCAAAAAAAGCTGCATCTATCTTTATAATCTCTTGAATATGAAACACAATATTTGTTTGTTTTTTGTTTTTTTGTCTTAAAGTGCAGAACAAAGTGCAGCCATTAAGTTTCCCCAACAGGACATTGTGAATCAAAAAGTTAAACTACATTATTCATTAGAAAAATATACAGACCCTGGACCACAAAACCAGTCGCACGGTATTTACAGTATTATTATTTGTAGCAATAGCCAACAATACATTGTTTGGGTCAAAATTATTGATTTTTTTTTTTTCTTTTATGTCAAAAATCATTAGGATATTAAGTAAAGATCATGTTCCATGAAGATATTTTGTAAATGATCTACCGTAAACATATTAAAAATGTATTTTTGTGAGAGGATATGCATTGATAAGGACTTAATTTGGACAACTTTAAAGGCAATTTTCTCAATATTTTGATTTTTTTTTGCACCTTCATATTCCAGATTTTCAAATAGTTGTATCTCGGCCAATTGTTGTATCCTAACAAACCACACATCAATGGAAAGATTATTTATTCATTTTCAAAAAATTGACAGATTTTGTGGTCCAGGGTCACATATACATATAAAATAATAATAATAATAAACAAACAACAACAATATACAATATATAATATATAACGATATAAAATATTATGAAAGCAAAAAGCACTAAATCAATAACCTTGATTTATTAACCCATTAAACACAGTATACCCCATTTCCCCGTGATATATGTATCATGGGGAACATTTGACCAACAGACAACTATAGTTGCTGCTTGGACTTTTGACTAAGTCTACAAAAAACTATAGATCTCTTGTCAGATTTGTTTCGTTTGGATGATTCTAGAGACCCTCATGTAAATGTGTGTATGTATATATATATATATATATATATATATATATATATATATATATATATATATGTCAACAAAAAATACTTAACAGTAACATGGAAATAACTTCTCTTTGGGGGGGGGTTTGCCTTCACCATTCTTCCTGCAGTTGGAAGTTGACAGTCTCATGTGACAGGAAGGAAGTGAATACCTTTTTTTTGTTGTTGTTGTTCTCAAAGTCCTTTATTTAGTTGTTTTCTTGCATGTCATTGAGACATAAACCATGGATAACATTTAGAAAAATACTTACAAAAGGAAAATGACAACCATACACTGTGACAACTATAGTTACCGGTGGGCTTAAATGGGTTAAAAAGAGTTGGAAAATACCCAACTGTATGTTTTTTGGCAGACTTTCTGAAGATAAAAAGAAGTGACAAACACCTGGATAAAAGGTCACTGGTTAAAACTGTATAAAATGAGAGTTTTTCACAACTACTAAAACACTAAACTTCATTCTCTGAATCAAATGGTCAGTGGCCGGGACCCGTTTATTGAATAATAATGTAAAACCTTAAATGATTTCAGGCAGTTAGAAACCATTTCAGCACATCATGCACTTTTTTTTTTTTTTCCTCAAAACTTTAAACACATTCTCACTCACTGAAACACACTGTGATGCACTTGTGTTGGACAACAGGAAACACAAGGGACAAAATTAAACAAAACTACAACACAGTCGTCATTGTTTACAAACAACAGCTGAAAAATGATGTGATCAAACCAGCTGTGGGAAATATAAAGCAGCTCAGAGTGCACAGGTGCATTGAATGATGATACGAGCAATTGATGGAAACAATCTGAGAGGAAGAGGAGGAAGATGACGAAGAGTACGTGTAAGATGAGGAAGAGGATGGTGTGGAGAGTGTCAAGGCTGGATCTGCACAGGACAAAGTTCTCTGGCTGAACCCAACACAGTTTTGCAGTTGCACAACTTTTTTGAGTGTACTGTAAAATACGTTTAATTTTTTTTTTTTTTTTTATGTTTTGGGCTTTTGCATTTGAATTACAGTATTTTTACAGTATGCAAGTGCTGAATATACACTAAACTTGGAGTGCATATGGTGTACAATATATTCAACCTAGTTAATATACTTTTACATAATTACAAATTATGTTTACTGTATACAATAAACATTGTGTAACTAGATGCTCTGGATGTAAGGGGTTTTGTTAATAAAGATTTGGTTTTGTGTTTAATGCTGTGAGAAAATGAGCAAAGGTTTCAAGAAATGTTTTTGTAATTGTGAAAAACTAAAGAATGTGTGTTTACACTATTAGTTACAATTTGTACAAATATTACTCATTTAAACACATTGTACACTGCATTTCTCAAAGACAAAAAATAAAATGCATAATTTTTTTTTTATTAAATAGTAATTATAATTTTTGAGGCGTACTAACTAGTGTTAATACAACTTTCGACTCATTAAGCGTTAAACTGGAAATGGTCTCGTTCAGTGTAATTTTGGTGGCTCTTAAAAGAGCCTTTGGGGTTTGATGTGGCTGATGCGGGTTTAGGCGCGCTCTCCGCGGATACGGCGGGCCAGCTGAATGTCTTTGGGCATGATGGTGACCCTCTTGGCGTGGATGGCGCACAGGTTGGTGTCCTCAAACAGACCGACCAAATAAGCCTCGCTGGCCTCCTGCAGGGCCATGACAGCGGAGCTCTGGAAGCGCAGATCCGTCTTGAAGTCCTGAGCGATTTCTCGGACCAGCCGCTGGAAGGGCAGTTTGCGGATCAGCAGCTCGGTGGACTTCTGATAACGGCGGATCTCTCGGAGAGCCACGGTCCCGGGCCTGTAACGATGGGGCTTCTTGACGCCGCCGGTGGCCGGAGCGCTCTTACGGGCGGCTTTGGTAGCGAGCTGCTTCCTCGGGGCTTTGCCACCGGTGGATTTACGAGCGGTCTGCTTGGTTCTTGCCATTGCTGCAAGTGAACTTCTCTGTTGCTGCTCTGTGTTACACGCCTGCTTTTAAGGCATTGTGAGGCCATGAGCTCATAGTGTCGGGAGGGTGCGGAAGCTTGTGATTGGCTAATCTGTGACGTGTGCCCATGACTGCTAGCCAATGACTGCGCGTTTCCTTTTTTTTTCAAACAAGCGGAGGGTTTCCCGCTCAAATGTGCTTTGTTCGGTTGACTCAGTGTACATGATTGACACCTCCATGGGCTTCATACTAACATTGTTGTATTTCTTAATTTATTCTGAAACACTTAATTCCCAGTGGTTGTGCAGATTTTGGATTGGAACAAAAACACATTATAGTCTGTATAAAAGCAGTATAAAGTCTAAAATATATAAAAGCAGCTTGTGGCCGTGATAAAACAAAACACCCAGAGTAACATGGGTCAATTTCTGACGCCGATGTGTATATTGGTTTTTATTTAAGGTAATTATCAAAATATTTAATACATCAAAACAAATAACTATGTTATAGAGGAGATGAGTTAGTTGGCGATCCTACACGCCTCCTAAAGAACGATCTCTACAGACACATCAGGGGATCTTAATGTGTTTAAAATAATAATACACACCTCGTACATTTTACTGGATTGATGGGCCTTATTTTTTCTCTTCTCAACCGAAAGAGTTTATGATTATTTTAAATTATTAACAAAGAAAGGCACTCTTCATCAGATAAAATGGGTGGCTCTTAAAAGAGCCTTTGGGTCAGTAAAACAATCTTTAATAGCTTTACTTAGATTTGGCGGGTTTCTCGGTCTTCTTGGGCAGCAGCACAGCCTGGATGTTGGGCAGCACACCGCCCTGAGCGATGGTCACTCCGCCCAGAAGTTTGTTCAACTCTTCGTCGTTGCGCACCGCCAGCTGCAGATGACGGGGGATGATGCGGGTCTTCTTGTTGTCCCGAGCGGCATTTCCAGCTAACTCCAGGATCTCAGCGGTAAGATACTCGAGCACAGCCGCCAGATAAACAGGAGCACCAGCACCGACGCGCTCGGCGTAGTTGCCTTTGCGGAGAAGCCTGTGAACACGGCCGACGGGGAACTGCAGTCCTGCCCTGGATGAGCGAGTCTTGGCCTTGGCTCTTGCTTTTCCTCCGGTTTTGCCTCTTCCACTCATTGTTAATTCAGTTACTGTAACTCTCGCAGACAGAAAAAACACAATGAGATTTCTGGTCTCCACATACTGTCTTTAATCTAGAGTGTCAGTCGCTCATTGGTTTAGAGTCTGTAAAGATTTAAACCAATCACTGAACTTCCCTCCAAAGCCCAACCCCCTTTCTGCCGGAATAATTATGCACATATTTCTGACCATGAAACCATATATATATATATATATATATATATATATATATATATATATATATATATATATTTAAATAAACCATTTAAATATATATTTACCATTTAAATATATATTGTCGCAATTTTCCAGTGTTGTGTGTAAATATTTTGTATGTTGTGTGTAAATTCTGTCTGTACTTTGTTTTACAATATCCTATTTGGAGTGTATCAGTATCTTATAAAAATGGTTCGAGTTTATTTTCAGAACTGGATGGCTTGTCTGTTCTGAATGCAGTCTAAAAGATCATTATATCTTGGCTTTTTCTATAATATACACGAGTTTTGCTCTTTATTCAGAGTTGGTGGGTGGCTCTTAAAAGAGCCGTTGAGGAGAAACAGTAAAGACTTTATTTCTTTTTGGGCGCTGCCTTTTTAGGCTTGGCGGCTTTAGGCTTTGCCGCCTTAGGTTTAGCCGCCTTGGCCTTTTTGGGGCTCTTGGCTGCTTTTTTAGCGGCTGCTGGCTTCTTTGCCTTCTTGGGGCTCTTCGTCGCCTTCTTAGCGGCTGTGGCGGCGGGTTTCTTGGCCTTCTTGGGCGATTTCTTGGCGGCGGGCTTCTTTGCCGCTGCGCTCTTGGGCTTCTTGGCAGCAGCGGGTTTCTTGGCCGCGGGCTTCTTCGCTTTAGGAGCCGCTTTCTTGACCGGCTTCTTCTTGGTCTCGGCTTTCTGCTTGTTGAGCTTGAATGAGCCCGAAGCGCCGGTCCCTTTGACCTGCACCAGGGTGCCTTTAGTCACCAGGCTCTTGATGGCGATCTTGACGCGGGAGTTGTTCTTCTCCACGTCGTAGCCGCTGGCGGCGATAGCTTTCTTCAGGGCGGCGAGGGACACGCCGCTCCTCTCCTTGGATGCGGACACAGCTTTGACGATGAGTTCACCGACACCTGGACCTGCTTTCTTGGCTTTCGCAGCTGACTTCTTTTTGGGCGCTTTGGCCGGGGCGGCAGCAGCCGGGGCTGGAGCGGTTTCTGCCATCTCTCTCTCGGATCGGATCTACAGTCTTTCAAACGCTGTCTGGTTTCAGCAATGATCAGCGCTCGAGCGCCGCTGCGCTCTTAAATAACACATGAGAACCTTATAGACTCAACCCGCCCTGCTCGGTGTCTCTGCGCCTCCACGAGCCCCTCACGATTGTGTTTTCTTCTCTTACATTTGGGGCAAAACTGAAGCGGTCAAATAGTTTGTCGCAGTAAAAACAAAGTGAGCACCGAGCAGAGGTTCTGAACTTTCACTGGAGACTAAAATACGCGGAGAGGAAATGTTTCTTTTGCCTCAGTCAGACCAAATCCAAGGCGAGCATCAGCCACGGGGAAAAGCTGCGTGTAAATTTGATGGATAGTTTTAATGGAAAAGTTGATAAAAGCCTGAACGCGTCCTCTTTGTGTTCAGAAAACAGTCTGAATGCGACTTTAATGAAACCAGCATTAGTGAGGGGCGTGAGGAGGCTTTCATACAGCTGTTGTTTTGGGCAGCTTGAAGCACACGAACATCATCCGGAGGATCCGAGTTTGTTTGTGACTCTCCTGTCTGACCCTCATCTTCGGCCAGCAGATCTGTCCTTATAATAAAATGGGACATTCTACCAGAAACGTACACTATCTGTCCTTGAAGTGTTACAGTGACTAAAAAGTATTTCATCCAAAAAAATGTCTAAAACTGACTGATGGTTGATTTCTGTGAGTTGTTCTGTAAATTAATATGTCATTCTTTAGGTTCTCAGATTTTATTTTTTTTTTTCTTTATTAAAAACACTTTTGAAAATTACAAATCTGTTTTTGTCATTGTCCTCAGCCAAATTGGCGCTACAGCTTTAGTTTTGTGATAAAATTTTTTATTTAGAAAAAAACTCCATCAATAACAAGTTTAAGCTGTTATCATTCACATTAAAACATTAAATTCTACATAAATTCTACAAATAAATACTATTTTACAACTGTCCCCATGTTTTCGGTCAGTCCTGTCACGTTCACATAAAACTCTAAATGTTTGCAATAGGCCTTTAAGGGTATGACTCAGAGGAAGTGACATCATTTGACTGAGGTGAAGCTGACACTGATCAAGGGTGAGTTCTATCGTTGAATTTTATGATTTTAAGCTTGTTTTTGTATGTTTTTTTTTTTTTTTTTTTTCTTTGACGAGCTAAAGGGTCAGGCCCCGTCATGGTAAAGCATCCCAGAAAATAATGACATTTTTTAAATCCAAAACAAGTCTAAAAAGGTTCCTGAAATTCCTTGCTTGCATGTTAACAGTTTTTATGTTAGCAGCCTGAGTAATGGCAGTTCAAAATGGCCGACCGTCAGGCCCCGTCACATCAGTCCTGTCACTTTCCTGTGACACGGCCTGACAAATGCATGGCATTGTTCTTTTTTATTACCTTTATTGCATATAATGTATTTAATGCATGCCATAGCAAAATATCATTTGAATAAATAGACATTACACTGTAAATTTGAAGGTTTTTATGCTCATCTACACTTTTTTTAAAAATGTTGTCCCTCTTTTACCTAGGCATGTGTGGCACTGCTTTTGAGGTTGCAACTTTATATATTAATATTAATAATATTAATGAAATTTCACTTTGTATTGCAGCTTAGTAATAACAGTGATACCATGGTAATATATACATTAATACCTAGGAAATTACATGCAATTTTGTTATTTCCATGTAATTTTCTAAGTAATAATGTAGATATTACCGTAGTATTACCCTGTTATTACTGAGCCGTAATATGATGTGGCACCACAGTTACTTTACATTGTGCTATTCAGTTAAATGTCTATGGATTACATTTGCTGTATCATAGTAAAATGTACTTTATATTATGAAGTTATATTTTCATAGAACGACACAGTAACTGAATAGAGTAGTGTAACCTTTAAATGACTTAAATGGTTGTGTGACAGTATGTGTGGTGTGTGTTGCAGGTAAAATAGAGAGGGGCGAAAGCGATCTAAGAAAGAGAAGCTCCAGGACAAAGTCAAAGAGCTACAAGAGGCCTTTAGTCGTACCACTGCAATTGTGTTTTCACTCCTGTCTGTGTTTGTGCACTTTCTAGTTGTGTATTGTTATTGTATCTGGCCATGTGATTGATAAATTCAATTTTAATGAACTTTTAAATAAATTGTTAAATGAAATATGTTTATATATTGAAATAAAATGAAATTAGTTTTAATTAAAATTATGTTTGGACTATATCAGTTGTCAATGAAATCCATTATGTCAGTCCTGTCACAGAGGAAATTATGATATAAAAATGTAGTATTTGAGGAAATATTGATGAATTAATCTCTTTAACTGTGTAGACTCCTATGTAAAGGTAGTTCTTTTAAAAATATATAAATGCCTGACGGGTATTCTGTGATTTTGTGTACTACAGTTGACCGAATAGTTGCTTATATTTCTTATAGGAATTACAAAACCATGTTAGATACAATCAGGGACATGTGACCAAAAAGAAAATGCTATTTGTATCAAAGAAATTCATTAGGAAACTATTCTAACATTTACAAATTTGTCTGTGACGGGGCCTGACATTTTAGGGGTGAAATGCATATAAAAATGTATTTTATTCAATCATAAAACATGCTGAGATGGCATGATATGTGTTTCTCATAGTTTAACATGTCCTCTATATGACGCAATGTTCAGATTTAAGAATAAGATATTTTTCCCCCCAAGATTTTTTGAAGTGAAAATGTACATTTCTGGTAGAATGTCAATAATAATAATAATATTAATAATAATAATAATAATAATAATAATAATAAACTAAATATGTAGTGTAAGTCTGATCAGGCAAGTGTTAATGTTTTAACTTAAATACATTTTCATTATGTGTGTCTTTGATCTGAAATCATCAGGGGTTACAATAGTTTTCTGACCCAGGACAATATTTTTCTTACTTTTCTTCTTGTGAAAAGAAATGCGGCTCTCATGACATGCAGTAATTATACATTTTCCTTATGGTCCACTATATTAGTGAGGATATTTTGTGCCTCACACGTAATACCAAACATACTCCATTTCTCTTTACCCTGAACCAAAACTGAGAAAACTTCTCATTTTGCTGAATTTAAATAGATATAACTTTGCTCTTGAAACTTACTGAACAATGATAGTTATTTTATTCATAAACTAAGAGTATCGGGGTTTCCAACTTTGTTTGGCTGGTTAGTGAGATTTTAAGGGACAAGAGGTTTTAATGATCCAATAATTCATTTTTTCAATTCAGTGCTCTGTTCCTGTTTTCCTGAGAAACCCTGGATGAACTAGAACAACCAATTATTCAGTAAATGTGCCAGAGAACGACGGGAAGATGTTTAGTGGATTATGCTGGCAAAAGCAAGAGAATACATGTAGATGTTGCCTGTTGTGAATTTCTCAGAATAGTACATGGAGGTCTAAAATCTCTTATCACAACCTGAGGTGTTCATCTGGATCCTGAAAAGTTGGACATTCTCTATATTTGAGCTTATTTCAGCTATTTATAGACCTTATTTTCCAGAGAAACATGCGCGCCGCCATCTTTAGAATATTGTCTTTGAACTTCCGTTTTCGCGGAAGCCCTGTATATTTCTATGGCATCGCTGTTGAAGAATAATTAGCTGGTGAAGTGGATTTACCTGTTGTAGAGTTAAAAAGTTATCATGAGCATTGTAATGTTTAAAGCGAGTGTCTTAACAAATGTCAGTAGAACGCGAAGATTTTATGTGCAGTTCATTGAATGAGCAGTTCATTCATAAATACATAAGATCGCTGTGGAAATACAAGCCGGAAGTCAAAAGACAACGAGCGCAGCGCTGAAAAGGAGCGGGGCTACATAAGGTCTATACTGTAAGGCAAACATCTCAATACACTGTATTCAGCACAGATTGTAGTGCAATTATATGCTACATAGATTTTCTTGTTTTAGAAAGGCAGTAAGCAAGACAGTGCCAGTGGTCATAAATATGGTGCCTTTAACACCCCATTCCCTATTGGTTCATTCCATAATGGGTCTATTAATATGAAAATTAAAAATGAATGAGAATGTGAGATTTTTTTTTTTTTTTTTTTTTTTTATTTATTTACAAACATAGTGCACAATATGCTCAATAAAATCAAACAAAAAAGGAGTGTGTGATTAAAGGCACATTTTGAATTCACTCACACACTTTTGTGCCATTCCTGGAAACAGTTCCTGTTCAACTGAAGACACAAGTGAACATCACATGCCTGGCATTTCCAAGGTGTCTGTTGCTTCTTGCCAAACACTGCTTTGCAATGCGCACATATGCGGCGACCGGAAGTGGCAATTTTTCTGACATTCGAGGTCAGCTCAGCTCCTGGAACCGGCACGTGGTCAATACTGGTCTGTTTCGGTGCTGCTTTCTGAGACACACCACAGAGATCTGCAACAAGCTGCTCCATAAACTCCTTGTGCGTCATGTTGCCGTGTAGCTCCTTGTGCAATATGAAAGCGTTGGTGGCAGCAATGTCCAAGAAGTGTAGAAAGACTTTTCTGTACCACTTCATGGTTTTGTGCTGTGCAGTGAAATACTCCAACAGCTGATCGGACAGGTCGGCACCCGCCATGTGGTGGTTGTACGCAGTCACAGGTGAGGGACACGGAAAAGTCTTTGTCCTCCATGTATCTTGTGCTTTCACTTTTCTTTGCACACGGTCTCCTGTATAGGCAGCATGGATGGTGGAACAAACAGACACCTCTTTTTTGTCCATCCACTTCACACACACAAGAGGCCCATCCCGAATCCACCTGATGGATCCCCTGGTGGACTTTTTGGTCAGTGAATTAGATGCGCTCTGTGGGAAGCCCCTCCTGTAGTCTCTGTAAGTCCCACAAGCACCAAACTTCATAGAAAGCAGGTCTGTTAAGAGCTTTGGACTTGTAAAGAAATCGTCCATGTAAACATGGTACCCAGAGCCCAAAGCTTTCTTGTCCAGAAGAGACATCACAGCATTGTATGAAATCCCATGGCCTGTAGGAAAGCTGTTCTTGCCCGTGTACACAGAGAAGTCCACAGTATATTCATTTGATGTGTCAGCAAGGACAAAAAACTTGAAGCCCAGCTTTGTTGGCTTGGTTTTCGTGAACCGTGTCATTCCTGCATTTGCTCTGCATGCCACCAGTCTTTCCTTCACAGCTAAATTTCTTCTAGGATGATAGAAGGTTTTGCACGCAATACGGATGGTGTCCAAGAGGGGTCTGATCCTGAAAAGCTGGCCATGTTCAGATGTGCCCCTCTTTTTGTCATTTTCCTTGTCTGCATCTGGGTGACTCATGTGCAAATTCCATGAAATGGTGCGGTATCTGTCCCTTGACATAACTGTGGCAGGAAGAGGCAAAGAGAAAAGACTGTCCTGCCGCCAGTAGTCGGCAATGGAGCTCATCTTCACCGTGGCCATGTAGAAAACGAGTCCAATGTAGCGGTACATCTCGTCAGCGCTGACATCTGTCCAACTGTATTTGCGACCCTTTGCAAGTGCCCTGGCAGCCTGAGCGTTTGTGTTGTGGCACAGATTTGACACGGCGCTCTCTGAGAAAAACAGTTTGAAAAGACTCATAGGGGAGTGAGAGTCAGCGAGACTCGACTGCGGCCCAGGTTTCCGCGCAGGCAGGAATCTCAGAGTCTTTGGATTAATGTCGACATCAGTTTCTGCTTTCCATGACAGATTCCTGGCTCTCTTTGCAACAGGTATCTGTTCGCTGTCATTCTCACATCTGTGGGGGGAGAAGACAAAAGTGAGCATGCTGACAACAGGATCACAACATGATCATTTACTAAAACTGATATATTGCCCACTCATTACAAACATATACTTTGTGTGTATTATTTCACAGTATGTAAACAAAATGAAACTGTCATCTGTAACACGAGGGGGTAAAAACACACTTACTCATTAAGATTCTCAACTGCATTGAAAACTGAACGATGCTTGTGTGCCGCTCCTGTATGAGGTGCACGTGAAGGAATCACATCCCTAAGAAAAGAAAAGGTAAATGTTAGTAAACATTTCTCAGCTTAGATTGTCCAAGGTGGCATACCAGTGCATGCATAAGTGATTGGCAATTAATGGATATGGTCACATGCTTTATATGTGTTGATGGGGCATCAATAACCTTATGTCATGCAAGTTCAAAACATTTACACCTAAGCAGATAATGGAGAACACAGTTAAAGGGATAGTTCAGCCAAAAATGATTTACTCACCCTTAAGCCATCCTAGGTGTAAATGACTATATCCTTTCAGGTGAACACAATCAGAGATACATTTAAATATCCTTAGTCCTCCAAAGTTTATAGGCTATTGGTTGTGAATGGTACCCCAAATTCTGAAGACAGAAAAAAATGCATCCATCATTAAAAAAAAACAAAAATAAATAAATAATCTAATCATATATATATGATTTTTTTTTTTTTTTTTTTTTTTTTTTTTTATGGGGTAACATTCACAACCATAATACATCTTGGAGGACTAAGGATATTTTTAAATGTATCTCTGATGGTTTGAGGGTGAGTAAATCATGGACTAATTTTCATTTTTGGCTGAACTATCCCTTTAAGCTCTGTTGATGAAGCAGCATTTTACAGCAAACCCAAACTAGACCATTAGAATATAGTCTAAACATTTCCCCTGCCACATTATAGAGAATAAAAATGCTCGTTTCGTAAGACATTTAAATGTAATGAAAAGTCCACAGGACAACACATTTCACAATATTTCAAACTGGTAGATTTCTGTCTGGCCATATGGGACTGAAAGCGCTATATGTGTAAGCGACTCTAATAACTAAATGAAGAATAAATGTCTTACTCATCAGAAAATGTGTCCTGCGCTGGATCAAAGCCATCCTCAAAGTGCAGGCCTTCATCATCAATGTCTTCATCGTCTTCTGATGAAGAACTGAACTCTTCCTCGCTGTCTACAGTCATCAGGAGATCTTCCTGGGGTGCGTGACGAGCCATCGTGATGAAAGGTCAATAAAGCCAAACTAATGTTTGCTGCTAATTTTATCGTATCGATAGGGGGCGTTTACCACATTTCTGTCTTATTTCAGGTTATTAGCATATGAATAAAGCGCTCTGCGGTGGGCGTGACCAGACCGGCGCTAAAAAACTAGAACAGGAAAACCCCTTGAACTTTATGTTTTTGCTCAAGTCTCTTTTGTTCTGATTTCATACATTTCTTTGTCCTTCAAGAACATACTGGTTCGGGAATGTCAGTGTTCAGCATAAACTTCACAGTGCCGGAGATTTGCACTGGATATGTATTCGAATCTCATGGTAATTTCACATGGCTGGATTTTCTCCCTCTGATTGGCTGTATTCAGGCAACGAATGTTTGGAAGGTATTTCATTGGGTAGAAAAGGCGCTCCTATAGACCTTATGTAGCCCCGCCCTTTTTCAGCGCTGCGCTCGTTGTCTTTTGACTTCCGGCTTGTATTTCCACAGCGATCGTATGTATTTACGAAAGAACTGCTCATTTTAAAATCTTCCCGGTCTAAACATTTGTTAAAGTATTAGTCCACTTTTAAATAAACTTTTCCTGATAATTTACTCACCCCCACGTCATCCAAGATGTCCATATCTTTCTTTCTTCAGTCGAAAAGAAATTAGGTTTTTGATGAAAAATTTATTCTATAAGGATTTTTCTCCTTATAGTAGACTTCAATGGGCACCAAACAGTTTAAGATTTTAAGATTTTCAAAATTAGTTTCACTGCAGCTTCAAATTGTTCAACACGACCCCAGATGAGAAATAAGGGTCTTATCTAGTGAAACCATCGCTAATTTTCTGAAAAACAATGGAAAATTATATACGTTTTAACCAGAAATGCTCATCTTGAACTAGCTCTCTTCTTCTTCTCCTCTATTAGAATTCCAGCAGTGTAGACACTACTAAGCGTAATATTGCCCTCCACAGGTCAAAGTTTGAACTATTTTTTATTTGCAATATGCTAGTTCAATAGTATATAACAATTCTTTCAAACTTTGACCTGTGGAGGGCAGTATTACGCTTAGTAGTGTCTACACTGCTGGAATTCTAATAGAGGAGAAGAAGAAGAGAGCTAGTTCAAGATGAGCATTTAAGGTTAATACTTAAATAATTTTCCTTTTTTTTTTTTCAGAAAATGAGCAATTGTTTCACTAGATAAGACCATTATTTCTCATCTGGGATCATGTTGAACAATTTGAAGCTGCAGTGAAACTAATTTTGACCTTCAACTGTTTGGTGCCCATTGAAGTCTACAATATGGAAAAAAAAAAAAAATCCTGGAATGTTTTCATCAAAAACTTTAATTTCTTTTTGACTGAAGAAAGAAAGACATGGACACCTTGGATGACATGGGGGTGATTAAATTATCAGGAAAAGTTTATTTAAAAGTGGACTAATCCTTTAAGACATCTGCTTTAAACATAACAATGCTCATGATAGCTTTCATTAACTCTACAACAGGTAAATCCACTTCACCAGCAAATTATTCTTCAACAGCGATGCCATAGAAATATACAGGGCTACCGCAAAAACGGAAGTTCAAAGACAATATTCTAAAGATGGTCGGCGCGCTTGTTTCTCTGGTAAATAAGCACCCCTGAATCACCCCTCCCCTACTAGTTTCAGGTTCATTGAACTTTCCCACATTTTGGGTGTGGCAAGAAGTGCAGTTTCCCACAAATTTTCACCAGCTTGACTCTTGGACATCAACTTTGGAGGCATAAAAAAAAAAACATTTTTATCAGTGATGAAAATGTAGCATTTACAGAAACTGTTATTAATTTCGCAACATGTTACAGCTCTAAAGGTAATTGAATTAATGCAATCTCTGAATGCGTGTGTTGATGTGCACATAACAATTCAAGAAAATTACAAAAACATGAGTGGCTATTTAAAGCGCACACTACACAGCTTATGCTAATTTCAGAGGGCTGGATTGCCTGTTTTCATTGGTCAGAAATTGGCTGACTAGTCTGCCAATTGAAAACGTCAAAATTTGAATTCTTCCCATCACCAGAACTGCCATTGACTCTTTGTCTGACTTCCCCACACAAAAGATGTCAATTCAGATCACAATCATGCCAAAGTATTTTAAATTGACAATTGTAATTCCCCAATGTTCTTACTTGATATTGTGAACATTAAATTAACTCTGGGAGAACATGTATATTTGAAGATCATTTGAGTATCAATACACAATAAAGTCCCTGGGGATTAAGACCCGGATTGTCTCGTGATGAGTTGGAACTATTTAACCTTAGTGTAAAATGTGTAAAATAGTGTAACATTTCAGTTTCAAAATTCCATACTTTTCCAGACTCAAATTTCCAAATTGATTTTTCAGACCATATGTAACATGGTTCATACAGCATTTTATTTAGTGCCGTCATCTGCAAATACTTTTATATGTACACGAGGACGAGGGCGGCAGCACAGTGAGGGCGGCAAAAGGGAGAGGGATTAAGTTAATTAATTCATTTATTTTTGGGAAATTCGTTTAGAATTATTTCACTTATATCAAAAAGTTATCACCCGATTAGTTATTCTAAATCTAAATTATGTTTCCCTTCTACCAAGTGCCAATTCCCGCCCCAACCTAGAGCAGCATATCACTGAAAAAAAAAAAAGAGCAGTGAGTGGACTATGAGTTTGCACGATTGCAAATTCTCTCATAAAAACAAAGACATTTAGACATTATGTAAATAGTGATACAATGTAATGTATTATAATAGAACTTTGTGAGATATGACAACTTTTTAGTGATTACAGAGGGAGCACTCTTTGAGCGCCTTCTGTCTGCTCCCTGTTAAAATTAACAGTGGTTTGTGAACGTAGTGAACAGACGTCCCCGTTTTCCGGGGATAGTCCCGGTTTTTAGTGCACTGTCCCCGACTGGAGCTGTCCCTGGAAATGTCCCCGTTTTAAAGCTCGTTCAAAATAACCCGCAAATTCATTGCAAAAATGCCCGACCAACATACATCAGCCTGTTGGTTATCGGAGCAATCGTGTAGTGATTATATTCACCAACAGAGGGGGCTGTGCAGCTACACTGTCACTGCTACACTTGATCGCGCGCGCCGCTAACCTTTTCAACAAATCCCTCCTGTTTCTGCGAAGAGTATTACCATACTTGTGAGTACTTCATAAGATCTGGGCATGATCTCTTTCAGAACCTTTGCTTTTGGTCCCCGTTTACCATCACATCTTACTTGCACTAAATCTTTACATTCCAGTGGGCGTAAAGCTTTTGCATTTCTGTTGTAACATTAGAGCTGCATTTCCTTGGTTCAAATTGGTCTTTGCTTTGTAGCAAATGTTCAGCTGAGGGTAGCTTTGTCCTCAGCTTCCTACCCATCAGAAGTTCTGCTGGAGATTTCCCACCTTCTAAAGGTGAACCTGTAGTTCAGGATCTCAAGATGAGGATCCTCCCCAGCTTCAGCTGCTTTCTTCAGCAGACTTTTCACAATCTGCACTGCCTTTTCGGCTAACCCATTATTTGACTCTGGTTAATGTGGACTTGATGTTATGTGCCCGAATCCATATTGCTTTGAAAACTCTTTGAATGTCAGCCCACTGAATTTAGGTTCATTGTCACCAACTAAAGTGACCGTAATCCTACTTCCTTTTAGAAGAGCTCCTTCAAAGAAACTCATCTCCTAAATGCTGATATGGGCTTGATAGCTTCTCATCTCCAGGTGAGTTGATTTTACAAATGACTTCATGTAATATGCTATCACTTCTACATGAATCTGAACATGATTTTCTGTGCTGCTTTTGCCGGTGTGACGCAGGCTGGCTCTGCTAAGAGCATCGGCCACTGCCTGTAGTTTACCTGGAGTAAACTCAAACGTCAGATGGTTCTTCTGTAAGCGCAACAGAAGACTCTGGATGAATCTTCTCACAGAAAACTATGCCTAATGTCTCTTTTTATCTGTGAGTAATTTCTCTCTGCTGCTGTCATTGTGCATGATGTGTACACTATGGGAAACCACTCTGTATTTTTGGAGTAATATCGCTCCAAGTCCATCTTTGGACCCATCAGTTGTCACTTTGACTGTTTTTTCTGGGTCATAAAATTGAAGCACTGGCTCTTTGATGGCTCTCTCATTTTGTAAACGTTTTATCTATTTCTCCTGGTACCATGTTTAATTTATCAGACCACTGACACAGGTGCATATTTCCACACGTCATGTCCGTTGTTTTAAGGCAGGAACACATCAAGCCGACAGTCGGGCATTTTTTGTTCGTCGGCCGACTAAGTTTTCTTAGTGTGTTCTGCACCATCAGCTAAACTTTTTTCCAGTCCATTCGACATGTTAAATTGGCGTCGGAGCTCGTCGGTCCGTCGGTTTGGTATGTCAGGGCAACTTTGGACCCAGACGCTGCCGATGTGAGCCACCCCGCAGTCTGCTTTCCTCACCATTAGTTCACAGTTCCTGCCTTTATTCACTTGAACAGTTGCACTTGCATTACTAAAGCATTAGTGACCCCTAGTGACACTCATCAGTACAACACCTTGATGTGTGTTTCAGTACATCTGCTGCCCACATTATGAAGAGAAAAATCCTGTTTTTAGAATTCAAAGTGGATTTCATGAGGATCATGCAGTGAATTACAGACACAGGATTTAAAAATTTATGTTGTTCCAAATGTGTGTTAAATTCTAATTATTAATATAAATCATTAATATTATTAATATTAGCTAATTATTAATATTAATTTTATACTAAATTAATTAACATCAAAGTACTATAATAAAAGTTTTAAACGGCAAAAGTAACAAATATAAAAAATCAATCAATCAATCAATAATCTTCTGTATCTCAGCAGGTCTTCCTCAGATGTGCTTCAGTAATTTCCACAGTCGCTTTGGGATCATGCAGGTTTTCCTGAACTTTGGTGTGTATTACGAGGGACAAAACATTGGGAAACAAAAGGAAAAAGAGTAGAAAAAGAAAGAGGAGGATATGAAACAGATGAACAGTTCATTGTCCTTCATTGAGGTAATAAACAACAAACACATCCTTACTGTAACGTGATTTGCTCTTAATTATTATAACATTATTGCCTATATTTTGTTCTTTTTGACAGAAAATAAGAGATTTCTTGTATTTCACATATATTTTTTTTTTCCCACCACCCAACTGAATAAACTTGACCTGCACACAGCAGAGCAGCATCAGACTGCAGAAGTTTGTCTTCCTCATGTGGCGTCACTACAACTACGAGCGAATGAGACGAGGAGCTGATTTCTACCTGCTTCAGTCCAACTCCACTTATGTGAACATCTGGTCTGCTGTTCAGAGTCTCGTCATCATCACCGCTGGATACCTGCAGCTCTGCTTCCTCAAGAGGCTCTTCAAGAGCAAACCAGCAGAGGACAAACCCCACTGTTAACAAACTAGACCTGCGACTGTTTCACCTCCATTTATAACCTGATCTTGAGTATTTGAGTCACACACGGCTGTTTCTTCAACATCAGACTTTTTTTTCCCAACAAGGTCCCATTGAACTTTTTTAATGTTTTTTATGCAGAGATTTAATCATTCTGTCCTTGTCTAATGAAAGAAACTTTAGAATATTTAATATTTCCATCACACCAAACAATTACAAGAAGACAACAGTGAAGATGCTCGAGATGAAATGTGACACATCTGATGAGTGAAGGAAATAAAGGAAAGTCAAAGTAAATATCAGAATATTTATGCAGCATTTACAATTAAGCTGTGTGGGAAAAAAAGTATAACATATAATTTATTTGTGTGTTTAAAATATTAGGAGAAATTAGCCTTGGCAGAACCGAGGAGGAGGCATTTTATTCAAAAAATACTAAAAATGTAATTTCCATGACAGAAACATTAAACTTTTACTCCCAGTTTCACAGACATGGCTTAAGCTAGTCCTAGACTAAAATGCATTTTTGAGCTGTTTTAACTGAAAGTAACTTGAACTGACTGACATATCTTAAAATTTGCCAGTGCTGTTGTTTTGTCTCAAGATGTACACCAGTACTTTTTTTTTTTTTTTTTTTTTCTAGTTAATATAAAAGTACTTTAATGCCCTAACTGAACTAAGGCCTATTTCTGTTTAAGCAAAGCCCTGTCTGTGAAACCGGGCCTTATAGTTTGTAACCAGAAATGAGAAGCAGTGGATTCCAGTCACATGAAGCTCCTGTGAGGACGCTGAACATCTGCTGATGGAGCTGCTCTATTCTGAGAGGAACAGAATCACCTGATGATCAAACATGAGCTTCACTGTCCACACTTTATTCTCTGAAATGAGTCAGAAGAGTTGGACTAATGGAGAGATGAGGTTTGTTCATGTTCATCAGTTTATAATGAAACACTGTCAGTGTCTGAAGCCTCTGGACTGCTGAGATCGTCCTTGACTCGGTTAGAGAGTAAGAGCTCCAAGAGTTCAATCCTCAAAACTATTAATGATCCGCTGGATTCAGAAAACAGGTCAAGTCTGTGAGCAGTTGTGTTTGTGTGAATGTATGAGGGTGAGTGTGGTCTGAAACAAAGACAAATGATGAAAATTAGACACAAATATGAACAATCCTTCTGTTAAACTGTTACAGACATTAAACCTTTCCCATCATAAACAAATGAATAATAAACAATCAGCCATCATGTGAAATGCACTGACACTTCCACAAATATCATGTAGTGTGACAAAGTAATCTTGATCTGGTAACAGATTAACAGTTAGACATTAATATATCAATAAAGTGAATGGAGTATCAAACACATGGACTGCGTCTGAAATCACATACTCTCTTCAGTCACCCGCTTCGAATGTTATCACTCGATTGAATGGGCGTTATCAGTGGTTATCAGCTCATAGATATGGGCCAGAAGGGGCCTGCTGCGCCTACTGGTAGGCTCAGATGGCTGTTATCATCCATCTACATGGTTAATCACCGATACAAATACAAGAGACGATTCCAGATCCAATCAGATCGGAAGTTCACTGGATGACGCGGCATCGTTGCGGTATTTCCCGCCGGTTGATATTTTTCAGGCAAGACATGATAAAACCGAGCATTTAAACTGTAATTAATTAGTCAATAATCGAAAACAATACAGAAAATGTGTTTTAAGGTGGCGTACATGAGATAACCGTGTTGCAATTGTGTTTGTTATATACGTTATTAGCCTATCCTTACGTTACTTGCTTTATGTGAGCATTAACGTTGCTAATTAGCATGTTTTTACGTGTCTGAAATGTCTAATGAGGAAATTTAGTTTAATAGTTAAAACCAAAGTTAGCCTGTGTAAAAATTACTTTTTCAAAACTGTAAAACAATAAGGATTATTGCATATTGTATCTGATCGTTAACGTTTCACTGAAGCTATATCATACTCATACTGAGTTAAATATTCAAACCCAAGACGTATTTTATGGCTGTTTGGAAAGCTTGGGATCTTGAATAGAATGTAAGATAAAGTTCTGTGGGTTTGAACAAAGCTTGGCTGCATTTGATCCCACATGAGGAACCTTGGGGAACTGCGTTAATTTTAATCAGGCTGCTGCTCTATTAGCACACCTGTCACCTGTCTGTCTGTCCATCCATCCATCCATCCGTCCATCCATCCATTCGTCTGTCTGTCAGTCTGTCTTCTCAGGCACCAAATACATATCCCTCATCTGCATCCCATGTTCACTGATGTGTTTCTGTCTTTTAGGCTGTGATAAGAAGTACAGGTTGCACTTTGGTTTATGTAATAATTGCCAAATATTTTTATTTCAGATATGGGAAAAGCACGTTTGAGGAGTGTAAAGATTAAGGTGGTGAGGAGGTGTATCACTGGCCCTGCAAAGGTTTCGTACCTTAGTCATTGTCTTCCCCAGCCCAACTCCAAACAGACTTCCAAACCTTGCATGTCTATTACACCTCAACAGGCTGAACATGATGATGTGGCACCGAGTTCATGTTCTGAGACTGCATACAGTAAGGCAAAGAAGAGAGAGCTTCATGCCTGGGATGCAGTCAAGGATGACATGCTTAAAGTGTCTTTTGAATGTTCAGCACCATTCACTACCCAGTGTGTTGTCTGCCTAGAACAGGCTGATTATAGGTGCATTGAGTGCAGCACCACTGCAGTGTTTTGTGGGGCTTGTCTGAAGAAGACTCACAGAAATTCACTGCATCTTCCTGATAAGTGGAATGTAAGAACAATCCGCTTGTTAAGTCGTGACGTAAGGAACGCCGTTACTGGGTCTAAGCCTTGACACATTTCACTTGAGAATGCCATCTCCACAGATGTTTATGAGCACTATTTATTCATAATAAACATTTAACATTTTAAAGTTAAACATTTAATATACTTACAGTCTACAAAACAGTCTCCATGCTCACAGCATCACAGACATTAATATTTTAACGATTTATAAAAGATGAATCACTGTCTGGCCATCTGGGATTTTGGTATGGAGATAAAGGTTATTTTTATCATTTTTTGATAGTATTACATCACATCGTGTGTGTATATTAGCACCATTTGTTGTTTTCTTGTGGTATGAGATTGGACCCGTTTGGACCCGGAAGCGTTATTCACGTGACGTCAGACTTAACAACCGAATAGCATGCAGTCACACATACAAACATCAAACTCACAGTAATTTCAACAGATTCACTAGATTCTTCAAATTGTTTTAGCACCATGTAGTATCAACTGTTAGTGTCTCTAGTTTGTTGTTTTAAAAACATTGTTAGAGCTATCAATCTTTCTTACAGAATGCCTACTATGAGCCATCCTCCCTGGGGTTATTCCTATATTTACCTGAAGGCCATGGCACCCATGCTGTGTATACAAAGGACATGAAGGTCATTGTCAGTACAGGTGTGTTTTTTGACATGATACAAAGGTTAAGGAATCTAATTGTATTACATGTGGAATAATGATTTTCTATAAGGAATTAATCAAATTTGTGATACATTTTTGAAAATTCTAATCTGTGCCTGTTTCCTGATTCCAAAAATAACAAACATTAAGTTATTAAAGAGGGTATGCATGTAACGTCACGTTTATATAAAGTGTTCACAGGCAGATTTGCTTTATGTACTTTTCTGTCGTCGAAATCAGGCACATGTAAATGTCAGGAAACATGACTCCTGGCTGCATGTCAATATCCATGGATTAGGTTTATTTGACAAGTTGTAAGGAACACTTTCCAGCCCAACCTTTAGAGTAATCGTTTGTTTTACTCGCATTTTCACAGTTTCCCCTATTAAATCCAGTCATGCAGCAGGTTCTTTTGCCACTCAGTCCAGCTGAGGGAGCGCGTTCTGGTGGGAAAGTGACTTCAATGCATACCCTCTATAGGTGACACACTCAAGTGATTTAGTCTATGCTGATATGGTAGTCTCTATATTAGTACTTGTTTACTATACTAGTACTTGGTTATGTTTTTATTTTATTTCCCTCTTTTTATTTTGCAGGACGGCTCTGCACCGTCACAGTCAATATGTGTGCGTGTGAACCAGAAACCTGCACTCTGCTAAGGTATGGGCTCTGGCCAGCATCAGCCGACAAGCCCCAGACAGCCTTCTCCATCCCTCTGCTAGAGCTTTTTGTTTGTCTGTCACTGGAGTGTCAGGTTTCTGTTGAGGGTTTTTGCAACACCCTGCGCTGGAAAAATAACCTCACACTTGCAGAGGTAAGTCAGTTTGCAGTGGTTCTTTCATGGAATACTGTCGAGTCCATATAGATGTGAAAATTACACCTTCTGTACACTACACTACTGTACACTACTTCTCCTTTCTTTCTTGATTGTACTACATCATTAATTATCACAACTAAAAGTAAATATTTATGGAACCATCTAGGAGTGTACAGATGAATGCAAAAGTATTCTGGATATTTTTCAATAAAATAACAACTTCTGAGTGAACCACCATCACCAGATGTTAGTATATGAAACAGTTTGTTTTCACTGACTGCTACTTATATACCTTAGGTTAACACACTCTACAGAGCCCTGGTGGGAGAATCCATATCCCATTTTAGGCATCACCACTTCCGACAAAGAAGTTTGGTAGATATTTGCCCTCAATTAGATGATGGGACCATATGCCCAGCATGTCCAAAGGTTGGTTCTAGTTCCAGCATGGTTCTTATTTGATTAACCTGATTGCATTTTCCATGACCTGATGGCATTGAATTGATAACTGCAAAATTTGTTAATTTTTGTATAAAGTATTATAATAAGATAGTAATAGTATAAATGTATAAACCTGGTGCAGATACAAAACCAGGATTACTATGTGTTTGTTTTCCAGGCGGATGGAGATATGATTGTGACATTGGATGCCAACTTTGGCCTTGTGAGGAAGCAAAGCTCAGGTACAAGTGTGGTTGAGCCATTACATGGAACCCGCATGTTTGTTGATGAAAAGGATGTAGAAGAATACCTGCTATCACATCTTGACAGCTCAAAGCCTCACGAGGTTAGTCATAGTTGTAGAATTTATATAAATAATAAATATTTATTTAAAAAGATCATCATTCCTCCCATAAATCGCATAAATGTTTTCCTTAAATCTTTAGGACTGCAGTAACTTCAAGGCTGGCAACATGCTGAGGTCACAAAAACAAGCAAAGAAACTTGATGTTACAGGAGTGTTTGGAGCTTCTTGTCGTCATGAAATGCCCCTAATGTTTGTCAACATGAGCCAAGGAGAACGGCGAGTCTATGCCACAGTAGTGACATCTCTGACTATTGACCCAGTGTTCCAGAATGATAATTCCCCTGTTTGATCCTACCGATTTATAAATTGCTTAGAATAGCATGACCCTAACATAAGCTGTATTTTATATGGTATTTTGGCAATGTATATGGGAGAGTATTCATTTTTACTTTTCCTCAGTATAAAGTGTCATTATTAATTTTTTTGTGTTGAAATAGATTAGCCTATCCCCTGTATGTCATCGATGAGCTACTTCGAAGATGTGAGGACAAGAACATACACCTGCGAGTAGTCTATGACATTGCCTGTGTTGTTGCCTCACATTTGCATGTAAGTACAATTTTTTTTTTTCTGTTTAAAACTGAATTATTGTTTTGAGAAAAGACCATGACACATTAACTCAAAAATTATGCCATACTGTGTTCAATCAGAAATCAGGGGAGGGCATACCACACAACATCTCCTTGGCTGTACCAGCATTTCACGTTTATGGACACAAATTGCCCTGCCAGGTGATTCATTGACTTTATAGAGACATCAGGACCTGTCACACATCATTCACTCCCTGTTTGGTCTCCATTTTCCTGTCTATCAACTGCACAGCTGAAATTAAGTAGATATGCCTAAAAGTAATCTTTAAAGAGGGGTATCACACATTAGTTTCTCATGCCAATCTCATTTTAATCTTGAGTACATATGCAGGTACATCTCAATAAATTAGAATGTCGTGGAAAAGTTCATTTATTTCAGTAATTCAACTCAAATTGTGGAACTCGTGTATTAAATAAATTCAGTGCACACAGACTGAAGTAGTTTAAGTCTTTGGTTCTTTTAATTGTGATGATTTTGGCTCACATTTAACAAAAAACACTATTCATTATCTCAATAAATTAGAATACTTTATAAGATCAATAAAAAAGGATATTTTAAACAGAAATGTCAGGCTTCTGAAAAGTATGTTAATTTCTATGCACTCAATGGTTGGGCATGCAGTAATCCGAAAAAAGCCGAGCTCCTGGAGGCGTTCCTGCTGTCAGTGCTGTGGGCAGAGCTAAAGAGTCGCATCTAAAGGCTGAATACTTCATCAAAGATGTCATATTTAAGAAAAGTAACCGTAATTAAATTGACTGATATTCATTGTAAAATACTGAAATTTCTTTCTGATGGGCGTGATCTTGCTCTGGGTGATGTGTGTGTGTGTGCACGCTTATCAGGGAGAAGTGCCTATAGAAGGAATTCCACCCTTTATGACATGGTACATTCATACCATGTCATAAAACATTCAGCGAAAACATTGGGCGAAACATGTCCACAACCTGAAGTTGTATATTTGGCACAGAAATACTCCGTCATATGACCAACTCGTGTTTTGGCCATGTTTAGGATGAGAATGCAAATCTTTTACAATGTAAATTAGTCAGAAAGCATGAAAAAGCATTACACCCCCTCTTTAATGTAACATTTTTCCCACCTGGTGTTTGCCTAAACTTGTTTCAGAGATGCACTGTTTAGAACCATACAGTGCAAACCGCTTATCTCACATCTGTCTGGGTCAAAATAATCACTGTAAGCAGATGATTGTTATAACCAATTTTTTTTTCTTTTTCTTTTTAATTTATGCAGATTACTATGTAATGTGTATAATTATTACATGGATATAATGTAATAAAATGAACAGCTTTGCTATTTTTACTGATTTAAAGATAAAATAATATAAGCTGCGCCAAAGCCCTCTCCTGCTCCAAGCCCTGTCTAAATGGTCAGGGTGAAAGCATTATTGGTGCATTCAAGTTATGGTGGATTTACGAGCTGAATGCACATGAACGCCACCACAATGTCGTAAATACCAGTGGGAATCTCTGGATTTGCCTTAAGCTCCGATCTGTACGAGTTGGGGGCGTGTCAGTGAGAAGCATGGCGAAATACCACAATGCTTAAGTATTTAGCAGTGACATTGTCAGGCTTTTCTATTTACAATGAAGTAAGCTGATTCCCAGAAAAAAATACGATAGCATCTTGATATAAAAATGTAACATGTAACAATAAAGTTTACAATGGCTTCATAAATTAATTAAAAACATAAAAAAGCAACATACAACCATTGCACATTCTTTGCTCTACATTTTACACAAGTGTTGTTATTTTGTGTAATTAATTTAGAGAAGGCACACCGCCATCATACTCATTCAATGTGAGATTCTATGGGATGTTATATTTGACCATTAGTTTGTGTTATCAACTTGTTAAATGTAGTTTATTAGAGTGCTGTAAACGGGTGAATAGTGCATTGCATGAGATGGCGGCAAAGTGTGTGACATCATACTCTGACGAAAGTGACTTGAACGCACCTACCGTCGTACACACCACTTCCCACCTCGTAAATATGAACTTCCCAGGAGGACTTGAACGCACCAATACACTCCACTCACATAACATACAGTAGGCCTACCTGCTGCTGTGAGAGAGCGGGGACGATAATTATGCACCATAAAAGTCCCAAAAAAGCCAGCAGAGCAGGAATGGGTAGGCAAAATAACTCAGTAGACCACAGCAGTGTGGGTAGAGGAAAACATCACATGACACATAACAAGCATATGTACACACACACCCCAAACACACACAATATGAACATGGTAAGCGGACTACTTGATTACTATAAACAAATTATTTGGTTAATTATTATGTGGTTGATCACTGTAACCATGATCATTATAAGCAGTTTCCAATGTAGTAGGATCATGCTCAGTGTCAGTGTCTGTGATATTCTACCACTTTGCTTTAATCACAGATCAAGTACAGCACCAGGCGGCTTGATGGGTTTGGGCTCACAGACGGGGAAGGAATGGAAAGGCTGTGGTCTTTCATCCGAAGATTTGCCAGAGTCACAAAGGAGATGACACCATCTCACCGCCTTGACCTGTTGACTGATGCCCTTTTGCATTATGGACGGAGGAAATCAACTGACCTAGGTTTGTCCACAGCTGATCACACACAGATAGCATAAGTCAGCATAAGTAAATTAAACTGTCTTTGCAGAGATGCAGCTCCTGCAAAGACTAGACAAAGCAGAGAAAATATCGATTCTCGCTCAAGAAGACATCTCATCTGTCATCAGAGAAGCACCAGGTAAACAATGCACATAAGAAACAGGTAAAAATAGTTGTAAATGGAAACATTTTAGATTCCATTTACAAGCACATTTTGCACGGAGTATGTAGCATTGATGGTGTCTTGTTTCCTGTTTTTTTTTTTTTTTGTTTTTTGTCTAGTGTTGGTTTCTGAGGAAGACATGGAGAAATGGAAGAAAAGGGAGATGGAGCTAGCCCAACAGAAACAAAAACCAATAAGTAAGCAACTGAAGTGAATGCATGAATGTTTTGAATATTGTAAGAAGGTCATGAATATTATTAGCAAAGGATATTGCAAATATGTTATCCTTACCTTTCCGTGTACAGTAATGAAATATAATCCTGTAAGCTATGTGAAGAAGTAGCATGAAATGAAGCACTTTATTAGAGCAGTAGTGTCTTTATCTGTTCTCCAGACACTGTCTGTAGATGGAAAAGGGACTACATCATCAAGCTGATTCAGTTCTACAAGTTCAAGTAAGAGTTCAATGTTTTTATGTAAGACTATATGGTAATTACAGCCATCTTTAAGTGCCCTACTTATGTGCTTCAACATGGAAGCCTAGGTGTGATTAGAGTAACAGCATAGTTTTGAAGAAAACCGTCACAATAAAGTACCTCAGGATGACGTGTTTTTGTAGGTCAACCCGGAAGTTAGTGGCGCACGGGTTCCCTTGAACGAAAGCTTACGGTGTCCCCATAAACTTTTGGAAAATTGCAAAAAATAACCCTTAGTTAAACACAATTCCTTAATAATTCCTTACATTTATATAGAGCTTTTCTGGGTACTCAAAGCGCTTTACATACAGAAGGGGGAATCTGTAAGTGTCATAAACACAGAGCTTATGACACAAGTTTTGTCTATTAAGATAATCTTTACAAGATAACACAACATTTACACATTTTGAAGCCTAAATAAAGTCGTCAGATATAAAAGGCTAACAGTTAGGCTATAAACGGACTACAGCACACCATGGTCGCAGATCAACGTCACCACCACCAGCTTCCTCAAACTTTTTTTTAAAAACAACTTTATTTAAAAACATGCTCGCTGATTATGATCTGCGCTGTGTATGAATACTCATCCACCTTTCATGAGAAATGCTGTCCAAATGTCCCATTTTTAATGATGACGTCTAAAGTCCCCGCCAAAGGAAGTAGTCCCTTTTAGCACTTTTTAGCAACCGCTGTTTTTAAGACACAATAAAGGTTTAAAAAACCACAAGGGGGTTATAACTGGTGTGTTTTATGTCATAGACCAAAACGGGAAAGTATTTAGAGGCTTTGTTAACCACAGACCTTATTTCAGGCGAACCCATTAAAAACACCCATTGACTTCGGGACGATGGAACCGGAAGTCCTAAAATGCTAACTTGCTTCAGGTTTTGCCTACAAAAACACGTCATCTCTGAGGTACTCTATGGTTATAAATTAAGAGTTGCTGTAATACTGCAGTAATTTAATATGGTGTGATTAGTAAGCAATTACCACCAAGGCCTCCCTTATAACATAAACAATGTTTGGTCAGGTGTACCACAGTAATGCTTTCTGCTTAGTAGCTACTGAATTTTTGTGCTGTTTTTTTTTTTTTAATGTATAGATCTGGGACTCGTGAGCCATACATGGAGTGTGAAACAGAGTAAGTAAGCAGTAATCTGTCTGTTACTGTTCTATAAAAAAAAAAGTGTGTAAATAACATTTAATAAGATTTATTTGCTGACCATTGTAGAATTGAGGACTCTCTGCTGAACATGGAGAAAAAACACCGGATTGGGAGAAGATGGCAAGAATCTGATTCAGACTTCCAGTCTACCCTTAAAGATGTTGACTGTGAGCTCAGAGGTCAGCTGATCTGCAAGGCTAGAACTGAATCAAGGGAGAGAGCAGTCCTCCTCCATCTGAAAAGAAAATATCCAGGTAAAGTGCTGTGGATAAGTAGATACATTAAAGGGGTGGTTCACTGGTTTTGATTGTGTTTATGGGGCACAATCAAATGCTTTGTTTTTTTTGAAAACACTGTATTTTTCATATATTTTACCTTTATTCCACACCTCTGGTTCCACTGTCATATGAATGGCTCGTTTGACTTCCTGCTTCTATGAAGCCACTCCCTCCGAAATATGCAATGTGCTCAGATTGGTTAGCTGGCCCAGTGTATTGTGATTCGCTGAAGCGTCCAGAAATGCCATGCCCCTTACCATTAGTTGTTGCATGTGCTTCGGTGGAAATGTAAATAATGCCGTCTATATATATTATGAAGAGGGTCAAGCAGAACCTCTGCAATCGCGGCTTTTAAAGGACGTTTCTGAATGGCATTTCATTTAGTATTTGTGTCAAAGTGTTTAGATGCTGTCACTGCTGTTTGTTAGCTTTCAATATACAGTTTTATCCTGATTAAAGCTTTACTGTAGCCGAATACATGACTGAGTAGTCGCATTTTTGTAAAGGCGGCGTTTAATTTATAGCATGAACAACTGTTTGTCTATGAACATTGACGTTTGTTGGAGAAGTATGCACTAGAATTTAGCTAACTGGCTAGCGAAAACGCTTTGGTCTTTGTTTGCGTCCTTGATGCAAAAATAGCAACATAACTATAAGTTTAAAAGACATGTACAAACAATAAAAGCCTTTGTGTAAATCCAGCATTGAACTCGTGTAGATTCTGGAAGCTGTCTTCAGCGCTGCATCCAGTGTAGAAAACATTAGATTATAATGGGTTCTATTTTCTTTTGACACGTCGAGTTGCGACGCTCGCGTAAGGTGTACAAAACTCTTCCGCTTCCATTATGCTGCACCACATGGCCTCGCCCACTTTGTTGCTTGTTCCGGGGGGGGCGTGTTTTGCAGGGTTTATGATGTCACCAACCCGGGAAGAAGCTCGTTGTAGTCCAAACCGGGTGTTTTAAGTCCAAACCGGTAGGCATTAAACTGCCATAACTTTAAAAGACAATATCTCCGTTTGCATTGAACTTTCAGCACTGTAACTTTGCAGATACTGTTTATGCTCAAGCAGCAACATTACACACTAACTACTAAAAATGAAATCACAATGAACCACCCCTTTAAGACATTAAGATCCAACTCTGAAAAGGACCATAATACAAACTAAAAAATTTATTTATCTGCATGCATGTTTCCTAACTTTGCAACAGATGGGCAGGGCATTGCCATTAGACTGTCCAAGCAGGTAGCCAGCTCCAACAAGAGACTGAGACAGGCAATAAAAGAATACAACAGCATTCAGTGGCCACCGCAGATGAGCATCTTCCCTGCAACAATTGATTTTCAGGAAGCATGTGATCCCTCTTGGCATGTCTACTTCTGCTTTGATGACACTGTAAGTATAGTTACCTAACCCTAGTAACCACACAGCAGTCACTCTAGTAACAATCTGATAACCGCTTACTAACCACAACTACCTGCCCATCATTGTAGAAACCACCTGGTAACATGACATAGCACTTTTTATTTTTTTTGTCTTCTAGATTGAAGAAGATAATGTTTCGAGGAGTCTAAAAAGGCGAGGGATTGATGCCTTACATATGAAGACACGAGCAGCTGAGGAAAAGCACATGCTTTACCAGGAAATGAGAACTATAGCTGAACACCTCCATCAGCAGCATGCCATTCTGTGCTCTGCCATCAAAGACACAGATCAGCCTGGAGCAAAAGCTGCTCTCATCCAACGTCTCCATCAGCTGGAAAGAAAACGACATCAAGCCACTGTGATGTTTCACCCACATGTACCAGACATTGTTCCTGCAGACAACCCCTACTTGTTTCAGGCCCTCCCCATGTCAAGCATACAGACACTGGTATACAATGATGATGGTGATAATGATGACAGTGAGGATGATAATGAGGATGACAATGATAACTAGGACTGTAAGCACTGGTATGACAGGACAGGGCCTGTATTTACAAAGATTCTCAGAGTAGAAGTCCCAACTGTCCTAAAATCTGCAGACTGAATATTCAAACCTGTTTTTAGGCTGAGGTGCACAACAAGCACTTCATAAACTTTTTTGAATCCAAAGAAATTATTCTGATCTCTGTTAACAGTCCAGTTTTGTCTGATATCATTATATTATATGAAAAAAGAATGATGTCTTAAAGTGTAAATACAAAGTGGTAAATATATATGTTGCTGCAGATCATAGAAACCTTTCATGGTGGAGGAATATGATTACTGCCTGCCTTGTGCAGATGTGTTGTTTTACTAGGTCTGATCTATTTTAAAACTTGGGTACTGTATTTAAGCACAGATATTGCCACTAGTCTGTGTGAGTACAAAATAGTTTTTACGATATTGTGATATTAATTATTTACTGTAATGTACAAATGTGTTCAGTGTTTGAGAGCTGTGTTGTTTTTGTGAGCTCACCAAACCAAATCCCCTTCGACTGAGTTGAAATGACAATAAAGAATTGAATCTTGAATCCTCTGAAACAACTATAAGTTTGCAAAAATAAAAGGGAACATGCAGGTGTATTGACATTGTCACAGCACTTATTCACAGCACACTTTAAGTCATTGAAAAGTAATTTACTTAATAATGACAATGATTTTACCCTCATAATCCGCCACACAGTGTGCCACATACAGTAGCCGTTATTGGCTTGAATTGCTCCAGAGCCAGGGGCCTCATTTATAAAGCGTACATATGTATAGATTTGATCTTGGAGTGTGTGTAGGCTCAAATCCACGCCAACGCTCATATTTATAAAAACGGTCTTTGACGTGGAAAAGTGCTTAGAGCCACGTCGTTGACTGCTTTCGTATTATTTTCACATTCTTCGTTCAGTGATTGTATATTACAATTAGTTGTATCTTTAGTTCGTTGCTATGGTGGTTGCTATTGACGCTGCTATAGCTGAAACCACGTAGCTGCATGACGTACTTCCGCCCGAAAGTATTTTATTAACAGACACTTTTTTAAATGATAAATTCAACATTTGTCAACAACTTGATAACTCAAAAATACGATATGTTCATGTTAAGGTTATCACTTTTAACAATTTCTTCGATTCTGAGAAATATTTTTTTTGTAGCAGAAGGTTACGGAAGTGCATTCTGTTGTGGGCGGGGTTTGCGAGTTCTCATGTTTTAGCTAAAATATCTTAAATAAACCAACATATTTACATTTTCTTAACGTAGAAAATTTAGATACAGTGTAATTAATAGTTTGGCTGAACTAGATATTTGATATATCCACTAGATATATCTTTTTAAAACCCTAATTTACAACCCTACTTTGCAAACCAGAAAAACTACAACTGTAGTGCTGATTTGTATCAAGCTGTATTGCGTAGCTATAGGGAATTGTAGTTTTTAAAACATTAGTGTTTTTCTTAGAATTGGAGGTTGTAAATAGTGAGTTGAGAGTACAATGATGACTTTAGGGGGATTGTAAACACATCTATGTAATCAGATTTTAAATGTCTATTTTTTAAATGAGTTAAAATTAATTTTAACCATACTTGTTCTCAAGTATACAGTGATCCAAGTTGTTGACTATATTCACATGATAACTGAGGACAAGAGCTCTCTATAACAGTTGGTCCCATGTCTGTAGCCCCTTTTATTGCTTAATTATAAGCCTTCAAACATGCACCAAGTTGATGTTTCAAAGGTCAGTATTTCAAAACAGGAGCCATGTAGAATCTTCATACTTATTTTTGTTACTCTCCAGGTCAAGACCTTTCTAACAATGTATTTGGTTTAGCTCTACAACAAAGTTTTAATTTTCTCATTTCACGTACACAAGCCATCTCGGGTGTAGTTTTAGAGAGCACTTTGAAGGCCCAATAGGCATAGCATATATAAAATTATGCTTTTTATTTGTTTGTTTGTTTCTGACTGTGTAAACAGATTTACGACCCCGGAACATGAGGAAGAGGACCCCCCCCCCCCCAAACACACACACACACACACACACACACACACACACACACTGCATTTCTGTTTAGGACACACATGGTTTATATACATAGGCTATCTATTTATGTTAATGCTGCTATAATGGTTAAAAAACATACCAATAAGGAATAAGACTATCTTCTACATAGTCATTTCATCTTGTAGGCTACTTGTAGACTATTATTAGGGCTATTGGAAGTCAAAATCAAGAGTAGGCTACATTATACATGGGCCATTCCACCCAATGGGTGACATTTGCTTGTTTTATCTCATCAAAATTAAGCATATTTTTTCAACATTGTATCTAATACTATTTATATTTAACTATTCAAAATGTGTATTGGTCAATCTCAAGCAACTATATATTAGTTTTTACAAGGTTTCAAAGCATAAGATGTATGCATGTTTTCTCAGTCCTGTTACCAAAACTCATGTTTAAAAGCATTTCAATTAATTCCTTTGAATTCAGCTAAAGAAAGTGTTTTTTTTTTTTTATAGAAATGGTTGGTTATTTGTTCAAATAATTGATATTTGTGACTAAAAATCACTTTATATTAAGGCAAGGTGTATTTTTTAATAAAAACATGCCAAAACATTTGTTCATTTAAAAGCAGACAGAACCCTCAAGTTTATCATTAAATAATGTAATTTCTGGCCCTCTTCGGTGACCGAAAAATGTTATATTTTTAAATGTTAAAAATTGTACAGTTATCAGAATAAGATGACACTTTTGTCGCATTAGCAATATGAACACACACACACAAAAAATCAAGGACATGATTCGGACATGTTAAAGGGTCGTAAAAAAAAAAATAGTCACACTTACCTTCTTTTTGATCAAAAATTACCGACATAGGAAATGAATGGGAAATTTCCTCCCCACACACACATATATGAACTGGTGTGACTATAACACAGAGCAAGTTTATGCAAATGTCTGAAATAAAATCAAATTCAGTCACAAAGCAGTAAAAAAAAAAAAAAAAAGAACAGCAAGAAAGAGGTTACACTCTAAAAAATCGAGTACAAAACAGAAACACTCAAACACACACTCACTTACACACATTCAGACAAACACACACACCATTATACACACACAAATGAACCAGTGTGGCTGTAACAATATAGTAAAATTGAGCCAAAACTCAAATAAGAAGATGATATCAGATCAGACCCAGATTTATTAAGCCGTTATAAAACACACCTGTTCATTTTTGTTATATTTTTATTTACTTTTGATGTTATGTGTGACAAAATGTCACCCTCTGTGTTCAGGTTTGACTGTTGTAAAATGAATGCAAAAACCAACTTTAAATCAACATTTCAGTCCAAAAAATATCTAAACCTTGACAAAGAGCAGTCTTTGAGAATGTCTAAGTATAAATCCAAATGCAAAATTTAATAAAAATAATTATTTGTCTACAAACAAGAGAATTTATAAGCCACTTTATATAGAATTATATAGGAATATTGCTTTAATTGAAAAATAAATAAAATATTAGGAAAAAATTATGCATCATTTTCAATGGGGAAAAATAGCTAATAAAAAAAAAATTGTATAAATATTGCATAGTATCATAAAACACACTCAATTTTATATAATAATCAAAAATATATTACACATTGGTTTTCCTGAAAAACAAAAAAGTAACTTTTAAAGGCTTCGGTCACTTTTGACCGTAAAGAAGGCAAGTGTGACTCCTAAACAAAGAGGGCCAGAGGGTTAACAATTGTATAAATGATGGACCAAACAAAACTGATAAAAACAGTTTAACTTTATTTTTCAAGAAAAAATTAGTAACAGAATAAACACTTGGTAACAGGAATGTGTCCATGTGTGTGTGCATGTGAACACATTTATGCACGAGGCACAGCAGCATAACTTCATTGATTATTTCAATCTCCAGACACTACAGGACTGGTCAGGATCAGCAGCACTTTGAATTGAAAGGTAGTCCATATCCACGTGGAACACGCCCGGTCCTCCCACGCAAAACCTGACAAACTTTAGTTTGAAAATCATAATACTGTGACCCACTGTTTTGCTAACACCCGGAGCCCTGCTGAACCAATGATGAAAAAGAAAGGGATCAGATTTCTTCTTACAAGTGAAGTTTGATCATTACAATACATTAGCAGCAAGGTTCATAAAAGTATATTTTAATGAAAAAGATGAAAACACTTAATACATTTTAAAACACGTATGCATGTATTATGTAAGAGTGCGCGCATGTGTGCGTGTGTGTGTGTATTTGTAGGGATGGGGGCCATCAAAGTAAAAACAACTAAAAACAAGTAACAAGATGCATCTTACAATGCAGTAAGTAGCACATTTTCTAAAACTGATGCAGTGGTTCAGGGTGTTTGCATAGTGTTTTGACACTGGCAGTGAAGGCACATGCTCTTTTTAAAACCACATGCAGTATGTGACCATGATTGGCACACTGTGCACTGTGACCATGAACGCCACTTCTTTGTAGCGTTCTTCTTCTTGTCATCGAAATGGACCCGGCAGACACAGCACAAATTGCCTCCATCTACCAAAGGAAAAACAAATATTTTGGAAGTCAAGCCAGTTAGTTGAAATCATACTTATCACCATATTCAAAGCAACATCTCATAGGCAGCTTATTCATTTGTAACTGTTGCCAAATGAAAATGTGGGTATTGCACATCAATTCATCTCAGATCTTGCTGACGCTCAATCATTGGATACATGCAGGTCAACAAATAAGGGTTTCATTTCAGAAATGGATGTAAATCAAACCTGAGATGGAGGGGTAACTCAATTTTAATTTCAAAAATCTCATCCCCAATTTTGTTCTTCAGCTGCTTCCAGAGCTCAACTTCACATTGATGCAGGTTTATTACTAATTGTAAGGCCATAACTCATACAGTCGTAAGTCAGCCTGCTGTAGCCACCCATAGGCTTGTACACGGGTACAAGCTCGGGCGTACCGGATAACACGTCAGCAGCGTCATTGTGGAGTCGTGAACGCGGATTGACAACAGACCCGGAAGAGAAGACAATGCTGAATAAAGTCGTAGTTTTTGTTATTTTTGGACCAAAATGTATTTTCGATGCTTCAAAAACTTCTAACTAACCCACTGATGTCACATGGACTACTTTGATGATGCTTTTATTAGCTTTCTGGACATGGACAGTATACCATACATACATTTTCAATGGAGGGACAGAAAGCTCTCGGACTAAATCTAAAATATCTTAAACTGTGTTCTGAAGATGAACGGAGGTCTTACGGGTTTGGAACGACATGAGGGTGAGTCATTAATGACATAATTTTCATTTTTGGGTGAACTAACCCTTTAAAAAGCAATTGTTGGTGAGCTCACCACCTCTCTCTGTGTTTGTATTGTAAAGAAATGTACTGGACAACAACCTTTGCACTCTCAAGATGTTTTTATACTTCAGAGTTTGGAAAAAGGCTGTTTATGTATCCTGCACATTCTGCCAGGAAACTGCCCTTTGAAAGACTTAAAAGTGAATCTAGTTAAATGCCGTTATATCCAAAATGCTTCTGTTCCCATATCTGTTCTTATTGTAGTATTGCAATATGTTGAAACTGTATTTTTAATCCATGCTGCTGCTAGTCTTGGCCAGGTCTACTATGAGGAAGAGCTCATTCGTCTCAATTGGACTTCCTGGTAAATAAAAATAACCACAATGTGTAAAGATACCTTTATCTGCAGTCATCACAATAGCTACAGTAGTAGTGGCCGTTTCTGAGGACTGTTCTTCTGGACCTGAAGTACATAAAATACAACAACTTTCTTAATACAAATTTTGAATGTTAATTACAAATTCATAATTATTTCATAATTATTTTCATCTAAATCTCAACAGCCAATTCAAGTGTAAAATGATCAGAATGCCAACCTTATATATGTCGTTTAATGTCACCTGGATAAATATTGTATCCATAAATTATAATTTTCAAACAAGTGAGCTTTTCTCTTTTTTCCAAATGTCAGTGGCAGACCTCTCAGAACAGTAGTTTTAATTAAGCTCGAACTTAAGCAATACCAAAAACTGATTTGTAGCATTTAGCAAATTGTATTATGAACACAAGAAATACCGTTTTCAAACATGGCCTCAAATATTTCTTCCACCGACGTCTGGGTGCCATCTGCTGTGTCTGTTGATTTGAACACAATAAACCATCACACAAAGGTGAAAAAATTAAATCAAAAGATGAAATTATTTAATGTATAAAGCGGTCAAATGTGCTTTGTAATGACCACAGTTACACATCTAGTAAACTATGCTTCTTGAGATGAACGTTATATATTTAAACAAAATAAAAACTCAGCATACCTTCTGCATCCATGTGTTCCGACATTCCCTCTGCCATGTTAGTGGGGTTGCATTGTGCTGCATCTGTTTGATTGTACAGCAGTATCAATGAAGTAAAGTAATTTGCAGGAATTAAATACATAGAAACTGTGCTGCATTATAACGAAACTGAGAAATAGCGTCAGATCCTTTACACACTGTCAAAGACACATACAGAATCTATAAACTGAATCTGTTTCAATTCAATTTTATTTATATAGCACCAATTCATAAAAGTTCTCAGTACTTTTCAAACAGAGTAGGTATAGACCACTCTTTATAGTATTATTACAGGATTAGTTCACTTTCAAATTAAATTTTCCTTATAATTTACTCACCCCCATGTCAAAGATGTTCATGTCCTTTCTTCAGTCGAAAAGAAATGAAGGTTTTTGATGAAAACATTCCAGGATTATTCTCCTTATAGTGGACTTCAATGGCCTCCAAACGGTTGAAGGTCAAAATTAGTTTCAGTACAACTTCAAAGGGCTTTAAACGATACCAGACGAGGAATAAGGGTCTTATCTAGAGAAACAATTGGTCAATTTTTGAAAAAATGACAACTGTATATATGCTTTATAAACATAATGATCACCTCGAAGGTGCTTCCACCAGACCGCCTTCTGTATTCTTCAAAAAGCTTATGCTGAATGTCCTACATCTTCCCTATTCTACTTACGGAACAAAAGCAGCACCAGTTCCGTTTTTTCGATAATTTGGGCACCATTGAAGTCCACTATATGGAGAAAAATCCTGGAATGTTTTCATCAAAAACCTTAATTTCTTTTTGACTGAAGAAAGACATTAACATCTTGGAAGACATGAGGGTGAAAACATTATCAGGAAAAGTTTAATTTAAAATTGAACTAATCCTTTAACAAAAGACCCAACAATTCCCACCATGAGCAAGCACTAGGTGACAGAGGCAAGGAAAATCTTCCTTTTAAGAGGCAGAAACCTCAAGCAGAACCATGGCTCAGGGTGGGTGGCCATTCACCTCAACCGGTAAGGGTGAAGCCCAGCACTATACAAAGACTCGCATGTAGGCCTGTATTATTCTTTACTTGAAGGGTTAGTTCACCCAAAAATGAAAGTGCTGTCATTAATCACTCACCCTCATGTCATTCCACACCTGCAAGACCTTTGTTCATCTTTGGAACACAAATTAAGATATAACACAAATAACACTCCCTTTTTCAATGCCCAGAAAGCTACTAAAACATATTTAAAACAGTTCAAGTGACTACAGTGCGTCACGGAATAGAAGGCAGCAGACAGGCAAGTAGAAATAATAGTTTATTGCACAAGTTGGATATGACACGAGGGACAGATGGCTGACAGAAGGCAGGAAACAAATAGGGACCACAAGTAAGTAACTCAGGGTCGCAGAGCTTGTCTTAGACGTTGTGGTACACATAGACGAGACCAGACAAGGGAATGCAGGAGAAGGGAATCTTTATAGAGGGTATGCATCGATGTCACTTTCCTGCCGGAACGCGCTCCCTCAGCTGGACTGAGTGGCAAAAGAACCTGCTGCATGACTGGATTTAATAGGGGAAACCGAGAAAACACGAATTACTCTAAAGGTTGGACTAGAAAGTGTTCCTTATGACATGTCAAAAAAAACCTAATCCATGGATATTGACATGCAGTCAGGAATCGTGTTTCCTGACATTTATATGTGCCTGATTTCGACGCTGGAAAAACACAAAGCAAATCTGCCTGTGAATTTTATAACCACAATATAGGTATGGTTAAAATCCATGTAATCTCTTATATCAATGTTATATATATCATCATATTGTCCAGTCCTAAAACATATAATTTTATAGTATAGTTTTTGTCAGTGTTGTTTATTTAAAAACACCCAATTATGCAGAATACAAGATGGAAAATATGTAATTGACGAGTTGTCAACACAATATATGCAGTATAATTTTACAAACAATTTGACAAAATTCTAACTGAAAATCCATGTTTCTCTGCTGGAGTCCAGCTGTTTCTGTAAATTGCAGTGATCCATTTGCTTCTTTTTTCTGTAGCTTTCAGCACTCAGGTTGTGTGTCAAAGCTCTTTCCCGTTTTGGATGCGTTTTGTGTGTTTTTTGCGGCATTCACGCCGAAAACCAATGCTGCCACTCAGTCTTTGTGCCACTCAGTGGGCGTAATCGCAGTCGTAATGGTTGACGGTGACATTACATGCATACCCTCTATACGGAGTACAGGTGATGATGTGCAGGTGCAGGGAATCCATGTAATAAGGTGATGAGCTGACTGAGTGCAGGTGTGGTTAAGGAGGGATACAGCGAAATGTAGCGCGGGGAAGGTGACTGAGCTGGTGGCTAACACAGTGTTTCAACCTTATTATAAAGCGACGAGAATACTTTGTGTGCCAAAAAAAACAAAATAACGACTTTATTCAACAATATCTAGTGATGGACGAATTCAAAACACTGCTTCATGAAGCTTCGAAGCTTTACGAATCTTTTGTTTCAAATCAGTGGTTCAGAGCGTGTATCAAACTGCAAAAGTCACGTGAACTATTGAAGTTTCAAAACACTTATGACGTAACAAGGCCTCGTTTACTGAAATCATGTGACTTTGGCGCTCCGAACCACTGATTCGAAACAAAAGATTCGTAAAGCTGCATGAAGCAGTGTTTTGAAATCGCCCATCACTAGATATTGTTGGATAAAGTTGTTTTTTTGGCACACAAAAGTATTCTCGTCACTTCATAACATTAAGGTTGCACATCTACAGTCACATGACTTTTTTTAAATATGTCTTTAGTAGCTTTCTGGGCATCTGAAAGTGTTAATTATCTTGCTGTCAATGCAGGCCTCACTGAGCCATCAGATTTCATCAAAAATATCTTAATTTGTGTTCTGAAAATGAACGAAGGTCTTACAGGTGTGGAACGACATGAGGGTGCATAATTTTCATTTTTGGGTGAATTAACCCAAACTTGTTTCCCCACAATGCACAAAGCCAAATCACAAGTGGAGAAACACAACCACTGGTAATGTCACTTACTTATTTCAAATGAGATCTCCTCAGCAGCGTTTAAAATGGCTTCCAGTTGGTTTCTATCATAAAAGGAAGGCTTCTTAAGCGTAAGGCTGTTGGGCAGTCCAGTAACTGTTATGTTTAGGCCCTGATTCACCAGGGACTGGTAGGGCAGCCTTCCAGTACCTCCGGCCTCCTCTGAAAGACAAGGGCAAACACATGCATGCACACGTTACACAATGTTACTCAGTTGGACAACTATGACTCTCCCATCTAGTTGATAGCCAGTGTACAGGGTGCAAACAGTAATTTTAGTAAGGTGTCAATTGGTTGTCTATTGGTTGTGGGCACATTAGTTAAATAATTTACTCATTTGATAATGCCATGGATTCATGAAGGTATATTAAGTTATCAAGATAAGCAGTTAGTTTACATCAGTCTTAAATGTATTTGAACATATGCTTACTATATTTTTGGTTGAAAAGATCTTGGACTTTTCCTACCAGCACACCGACTTTAGTACTGGGTTTTGCGGCTGAGGAGCTGGCTACAGATGTAACAACAGACAACAATTAATTTCATAAAACTGTATTATGTATATTTGCACTATTACTATTACTTTGTCAATTTTTATATAACTAATACCTTTGAAATGCAGTGCAAAGTTGTTGACCGTGTCCGTTTTGTCTAGAAAATCAGTGGCCCCTTTGCTGCTTACTTCGTATACTTCTAAGCTGGAACGTTGGCGGTCAAAAGATAATATGGCCGTCTCCACACCCAAATCCTCAAGCTTAGACACCTTTTCAATATTTAGATAAACAAGACAACCACAAAAATTTTAAATTGATTATACACAAGACAACCTACTTTTAAAAATCTAACACACACTAAAGAAACATCTAAAGAAACAGGGCTCAGCAACATATGAAAACAGTGTTGTCACACGTAGCAAATAAGTGGTCAGGGTTACATTAACTACTCATAGTTTTCAGTCACGTGACTGTAGCGGAGCCCTGGAGGGCAAAACAGCCATGTACTGCAGCACAAGCCTGTCAATTTTCCATCTTAAAAACAAAAATATGTGAACGAGATTCAAGTTTTGGCCACTTGTGATCAAAATACAGTGATTTCAAAAAAACTACCGTGAAAACACTAGGGTGGGTTTTACCAATAAGGATTAAATTAGTTAAAACTAATCATGAAGGATTTGTTGATCTGGGTTTTTACTTTAAATCGAGATGTGTTGCACCACTTAATTTTAAACACAGATTAACTACACAGAAAGACCGTTAGAGTTAAAGGGCTGATCAAGCAGAATAGACAGAAGGTGAACCGATGCCAGGCTAATCAACCAATCTTTAAAGTGCTACATCCTTAAATGTACTAAAATGGTAATATTAAAAGATTAAATTCAGTTTAACCCTTTTTGATGATGAATACTATACAGGCAAGCAGATGGCCCCAGATTATGACCGCAATGCGTTTTTTTTATTATGGTTTTCGATGGAAAAAACGCTTAATGAGAAACGTTGTGTTGCATTAATCAATTAGGTATATATTGAATCTGGTCTTTTAATATCAGTCTTACTACAAACCTGGTAAAAATGACTGGCGGTTACATGGAGGAAAGCCTCGTTTGCCCGCCAGGGGGGCGTTCCCCTCAGGGCGTGACATCACGTGAAAACTATCAATACATAAGCTGTGTTTACATTGAGTCCTATATCCAACTAATAATTTGACTCTCAGCCATTTGTGACTACTAATGCTTAAATTTACCACCTTGATCTGAATAGACTAGCCCAACCAGTAGGAATTTAGTTTGAGAGGGTGGTATGAGCCTTTGACAATTTCTTCAGTGTAAGATTATTTGATGTCATAGCCCTGTAAACAAAAATCAGCTGGAATATTTAATTGGGATGAATTTGTTTGAAATGAGAAAATCTACAGATGAACAATCCAGTTGTCTGTCACGTGTGCTCACATCACAATTGCTGTCGATCATCTTCCCATCTAATACTATAATACCACTAGTGCCTAGCAAATGAAGCCTCTTTCCAAACCTCTAACTTTAGCTTCTTCAGGTGCATTTTAATTCGGGCATCTCTCATTTCAGGGCTAAGGGCCTGTCCAGATGCCCTCAGTGCTGCTGCCTCTTCACTGTATTTCTTTTTTGCATCTTCCCCCAATGTGGCCCACCTACCCTTGATGTCATTCATTGTGCCTGAGGAAAAAATAGATGCACAGAAAACATAACACTTTAGAGTCAGCATCTCTTTTTTAAAGTAAATTCATACAACAACAATCTGTCCAACACACTGGTTTACTTGGCTTGTAAACCCATTTCTCTGTAACAACTCTGTAAAAACAAGATAACGTGTAAAGATGGCCTGATGATTCTTTAAGACACACTGCAGTCTTAATCTGATGAATGCAACTTGAGTGAGTGAAGTACTTGCCAAATACTATTTTGAAAATCTGTTTCACGACCCCTGTAAACCCCTGATGTAAACGGGGCAACTATGTAAAACAACAAACCATTTAGTATAACAAAAGCATCCGTTAAATATTGTCTCTCACCTTTGTTTGACAGTACGTCTCTACAAAAGAGATTATATGGGGAAAGTTCTCTAACATGTACTTTGGCCTTTGATGGCCGAGGCTCAGAAGAAGCTTTCCTTTTGTAATTACCAATCCAGTTCTGAAATAGAAAAACAAAAAATAATGAAAAAGAGTATTACACCAATTAAACTAAATGTTAAAGGTGCTAAAGAGGATGTTTTGTTTTATACATTTTTGCAATATTACTTGAAACTGTCTTTACTAACTGATAAAAGACTATTTATTAGGTGCACTGAAAGGAATAATATTAATATACATCATCTGTGCACGAGGTAGGGCCTTAAAAACATCAGCCAATCGTTTACACGATGATTGGCCCTCTGGCTTGTCATGGCCCACTGCCATGACGTTCCTTGTGCGAGACGTGCGCAGCTGCGCACTCCAGTAACTTTCCACACTCCACAGGCGGTAACAACTGCAGATTATGAGTTACCTGCGGTGAGTCCAACATAATGAATCCAACAACATGATACAGCAAATGCCGGTGGTAAACACTCGTGTTCCAATATGAGTGTTTATGATTTTTGGGAGGCGTTCCTTTGAAGGAGGGGGGCTGTTCTTACGCATGCGCTCATTTCAAAAACTCAGTAACAGTTTTTGGTTTCTCAGTCGCCGAAGAGATCCTCTTTAGCACCTTTAATGAAACACTTAATTTATACAGGCAGTACAGCAGAATGATACATTTGACATGTTGATTGTTAGTGTGGCACTAAAGTAAACCTTACTTCTATGACACTGGTGTCCAAACCCGTAGCCGATGCCGCTCTGGGAATCAATTCTGACCCAACTCGGGTCATGCCATCTTTAAAAAATGTTTTCAGAGTTTCTTTCTGTTCGTCATTAATGCAAGTTCTCTCTTGTTGAATAATAAAAAAGAAAGAAAACGCTAGTCAGTAATAAATCAGTAATAAATAAGACAGCGTTACAGATCATACCATCACACTTGCCTAATGCTTTTAGCAACAGTAAGGGCTTACCTCTCTGGGCCATCTTCAACCTAAAACATAAACAGAGAGAAACTTGCACAAGATAGATTTGTGAATGGGCTCTCTAAACAGCCCAAAACAAAATTTGGATTGTTCAACAGACATAGAGCATGGAAATAAATAAAACAAACTTACCACACACTGGAAATTGATGCTGTAGAGGGAGACAAAAAAGTTAGGTAAAGAGATATTAATGTTATGCAGGCAGACAGATAGATAGACAGCTAAGCAGACAGACGGGCAGACCTGTGCCTTTGGGTTTTATTTTTCAAGTTCAATGTTGAGGACAGCAATAAATGTGACATACAGACACCACAGAATATTTACTTCTAATAGATTGCCAGTGTTCGTCTTTTACATAAATCAATTTAATTGTAAGGTTCCTCATGTGTCAAACCCACAGAACTTTATCTTACATTCTATTCAAGATCCCAGGGTTTCCAAACAGCCATAAAATACGTCTTGGGTTTGACTATTCCACTCAATATGACTATAATATACGTTAGCTTCAGTGAAACGTTAACTAGTGTTACACCTGAAAATAAACAGGGAAAATATCACAAAAGATGATGAGTGATATTTTTGATGGCGTTTAGTCGTATGATTTTCATGTTAAAGATACCACTCATATTCACATACAGGTTGGTCACGCAAAAAATTATCTAACTTAAACCTTTCTCACTCTTTTCAAAACATGAATAGTGGCGTACACTCTTACAAAACTCGTAAACAGTTACAAAACAGTATGAAACAGAATACAAAATATATAAACGCCTTTTAGGTTTTCCACATGGCGAAAACCATATTACCCAACCATGCCTTAGGCCCAACTACCATGTGCTCTGCGCATAAACACGCACGAACACACTTAGTAAGAAAATAGTAAAAGTTTTACTATTATATACTCGTTTTCTAAATGCATTATATTAACTTTATTGATCCTTTACCTGAGAATAAACAGGGAAAATGATAAGAAGAGATGAATGATGCTCTCAGTGATGGCGTTTACTCGTATGAGCCAAGTCTCGCGATCTCACTTCATAACGTTCACTCGCATGGAGAAACTCTCGCGATACTGTGTGAAAGAGCGTGACATAAGCAAAGCAATCGATCTCAGATTAACGAATCGATCTCAGACTAACGACTCTATTATAAACATTACATAATAAAACAATTAAACAATAATGTTGAACTATTAAACTAAATTACCCCATTAGACACGTAAAACATGCTAATTAGCAACGTTAATGCTCACATAAAGCAAGTAATGTAATATATAACACGATTATCTCATGTAAGGATAGGTTAATAAAGTATATAACAAACACAATTGCAACACGGTTATCTCATGTAAGTTACGCCACCTTAAAACACATTTTCTGTATTGTTTTCGATTATTGACTAATTAATTACAGTTTAAATGCTCGGTTTTATCATGTCTTACCTGAAAAATATCAACCGGCGGGAAATACCGCAACGATGCCGCGTCATCCAGTGAACTTCCGATCTGATTGGATCTGGAATCGTCTCTTGTATTTGTATCGGTGATTAACCATGTAGATGGATGATAACAGCCATCTGAGCCTACCAGTAGGCGCAGCAGGCCCCTTCTGGCCCATATCTATGAGCTGATAACCACTGATAACGCCCATTCAATCGAGTGATAACATTCGAAGCGGGTGCTTCAGTAGGTACTTATTTTGAACAAGTAATTACTTCACTACTACATATCTTCTGTATAGTATGTGTGTGTGAGTGTGTGAAATATGAATGTAATCTGGACATACTACATTTATCATGATGTCATTATCATGTGATCTTCAGTTGTGTCGCTTCACTGTCATTCACAAATCCTCTCCCGTGGCCTCATGGGATAGTAAAGTTCCCATCAGATGCACACTTCAGAATCTCACCGGATGTAGTAGATCATCCGGTACTTTTCACCTGTTCTTTTATAAATACTGTGAATTCACACACACTTCTTCTGTCACACACTGTTTTTGACTTACTAAGTATGTGATTTTGGATGCAGTCTTAAAGGAAATGTGTGTAACTCAATTATGTAAAAGACATGTGACCCTCTAGTGGTGAAGTATGGAAGTGCAATTAAAGGGATTGATTTTCCTACAGCAAATACAGTTTTTTTTACAATCACTTTGCTACTATTTTCAGAACCTTGATGTCATTTTTCAAAACTCTAGACACAAAACTCAAAACAGTTATCACTTGTAACACAGGCTGTCTAATGTTCAAAACATTGCATTGTGCATTCACATCTTTGAATAAATCTTGCACTTGCACAATCATTGGTTCAAAACACAAATTTACTGTGAAATACCATTGAAACATAACTATAGATCACCCACACACAAGCAACCGATAGTTTCACTGTGTCATTGTTCCTACAATCATTAAATATTGTAGAACAAAATAGGTGATACAGGTTTCAATATGGTACTACATGTACAGTAAATACATCTCTGTAAAAGTACTGCAGAGAAAATACTACAGACACAGTGGAATCATTGAACAAAGATTGTAATATATTGATGCAAAACACTACAGTACAATCACAACATAGCTTTATTTGAATCAAAGCAAAAATAATTAGCTATGAAATAGAAAAGAAAACATCAAATGCAGTGTTCCTCAACTTGCTTGTACTGTAAGAAACAAAACAGGAGTGCACTGCAAAACATGCTGTTCTTAGAGTTTTTGTCTTGTTTCTAGTCAAAATATCTTAAAGTTCTTAAATCAAGAAGAATTTTCTTGACAAGTAAAAATTATTTTCTTGTTTTCAGGAAAAATAAGTCAAAATTAAGTAAGTTTTTTTTTCTGAAAACAAGAAAATAATTTTCATTTGTCAAGAAAATTCTTCTTGATTTAAGAACTTTAAGATATTTTGACTAGAAACAAGACAAAAACTCTAAGTAAGTACAGCATGTTTTGCAGTGTGAGAAGGTGGTACAGTATTTGGGGCCATAGACACAGTGTCTGATGAAGCATTATGATAAAATATTAGGCTACATCTATGGATATTGTAGTCTAATTGGTTCATGCTCCACGCTAATTGGTGAAAATGAATCTCGTTATCCTGAAACTTTCATGATTTACAGTAAACATGGAAGATTGTTTGTCTGTTTCCATACAACTATGCATTACGAGTAATGCAACAGTTACTTATCATTTTGAGCAGTTGTATCAATTGATAGTTAGATCATTGTAAGGAAATGAATAGACACTCATTTGAAATGTAATGTGTGAATTGCCTTTTGAAATAGTAGTACTTTGATGTTAAGTTGTGTCATATTGAACAGGTGATTTTTGTTGAATGAACGAATGATCTAAGTTTTATGTGTATTGTATCCAAGCAAATGAGAAAGGTGTTAGAGTTTTGAAAAATGTGCATTTTGATCATTGGTTGAGTTTTGTGTCTAGAGTTGTGAAAAATGCTATCAAGGTTCTGAAAATAGTAGCAAAGTGATTGTAAAAAACTGTAATACAGATCATATTATATTGTAAAGTGGACGAGCACCACTCACATTTTCTCCACATTTTAGTCCAGTTTAGTAAGGGATACAAGATTGTATGTTACATGTTTACTTAAAATAAAGTTTTGATACACCATTGTGTTGTTTGTGATCCTCCATCAGCAGCTGCAGTATCTCTCAGCTGTATCAGTGCATCACTGTGATGTCTGACTGACCGAGGTTTTTGTACCACTCTTTATCACTGTGTGAACACATATTGACTGTTGATTTCATGTAAACTCTGACAGTAATAATCTCCTGTATCTTCAGTCTGGACTCCACTGATGGTCAGAGTGAAATCAGTTCTGGATCCACTGCCACTGAATCTAGATGGAGTGTTTGAAACTCTTTGGTTTGCAGAATGAAACATGAGTTTAGGAGCTTCTCCAGGTTTCTGCTGGTACCAGGCCATACAAGTATGTGTTCCTACACAGGCATTGCTCACTACTGTGTTTGTTTTGCAGTTTATAGTCACTGATTCACCAATCTGAACCATTTTTACAGAAGGGGTTTGAGTCACAGTCACCTGTCCACTGAAACCTGATAGAAAAAGCAGGATATTTGTGTAACATTCACTGTTGATGATATTATTATATTTTAGCATGAAAATTTATTGAAACATTTACCTTGAATAAACAGTGTGAGAGTCCAGATGAAGAAGGTGATTGTGTTCATTGTTGTTCTTTTGTCTTGTGTGATGATGAAGATTGTGTTCTGTTCTGCTCTCAGTCATGAAGTGTTAAACTCACAGCACTATAAACACTCTCAGAGCACTGAAGCATGTGTCACAATGCAAACAAGTGGGCAGGATTTACAACAGACAAACTAATAAACTCTCTACAAGATGTGGTATTTCAATGGTCTACTTTAGACATTCAAGTGATTGTAAGTAACTTTACAACTACATGTCAACTTATTCTAGTTATCCGAACCCAAACCTAACACTCTTCTACAGTCTACTGATACATGATACTACTGATACTAATATAATGAGAGTTAGTCGACATGTAGTTGACAAGTTACTTATAGTCAGTAGAATATCTAAAGTGGACCATCGAAATAAAGCGCAACCTAAGATTTTACATTCAGACTGATGTTGAATCATTTTGTAATAACTGTACATATTGATTAATTGTACAATTTTTTCATTTTTAATTATAAAATGTTATATATATATATATATGTTTGACAGTCTGATGAGACACTAGTCTTTGACTTTATATGAACATCTCTCAGTGTGGATGAAGCATTTTCAGCTTTCAGTGCCGCTGTAGAAATAATCTATTCACTCTCATGATTCATTTATATAAGGTGAATGTTTCTGATAATATGTGACCAAAATAAAGTGAGCAGAATTCAGCTGGTCATGTGATCTCAACATGGTGGTCTTTCTTTCTTTCTTTCTTTCTTTCTTTCTTTCTTTCTTTCTTTCTTTCTTTCTTTCTTTCTTTCTTTCTTTCTTTCTTTTTTTTTCTTTCTTTCTTTCTTTTTAGGCCACCAAAATTACTGGAGAATCATACATATAGATAATTTTAAACATATTTGTCAAACACATTAACTATTTCTTCATAAACACATTACAGTTTTTCTCAGTTGCTTTGGTACATTTCTTGAATCATCCTTACAATTTACAAAACTGTATGTTCATTTCTCGAAATAATTCATACAAACAGCACAACATTTTGGATTACCTGCAAAATCATTAGTTCATCTCTCAAAAGCAAGTATTTATGTCAATGAACATATCAAGTCCTTGTGTCATTGTTCTCAAACATGATAGTCAAAATGCTTAGCCATGTTGTCAATATAACAGTGATGAATATTTCAGATGTAGCCTAAACTATGGCTATGGTTTTTATGACAGTGGACAAATTACTGTAAAATGTCCTTGTGATAAATAAAAAAAGACAAGACTATATATACACCCTTTATATGTATTCATGTGTATGTGTGTGATATAGTATGTATCTGTATAGAGTTCATTTAGTCTACTATACTGTAAGTGTAAAGCAAGTGTAATATGCTCCTGTAATATTAAGATTATAGCATGCATACCATATTAGAGTACAGTGCACATTGCTGAAATACATACCTGTTATGTCTATGAAATGCTTGAATGATTGAGGAAAAGGTTTTTCTCCAAATGTTCGGCTGCACATTTAGACCCACATAAGCCATTGTAAGGTCATGATTGAGAACATGAGATCATGAGAACAAGAGGCCTCATAGTGGGCCTCATTTCACCAGAAACGTGCCTATGCCCTTTGCCTTATCTACCTCTTCCTCTGTTTGGCCTCCATACCTTTCTACCCCACATCCTTACTCTTCTTCTTCTTCCCAGCTGTTGACCCCATTCTTCCATTATCAGAAACTGAAACTCTTGTGTTGTTTCTGTCTATATATGCTTTCCAGTTGAAGATTCATGACATGCATCTTTCTGCTTTAGAGAACTGGTTGTGTCATTGGTTGATCTAATGCTTTAAATTTTCCTGAATACATTAGTGAAATTCAGGATTCACCTGCAATATTCATCAATTCAGGACACATTTACAAAAGTCTAATAGAAATGTTTAGATAATATACTTGACATTTTAGGTCAACCATTTTGCATTTAATGACTTGTGCGATGAACTGAACTAATGACTAGATGTTTTGAGGGGTACGATTATTCAACAGAGAACCATATAACACATTTTGAGCAACATGACATTATCAATTGATAATGTAGGAAATAATTGTACATGATCAATTGCCTGAATGTACTAAAGCATTTTCAATGTGTTCAAAAGAATGAGAAACTGCTTTTATGATGCGCACAAGTGACTAGATGATGTGGAGGATGAACAAGTAGTTTTGAGAATTTCAGTTCTGATCTGAGAAATGTGCCAAAGAGACTGAGAAAAACTGTAATGGACTACACCTTTCAAAACATGTTAACATCAGAAATCAAGTACAAAATAAATCAATTTTACTGTTTTTAGAGTAAAGCAGAAATGATGTACATAATGGTGTTTGTGAGTCCTGATGTCCTGTTATGTTCCTGATGGTGTTCATCAGGACTCATAATCAGGTCATGTGACACTAGATTAAACAATGTGAATATGAAATGTTCAGAATTATTGATTGATTTATTTGAAGCTGCAGGTTTTTCTGTGAATCATGATGATTGAGCTTCATATGAAGAACAGAAGATCATTATGAGAAACTCCACAACATCATCCATGATAAAAGAGGTCAAAGGTCACCTCAGAGGTCACAGATCATCAGATATATTTCTATAAGCAGTGTTATATCAGCACATGATGAGAGTGTGAATGAGAAATATAGGATAGAAAGTCAAACTGAATGATATCTGTGTAGATGAATAAACTCTTCAACTGATTATGACTGTTTTTCAAGTGATAACAAACATTTTAAATGAAAGTGTGTTTGTTCCTTTGAAAATCATTTAGTCCAAACTGAATGTTTGCGTGTTGAGAAGATGTGAGTTTCTTCTAATATCAGTGTGTTGAAGTGTTGTTTCTCTCTCTCTGCTGGAGTTTGTGTTCACTCGAGTGGAATAGAGGTTTTTGTACGACCGTTTCATTAGATTGTATCACTGTGGTACACATTCGGTGGAGGAACTAAACTGGTGCTCGGTAAGTCCTTTTAATTACACATTTAAAAAAAATATACAACTTAGATTTCAGAAAGTGTTATACAGTTGAAACAAGAAAAACATTTTTAAATAATAATAATTATTAGATATTATGGTGAGACTTTACTTGAAGCCTTAAAGTTATTCATAATGTATGTTATAATGCCTCATATCTTTTCATAAATAATTGTAGCCAAAGTTAAAATGCATTATAATATTTGCACATTTCTTGCAAATCTCTGCATCTGAACTTGGTTGTTTGTTATGAGTTTTAACATATACTTTCTAAAGGTGTAACAATTAATAGAGCTGTACAAAAAAAAAACAAAAAAAAAACAAAACAAAAAAAAAGTAGTTGAACTAACTTTAAAAATAATAATAATAATAATAATAATAATAATAATAAGGCAAACTATGAGATTCAACTTTTTAAGTTAACTCAACTAATTTGCTCCAGTTAAAATCAATGTAAAAACTTTTGTTCATCTAATGAGTAGCAGGTTGTTTTTTGAACTGAAAACTTCTTGTCAAGAAAACTAAAGAATGTTTAGCATTTATCAATGTGAGCAGCTAATCTTTGTTTTTTCATCTCAATGTTTTATTTTCAAAGCTAGCTAAGTTGAAAAAAAAGAGGTAATTATTATTAAAAAATGATTATTGCTTTATATTTACTGGCTTGATTTATGCTGCTGTTGTTCATCATCACCATGTTTGAGATTTGTGTGTTGAGGTTTATGTTCTTCTCTCTGCAGCTTTTGCAACTTGTTTCTCTGGGTGAAAATGGGTAAAATGTGTGTCTCTAGTTTTTAAGAAGCAAATTATGTTCATGTCGTGTAACTTTGAAAATAAAACATGGAGATGAAAAAACAAGGAGTGCATTGATAAATATTCCTTGACAAGAAGTTCAAAAGACTATGTGTTACTCATTAGATGAACAAAAGTTTTTACGCTGATTTCAACTGGAGCAAATTAGTTGAATGCGACAGGTTGCCTTATTTCTTTTTACAGTGAAACTGTGGTTACAATTATACATGAGATCATACATACACTATAATGTGTATAACAATGCTTAATTAATGTATTAAAATACTTTTATAATGTATTGTGTATAAAGGCTTTAAGTAAAGTGATAGTGATATTGTTTTATAATTATTTAATCTAAAATAATGATATTGTTATATTTATACATTCAGAAGAACAGCATTATTCCTTAAAAAAATCTAAACATATTTCCATAATGTGTCTCACTATGAGTTTAATCAGTGTGTTTTCTTAGTGTTTGTGAATGTGTTGTGTTTGTCTCCTGCAGCTGGTCCCACAGTGAAGCCCTCAGTGTCTCTGCTGCCGCCCTCTTCTCTGCAGATCTCTGGAGACTCAGCCGCACTGCTCTGCCTGCTCAGCTCTTACTCTCCACAGGGGGCGCTGGTGAGCTGGACACTGGACGGGTCAGAGGTCACCGAGGGGGTCGTGACCAGCGCAGAGAGCCAGCGGGACGGCCGCTACAGCCGCAGTAGCGTCCTGACCCTCAGCAAAGCACGCTGGGAAGAGGGAGAGGTGTACGTCTGCAGAGTAACACATGATGGAGCTCCTCATGAGGTCTCGTTCCACAAGAGCTCTGAGTGCTGATGTTTCTCTCCTGAAGATGAGCCGTATCTGAGTGTCCTGTGTCAGGCAGGATTCACATGAGTCTAGTGCTGCAGCTGTAGTGATTTACAACTCAATACTGAAAGAGAGCTGGCGTGTCAAAGCACTGTGTGATCTTTCAATCTGCTGTAACATTCAATAAAGCTTCTCAACAAGTTCACTTTGTGTCTGACAACATCATTCAACTAACAGATGAAGATGCAGGTGCTTTTCACAAGCTTGATGTAGCAGGAAATAAAGTCAAATAAAGCTCTTGGGGTTTGAACATGGTCTCTGGAGACAGAGCTGCTCTATTCTGAGAGGATCACAATCACTCCACCCTGACAATGCAAATGGGCTTTTCAGTCTCACTGTTTGATTGGTCACATGATCTGGACTGGAACACACCAGTTTCACTTCTGCTGAAAATGTCACGATGAAAATAGGGATATGAAAATGTCATGAAAATCAACTGAATTCAGTCTGTTCAGTTTGATTGACAGGGATCATATATTACACCTAAAACATGGTGATCATATTAAACACTGACTCATTCTCTTCAGAAACACAAGATGATGTTGATTTAGATGATCTAGTGTTATTAGTGTTTGTCTGTGAAGACGGATGAAAGTTGTTTGTTGGTTGATGAAGAAGAGCTCTTGATTCAGAGTCATAGAGCAGTAGTTGCCGCTTACACCCTGACAGGGAGAGATCAGGACCATAAAAGAGTCCAAGTTTTACTGCTTTACATCACCAAATCACAGTAACAGTAAATATACAGAGTCAGACACACACATTCACACATCATTCTCTACAGGACACAACTGAATGATTCCTGCTGTATCAGTATCAATGATCTTGCTGCTCAACATTCAAACACTTGTCTATTGTTTGCTGTAGCAGTGCAGTGTACTTTCAGAAACCCTCCACCTCCCCCAGCTCCACCTGTCCAGATCTGCTATGGGGTGATTCATGTTTGCTCGTACAGCAGCAGCATGTTGTGTGTGTTGGCAGTGGAGAGTTCAAACTCTACAGCAGATATAATCAACAGCAGCAGACCAAACACATTAACATTGTCATATTCATTACCTTCACAAACTCTCCAAGAATTGTCATGTCAGAAATCTAGTTCAGTCATGAAACTGAAGATGGCACAGGCTTCGATCGCTCCTTTACATGCAGTCTGTAATCGATCACATCAATACCAAATGACTCAGGCTGATTGGTCTCTGCTCATCCTGCAGCCAATGAGATCCCTTCTCAACATTTAATAGTCTGGTTCAGTGTTTGCTGTAGGATAGTCCTGCATCTATAAGAGTTCCTGAGAAATTCAGACACTTAAGATAAGTCAACAATGTTTTACCATTTCAAACACAATGTTGAATGTTCTGATGTATCATTGCATAAACAGTAAAACATACACATGTTCAAAATGTTTGCTGTAGTGATGAAAGAAATTAAGTTTTTGAAAACTTTGAATCAACCATTGCTTCGCAAAATGATACACCTGCTGGTCAGAAAAGTGTAAATATAATGAAAACTCAGCCAAATCATTCATAAAAACACCTTTTACAAACAAAATGCAAATGTTTTATTGAAGTTGTTCAATATCAAATCATCTAATTACATATGTAGTTTCTTCATAATGTGTTATTTCATTAAATTATAGGGCTTGTTTTGTTTTTATTTAACTCTTGGGGGTCCCTGATAACATAACCATCATGAAATGTGGAAAAACAGAAAAGGCTGCACCACTTCAGCCCCTCATTTCATTGAACAGACGTGTCATATAAAGATCCGGTGTGAAGTCCAAAAACGTTTTATGTTGCCTGAGGGCGACACCATGCCATAGAGGAATAAAGAAACAATTCTATAAGTGAGTTAACTTCAGCAAAACTTGTATGTAATGTTGTATTTTCAGTGGTTTAATCTGGAACAATTACTGGGACACCATAGGAAGATTTATTGTTTCCTCTTTAAGCATTTGCGCTCATGCTGTATGTCGACGGGGAAGCAGAGGTCGTTTTGACAAATGTTTTGTTAATAAAAAGGCTTAAATACAAACACTTTTCTCTCTTTGCTGTGGAAGTTCAGTATAAGAGGAAATGTCAGGCATCTTCACTGCAGTATTGATCTGGTGAAGGAGGAGGCCATCGAGTGAAAAAGGTTGAGAAACTCTACACTAGTGTCATCACATCGACTCAACGTCAAAGTGACTGACAGATAGAGAACTCAGTTATGTAACAGACACGCCATCTAGTGATGAAGCATGGAAGTGCAATTAAAGTGACGGACTTTCCTGCAGTTAGATTACATTGTAGTGGCAAGTTTTGCAGGACCAAACACCACTAACATTTATAATATAAAGATTATGTTACATGCTTAGTACATGAAAATAAATAAATAAATAAAGTCTCTGAAAGGTTTGATACAGCATTGTGTTGTTTGTGATCCTCCATCAGCAGCTGCAGTATCTCTCAGCTGTATCAGTGCATCACTGTGACGTCTGACTGACCGAGGTTTTTGTACCACTCTTTATCACTGTGTGAACACACAGCTACTAGGACAGTGTAAACTCTGACAGTAATAATCTCCTGTATCTTCAGTCTGGACTCCACTGATGGTCAGAGTGAAATCACTGCCAGATCCACTGCCACTGAATCTAGATGGAGTTCCTGACTGGAGTCTGTTTATATAGTAAATCAGGAGTTTAGGAGCTTCTCCAGGCTTCTGTAAGTACCAGTGTAAGTAATTACTACTATACACTGCACTGCTGGTTTTACAGTTTATTCTGACTTCTTGTCCTGGATGAGCTGTTATTGTTGATGGACTCTGAGTTACAGTGATCTGTCCTCTACACTCTGAGAGAGAAAAAAGAAAAGAAAATTAAACAAATTTCACATTTTAAAATAAATTATTAATCATTATGAATATTTTACCACAAACCTTGAGCAAACAGTGTGAGAGTCCAGATGAAGAAGGTGATTGTGTTCATTGTTGTTCTTTTGTCTTGTGTGATGATGAAGATTGTGTTCTGTTCTGCTCTCAGTCATGAAGTGTTAAACTCACAGCACTATAAACACTCTCAGAGCACTGAAGCATGTGTGACAATGCAAAGTGACTCTCTCTATTTAAATCATCATCCTGAAGACTGTAGATCAGTCACAAACACATTTTCCAACAACTTCCTCATGCTGTGAAACATGTCAAACAATTATACACACATTTCTAAAGTCTATTGACAGAATCATGTATATCATTGATTTGGTCATTATTAATATTTTGTAAGGTCACTGAACACTTTCTATCATTCATTCTACACTGTTCTGGGCTCATTATTAGTTCATGTAATAAACTGCAGCAGCTCTTTGGTTTAATTGTGTTTCTGAATGACACAATATCAGTGTTCAGGGTGGAAGATTTCTCAGTTCTCTGGTACTGAACAACATCCATGAGCTCCAGCAGCATTAAAACACACTGTGCTCTTCTACTGTGAGGAACTGCAGTGTCAGTAATGGAGCGTCTAACAGTTCAGTTCAACAGCCTTTACTGAGATACTGCAGCTGACTGAATGTGTCGTCAAGTTACAGTTCATAACAAACTCAGTTCAACTGTCAGACTGATCTGTGATGGCATCAGAGTCATCAGCTCTATTTATTAAAGTTCCCGTTCTTCGTGATCCCATGTTTCAAACTTTAGTTAGTGTGTAATGTTGTTGTTGTTAGAGTATAAATAAAATCTGTAAAATTTTAAAGCTCAAAGTTCAATGCCAAGCGAGATATTTTATTTAACAGAAGTCGCCTACATCGAACGGCCAGTTTGGACTACATCCCTCTACTTCCTTCTTTAATGACGTCACTAAAACAGTTTTTTGACTAACCTCCGCCCACAGGAATACACAAGAGTTGCGTTTGTAGAGTGTGTTTGTCGCCATGTCGTCGAAACGCTGTTATTTTCATCCCGCAGTCCAATCACCGGGTCTGATTCCGGCTCAAATTGATAGGGTAAAATTAAAGACATGTTTACAATAACACTGAGCGCGTGCATCTCCACGTTATGGTAAGAGGCGTGACCTTTCCGGGCAAGGAGCGCTCAGAGCTGTCGAATCACAACACAGGAACCGCTGGCACAATCAGAACTCGTTACGTATTTCTGAAGGAGGGACTTCATAGAACAAGGAAGTCATCAGCCCGATTTTATGACAGTGGAAACAGCGGTATACAGATAAGTAAATTATGTGAAAAATACTGTGTTTTTTTACACGCGAAACATGAACACGTGTTATATTGCACACTATAAACACAATCAAAGCTTCAAAAAAACACGGAAAACGGGACCTTTAAAGGGTTAGTTCACCTAAAAATGAAATTTGTGATTAATTACTCTCCCTCATGTCATTCCACATCCGTAAAACCTTCATTCATCGTCGGAACACAAATTAAGTCATTTTGATGAAATCCCAGAGGCTTTTTTATCCTCCATTGAAAGCAACGAAATTCCCATCATTCAAGGTCCAGAAAGGTACTTAAGACATTGTTGAAACAGTCAATGTGACTGCAGTGGTGCAACCTGCGACGAGAATACTTTTTGTGTTCAAAAACAAAACAAAAATAATGATTTTATTCAACAAATTCATCTCTCCCCTGTCATTCTGCTACACTATTTACATTGGCCGGCTCCTGCGTCAGCATCACAGGCATGTGCAAAACAAAACAAACCTTAATGTTATGGCATTGCTTTCATTAAGGTTGCACCCACTGTAGTCATGTTGACTTTTTTAACAGTGTCTTTAATACTTTTCTGGACCTTGAATGACGGAAATTACGTTGCTTTCTACGGTATCAAAAAAAAAAAAACTCTCGGATTTCAACAAAAATATCTTAATTTGTGTTCTGAAGATGAAAGAAGGTCTTACAAGAGTGGAGCAACATGAGGGTGAGCAATTAATGACAGAATTTTCATTTTTGGGTGAACTAATCCTTTAATGTCATGTACTCAGTTGAGGAGAAACAAACGTGTTCATGATTTGGCAGCAATTACAACTTGTGCTCATAATGATTGCAATATACGGCAGTTGTTCTGTTTCTAGTGTTCTGAGTATTCTGAGCTCTGTTAAATAATTATACACCACTGCGAATAGATCTGTCCCTCGCCTTTATTACAACCGTTTGCTGAAAATGATACAGGACAATTTCAAATGAATGTGAAGAAATCATTTGCAGCTCAAAACTATTTATCTGAAGCATTTATCTTGAGGCTCTTTTCATTTTTATAATGTTACAGTTGAGCTCAAAAGTTTGCTTACCCCTTGCAGAATCTGCAAAAATATCATTTTAACAAAATAAGGATCATGAATAAACTATTTCACATAACCGATGTTTACTTAAAGTCAACAAGACAAAAAAACAAAACAAAACCTGAATTTATAAAAATGACCCCATTCAAGAGTTTGCATACCTATACTGTGTGTGTGGTTATCAGAGGGGTATTGTACAAAAGTAGAATTAAGAAAGCCAGGATAAGAGAAAAAGTGCAGCTTGACCTAGTTTAATCAGGCTCAGTCTGCTGCGCGTTTGCTGATCCAGGATGAGTACGTGCAGCTATAACAAGCCAGGTTTAGATAGTCGGGATAAGTGCACATTCACTGCATTCTTAAACAGACCACAGGATCGATCACAGAATCAATGATGCAAAAATGGATAAATCCCGTGAGCAACAGCTTCTAATGGAAACATGAAGAGGTGAAACATAATCATTACAATACAGAAGGGGACAGAGACACTGGAATGCAGGTAATATAGTTTATTGAACAACCAGGAGCAGGTACAGAGTGCAGATAATTGATGGCAGATATGGATACTGGAGTGATACTTGTCTTTTCTCTTGCAGATATCGCAGGCAGATGACGGACAGGAGCTGAGAAGATACAGAGGAACTCACACGAGACGAGGAACAACGAAGAAGACTTGGGAACACACTGGAGACAGGCAAGTATCTTGGAAGGAGTCCTTGAGGTAAGCATACAGGTAAGACCATGTGCAAACGAGACCGGACAGTGACTGTGTGAGTGTGTGTGCCTTTTGTGCTGCTGCTGATGGGATGCAGGCGTGATTAGTACTCGGGTGATGACGTGCGCTGTGGTTGGGTGATGGTAGAGCCTGGCGTGTCTGTGACAATAATCAGTGTTGCCAACTAATTTTCAGAGGAAGTTGCTAAATGCGGATCGATTTGTTGCTAAATGACGTTGTGATGTCATTGCGTTTTTGCGTAGTATACACTTAAAAAATATGATTTTGTAATATGTTCGTTTAGATTCGTTTATAAAAAAAAATATAAAAAATTTTTATTTATATATGCTGCAAGTTACTGTCTTATTTTTCCTTTGAAATTAGCGTTGTGTGCAAGTTGCTCACTTCTAGTTACCATATACAGTGACATTTCCTTCTCGGTGTCTGTATTGGACTCCCCACTTTGTTTTCCTTTACTACGTCATTTGCATGGCTTAAAGAGTTGATATTGTCCCCACCACTTTTTGAAACATCTCAAGCCATGGATGTACATAGTACTATGAAAGTTGACTAGCAGAATATTAATTTAATTCATTTGTTAAATAAGAGGCGATCTGGCTCTGGAAGGTGCTGTTTTTGAAATCATGCTGAGTGTTTATTGTCACTGTTATCAGGCTCAGGTTCAGTCTTCACACAGACGAGCGCTTCAATCTGTTGATTATCTATACGAGGGCGGATTACAACCCAGAACCTCTGACACGCTTAACAAAAGTTCAACCATCAGACCATGAGGGCACACAAACAGTTACAGCAGATGTATGTATTTATTCACTGATGTGAAGAATCTTGGGACTAACAATATAGTGTATTATAGTAGATTTTAAGGATGAAACTATCACGTTAAACAGGATTTACTGATAATTGAAATTGAACATGAATTATTGTATTAGCATACCCCCCCGACACACACACACACACACACTCCTGTCCCGCCTGTTTTTTGAAACAAACTTACACCACTGCACACACCCATACTGAAAATGCAAATGTTGCAGCAGTTATGTTTATTTTATTTAAAATGTTTGTTTTTAATAAGTAAATAGATAAGAACGTTTGGGGTATGAATGTGCAGTTTATGTTGAAGAACAAAACGTCAAAGTATCGTCAAGCTGTATTTACAACAGACCTTATTTTACTCATAAATTGAAAAAAACATTTATAAAACCGCACAGGAAAATCCCAAAGTAACCAGCGGTGAATTAGACTTCCAGGTTCCGTCTTTCTATATCTAAAGTGTTTGTTCTAGTCAGATACATTCTGATTTTGATGTCAATTTTAATGTAAAAGCTCTTGTGTCTCGTCTCTCAGCCCAGCTAACAAAAATATGTTCAAGAAAATGTTTTAAAATATGCTAAAAAGATGTTAAAATGTGTTAAAAAGAACTTTTTGCTAATGTTCCCTTTAAGTTATGAAAACATTATTTCTAAATGGTCTCTGTTTTTTAAATGTTTTAATTTTTATTTATTTTTTCTTGGTTATGTGAACGTTAAGAGAACATTCCATTTTATTACTCTTCAAACATTATGGGAACGTCACTTTTAAATGTTCTTTTGATGTTCTGAAACAAGCAGCAACCTTAAAAAATCAAACAAAACCATTTCAGAAAAAACATCATGTATAAATAAAGTTATTAAAGACCAGATAACTTTAAACTAACTATTAATGTTACTGGAAGATGTTTGTTCATAGCTATGAGAGAATCTTGCCAAAACGTTCCCTGTTAGCTGTTTGTTCACAGTCAGAATCAGCTTTAGTGCCAACTGTTCTTGCACACACTAGGAATTTTCATTTGTGGTGGCGCTTTCAGTATAAATAATAATAATAATAATATTTATAGGTTCAACTGTACTACAAGTGGTAACTAAATACATTTTTTAATACAGAAATAGTATGTTAAAAGCACATTTTAGTTCATATTCATGGTGTCTCAAAATAACGCAGTTGTGTACACTTAGATGTTCTTAAGATTATATTAAGAAGTACTAAAGAAGAATTTTTAGTATATTAAGTACTAAAGTATTGTGAGAAAATAGAGCTAAAAAGTACATTATGAAAGTGTACTTTTTTTCACCTGGGGAAGCAAGCAAGGGATATAAGATTAAATTTCACATGTTTACTTAGTACATCATAATAAATAAATGAAGTTTCTGAAAGTTTGAACACACCATTGTTTGTGATCCTCCATCAGCAGCTGCAGTATCTCTCAGCTGTATCAGTGCATCACTGTGACGTCTGACTGACCGAGGTTTTTGTACCACTCTTTATCACTGTGTGAACACCCGACTACTACCAGGACAGTGTAAACTCTGACAGTAATAATCTCCTGTATCTTCAGTCTGGACTCCACTGATGGTCAGAGTGAAATCACTGCCAGATCCACTGCCACTGAATCTAGATGGAGTTCCAGTATTACGGCTTGTAGCATAATATATGAGGAGTTTAGGAGCTTCTCCAGGTTTCTGTAAGTACCAGTGTAGGTAACTACTACCACATACTGCACTGCTTATTTTACAGTTTATTCTGACTTCTTGTCCTGGTTGAGCTGCTAGTATTGCTGGACTCTGAGTTACAGTGTACTGTCCTCTACACTCTGAGAGGAAAGAAAAAAAAACAAACAAACAAACATATATTACACATTTTATGAGAATTAATGATCATTGTAAAAACAGTCTCACGCAAACCTTGAGCAAACAGTGTGAGAGTCCAGATGAAGAAGGCGATTGTGTTCATTGTTGTTCTTTTGTCTTGTGTGATGATGAAGATTGTGTTCTGTTCTGCTCTCAGTCATGAAGTGTTAAACTCACAGCACTATAAACACTCTCAGAGCACTGAAGCATGTGTCACAATGCAAACAAGTGGGCAGGATTTACAACAGACAAACTAATATACACTAGAGTTACAGAATGATCATTTACATTCTGACTGTCTTACAAAATATAGACAAAACACAACAATAAATATGTAAATATAGATGACAATCCTAAGTAAAGTCCTGATTGTCTTGATGTTTCGACAGATTATCTTATCAGATTTTCCTGAGATGTGTTAAGAGTGACTGAATCTGTTCGGAAGACTGTCAGAGCCGCCCTGATTGTGAATCGTAAATATTTAACATTTTGAAAATGTACGATAGAAATCATGTTGTGTGGGGGAACTAGAACAAATGCGCATAGATATACGTATAAAACGATACCCAATAAAAAGAGCTACAGAAGACTACCTCCAGCTCGTGCTGTAACATCTAAAGTACATGTTCACACCGTATATATATATATATATATATATATATATATATATATATATATATAGGGCTGTCAAGCGATTAAAATGTTTAATCTAATTAATTACCTGATGTGGCAATTAATTAATCTAATTAAATGAAATTTAATCACACATCAATTTTGGCTGAGAAATTAACGGCAAAATTCATTATTGTGTAAAGCATCAAATAGACATTACAAAAAGTAGCTTCAGAAAGAAATATTTTATTTGATTCAACATAGAATTTATTACACATCACATGAAGTAAATTATGACTGAAATGTCATTTTTTGGGGGGACTATACCTTTATTTAATTATTTTTAATTAATATGAAAATATGAAATTAATTTTTTTATAAAATTAGACTCTAAATAAGAAACTAAAACTGCCAGTAGGTGGCAGTAAATGTCTTAATGATTAAGTCGTTCATTCATTCAGAAGTAAATGGTTCTCTTCAGGCCTATCAGACACAGACTGATCGGTGGACGACATCAAAGTAGACTCTGTTTGCTTTTGAATCGCTCTCACTGTAGTTTGATCGGTTTGTGTAGCGCCGCTTCAAGTCCAAAAAGTATTTTATGAATGGTCCGCTGAATCATTGGTTTCACTCAGTTCGTTCAAAACACGGGAATGAAACACTGCTGTGTATCGCACGGAGACTAACAGTTCTGCTTTGTTTTTATAGATTCATTGGCAAAACTGAACAAAACAGACAATATTGTGTCTAAAAAAAAACAATATTAACTTCTTATTTACTGACCTGTTGTATATGGGGGCATGTGCGTTAAATGCATAAAAAATTGTAACACCTATATTAGGGCTGTTGATTTAACTTTAGCGTTAATTAGATTAATCAGTTACGGTAATATTTAACGTGTTAAATCAACAGCCAAGTTCAACAATCAAGTTGTAGAAAGTCAACCATCACTGCAGCCCTCCACCAGTCGGGGCTTTATGGCAGAGTGGCCCGACAGAAGCCTCTCCTCAGTGCAAGACACATGAAGGACAAGGCACCATCTTGGAGTCCTTCAGGTGTTTTTTTAGCAAACTCCATGCAGGCTTTCATGTGTCTTGCACTGAGGAGAGGCTTCCGTCGGGCCACTCTGCCATAAAGCCCCGACTGGTGGAGGGCTGCAGTGATGGTTGACTTTCTACAACTTTCTCCCATCTCCCGACTGCATCTCTGGAGCTCAGCCACAGTGATGTTTGGGTTCTTCTTTACCTCTCTCACCAAGGCTCTTCTCCCCCGATAGCTCAGATTGGCCGGACAGCCAGCTCTAGGAAGGGTTCTGGTCATCCCAAACGTCTTCCATTTAAGGATTATGGAGGCCACTGTGCTCTTAGGAACCTTAAGTGCAGCAGAGAATCATGACCTCATGATTCTCATTTGCTCTGACATGCACTGTGAGCTGTAAGGTCTTATATAGACAGGTGTATGGCTTTCCTAATCAAGTCCAATCAGTATAATCAAACACAGCTGGACTTAAATGAAGGTGTAGATCCATCTCAAGGATGATCAGAAGAAATGGACAGCACCTGAGTTAAATATATGAGTGTCACAGCAAAGGGTCTGAATACTTAGGACCATGTGATATTTCAGTTTTTCTTTTTTAATAAATCTGCAAAAATGTCAACAATTCTGTGTTTTTCTGTCAATATGGGGTGCTGTGTGTACATTAATGAGGAAAAAAATGAACCTAAATGATTTTAGCAAATGGCTGCAATATAACAAAGAGTGAAAAATTTAAGGGGTCTGAATACTTTCCATATCCACTGTATTATTATGAAAACATACCTCATTATTTGAACTCATTTTCACTGAAGATATTTCAGAGCATTCTTGAACCATTTAGTGATTAATTGTTCATATTGATTAATTGTGAAATATTTTTGTTCCCTTTCGATACTTCACTTCGTACTGCGTATGGGGGGGAAAAGTCTCCCTTTTTCCCCGCTACTGAAGCCTTTTCAATAACGCAGTGTAACTGCATCGTCATTGGTTCACTCATGTTAAGTCGTTGAACCAATGACGGCGCGGCTCAGCTGTGCGGCCTATGGCGACCAAGCAACTTTCCCGCTGAAAGGGGCGGGGTTAAGCCCTATATAAGCGAGCATTTCGCCATAGGCCATCAGTCCTTTCTCCTTCAGCGACGACTCTACTTCTCTTCGCTGATCCTCGCCGAAGCCTGCTCGCCGCCTGGAAACCAGCTCGCCGAGAAGAAGCTCCGCCGCCGTTGAAGAGGCCCTGCAGCAGACCAGCTGAGTCGCCGGATCCCGCCAGCGGCTTCGCCCCCGTTGAAAGCCGCTGAAGCGCCGTCAACGAGCCGCCGCCTCCCGCTGCCTGCTTCCGGCCTGCTGCCCCCCGCTGCCTGCTTCCGGCCTGCTGCCCAGCGCGTCTCCTGCTGCCATCCGGCGTGCCTCAATTGAGCGTCTTCCCGTGGTTTTTCCGCCGCCTTCTAAGAGCTATTTCCAGCGGTTTTCACCGCTCTTCGAGCACACCGGCCCTCGCCGTATTTAAGAGCCTCCCAATCGCCGTTTTCACGGCGCACGGCATTCAAACATGCCGCACCACGCTTGTGGTACATGCAGGGCTCCCCTGCATGAGGACGACGGTCACAGCGAATGCGTCGGATGCCTGGGCAAGCCCCATGCGGATGATGCGCTCGCTGGTGGCTCATTCACTCACTGCGAGTGCATGAGTTTAGCGTCCTTGCGCTCACGAGCCGCTTTCTTCCGGGAGAGCGATCTCGCCGTTCGCGCCCTCCAGTCTCCTTCCTCCCGCGAGCCGGCCAGGAAGAGACAGCGGGGCAGAGCGACCCAGCGCAGAGAGCAGAGCGAGCTCACGTCGGCCCAGCGCCCGCGTGCCTCGCCTTCTCCCAGTAGAGAACAGTCCCCTGTGCTGTTCTCCCGCCCTGAGCAGCGTCCCTCTGCTGAAGCAAGCGACCTTGTCTCTTTTGGTGGATCGGATGAAGAGCCACTTGACGACTCTATGTCAGTTGCCGCCTCCGAAGCTGAAGGATGGGTGGGCGAGTCCGAAGACCCCGCCCCTTTGCCTTCCTTGGAGCCCATTGCTGCGCGCGGGTAGGACGCCGAGCTTTTCCGCGTCCTATCCAAAGCCGTGGAGGATCTGGACCTCGAGTGGGCCCCACCGGAGGAGCCGCCTCGCAGCCGCCTGGATGAGTGGTTTCTCCCAGGTCGTCGCCAGGCCCTCAAGCAGCGCTCTGCTCCGTTCTTCCCTGAAGTTCACGAAGAACTCAGAAAATCTTGGCGCGCCCCTTACTCTGCCCGCCTGCACACCACCCACCGGTCAGCCCTCACCTCTGTTGATGGCTCGGAGGAAAAGGGATACGAGCATCTGCCCGCCTTGGATGAAGCAGTGGCCGCTCACCTCTGTCCGCCCGCGGCTGTGGGATGGAAAACTAAGAGGGCCCTCCCGTCCAAACCTTGCAGGACCACCTCTGCTCTAGCAGGAAGGGCTTACGCTTCTGCTGGCCAAGCCGCCTCAGCGCTCCACTCTATGGCCATTTTTCAGGTCTTTCAAGCCAAACTTCTCCGCTCCTGGACGAGTCTGGCATTGACGCACCTGCCTTCAGGGACCTCCGCAGCGCCACTGACCTAGCCCTGCGGGCCACGAAGGCCACGGCCCATAGGACGTTCCATGGCCAGTTTAGTTGTGTTGGAGCGACACTTATGGCTCAACCTGATGGAGATTAAGGATCAGGACAAAATGGCGTTCCTCGACGCCCCCGCCTCTCCGTCAGGGCTCTTTGGACCAGCTGTGGAGGGATTCACAGAGCGTTTTACGGCCGCACAGAAGTCTTCTCAGGCTATGAGACACTTCTTGCCTAAACTCTCCAGTTCTGCGTCTGCTTTTAGCCGCCCCAGGCCTGCGCCGGCTCAGCAGACTAAACCGGCTCCCTCTGCTTCGCAAGCAGCACTGCCCAATAACCACCGCCAGCGCCCGCGCCCGCGCCCTCCTAAGCGCTCGTCTTTTTCAAGACGCCAGGGACCCCGGCCCAGGATTGTGCTGGACCCTGCGACTCCTAAGTCGTCCTGATCTGCCGGAACGGAAGAGGTTGGGGCAATGTCTCGCTGCGGCCAGACCATCCCAAAACGCTCCTTTGTGTAAACTCCCCTCCGCTCCGTTTATCTCCGAGCATTTGAGTTCTACAATGTGCTGTAAAAGGGCCCACAAATGTTGCGTCCTCACCAACCGCCGTTCTCACGGCGACCCATATTTTACATTCTCCACAAAAGAGCAAATTTCCTCTTCCACCCGACCAGGTACACAGCCTGCCCCTAAGCGCCCAGTCGACCGATGTCATTCTACCACTTGCTACCCGGGCCGAGGCTTGGCAGGCCATCCCCGGGGTGTCAAGCTGGGTACTAAATACAATAAGCCAGGGCTACTCGCTCCAGTTCGCCAGAAGGGCTCCGCGGTTCAGCGGGGTTGTTCAGACTTCGGTGCTTGCGGACGATGCTCATGTCCTCCGAGCCGAAGTGTTGACGATGCTAAGGAAAGGGGCCATAGAAATAGTTCCCCCCGCAGAGAGCGAATCCGGGTTTTACAGCCGCTATTTCTTAGTTCCAAAGAAAGACGGCGGTCTCAGACCCATTCTGGACCTCAGACATTTGAACCTTTCCCTCATGAAGCGAAAGTTCAAAATGCTAACGTTGAAACAAATCCTTGCGCAGATTTGCCCCGGGGATTGGTTCTGCTCGCTGGACCTGAAGGATGCTTATTTTCACATCCAGATAGCCCCTCATCACAGGCGGTTCTTGAGATTCGCTTTCGAGGGTGTGGCTTACCAGTACACGGTCCTTCCTTTCGGCCTGTCCCTGGCTCCTCGCACTTTTACGAAGTGCATGGACACGGCGCTCTCCCCTCTAAGACAGATGGGAATACGAGTCCTGAATTATCTCGACGACTGGCTCATTTTAGCCAATTCGAGATCAGAGCTGGAACACCACAGATCCGTGCTCCTCAGCCACTTGAAGTGCCTAGGTCTCAGGGTCAATCTAGCCAAGAGCTCGCTGCTTCCCACGCAACGCATTGCGTTCCTGGGGGCGGTTTTCGACTCTGTCCATATGACGGCAGTAGTCTCACCAGAGCGCGCTCTGGCCATTCAGCAGCTCGCGGCTTCAATCAAGAGCAAAGCCTACCTTCCTCTGAAGACTTTCCAGAGGCTATTAGGGCTGATGGCTTCCGCCTCCCTAGTGCTTCGTCTCGGCCTGCTTTACATGCGGCCTCTACAGTACTGGTTGAAGTTCCGGGTCCCTCCTCACGCCTGGCGGCACGGCCGCCTGCGTCTCAAGGTCAATCAGGCCTGTTTGGCAGCCCTGACACCTTGGATGAACCCCGCGTGGTTCGCGCTTGGAGTACCCCTGCAGGCGATAACATGAAGGACGGTGCTTTCGACGGATGCGTCCAACATGGGTTGGGGCGCGCTGTGCGAAGGCAGCCCGGCCTTCGGCTCGTGGACACACGAGGAGAGCCATCTGCATATCAACTGTCTCGAAATGTTGGCAGTGATTTATGCCCTCCAGGCTTTTCAAGCTCGTTTAACGAATCGCCACGTCTTAGTCCAGTCGGACAGTATGACAGTGGTTTCGTATATAAATCGCCAAGGGGGTCTTTCGTCCAGCCGCTTATGCGCTCTGGCGAAGCGCCTCCTGGAATGGGCCTCTACAAGGGTTCGATCGCTCAGAGCGACTCACATACCCGGAAAGAGCAATCTGGGTGCAGACATGCTATCTCGGAGCAACGTCCCCTCAGACAAGTGGATGCTCCACCCCCAGACAGTCCTCTTGATCTGGGAGTCCTTCGGGAGGGCAGAGATAGATCTCTTCGCCTCAGAAGGCAACTCTCATTGCCCAACCTTCTATTCAAAGAAGGACGATGCGTTGGCCCACTCCTGGCCCAACACCCTTCTTTATGCTTTTCCCCCGGTCGCTCTGATCCCGCAGGTCATCAGGCGAATCAGGGAAGACAAACACAGAGCTCTGTTAGTGGCACCGCTCTGGAGAAGTCAAACTTGGACTTCGGAGCTGTTCAGGCTTTCCACGAAAGCCCCATGGCCAATACCCCTGAGACGGGACCTCCTCTCTCAGGCGAACAGAACGATTTGGCACCCACAGCCGGAGCTTTGGGCGTTGCATCTGTGGTCCCTCGACGGGAGCCGCTAGATCTCCCAGAGGATGTTCTTAATACCATCTCACAGGCTAGAGCTCCATCCACGAGACGCCTCTACGCCCAGAAATGGTCGGTCTTTGTTAACTGGTGTTCTCCACGAAACCTAGACCCGGAGGATTGCGAAGTTTCCGCCATTCTGTCTTTCCTCCAGGAGCGTTTGGATGCGGGACGAGCCCCATCTACGCTCAAAGTCTATGTAGCAGCCATTGCAGCGTTTCACACACCCGTGGCTGGCCAGTCATTGGGACGGAACCACCTTATCATAAGGTTTTTGAGGGGCGCCAGACGTTTACATCCTCATAGACCCCTCACAGTTCCGTCCTGGGACCTCTCTCTGGTCCTGAGAGCTCTTAAAGGTCCGCCTTTTGAGCCACTGCGCCTTGCGGATCTTCGGCCCTTGACGCTCAAAACCGCTCTGCTACTAGCACTAGCATCGGTTAAGCGTGTTGGTGATTTGCAGGCACTCTCTGTGAGCCCTGTGTGCCTTTGAGTTTGGGCCAAACGACTCTAAAGTCGTTCTGAAACCTAGGCTAGGCTACATTCCTAAAGTGCTCTCCACTCCCTTCAGAGCACAGGTTATTTCACTCGCTGCGCTTCCCACTTCGTTGGATGAGCAAGAGTTGGAACTGTTATGCCCTGTTAGGGCATTACGCATTTACTGTGAGCGATCTCAGCCCTTTCGACAGTCTGATCAGCTCTTTGTCTGCTTTGGTGGCCGCACCAAGGGCTCTTCGGTCTCAAAACAGCGTCTCTCGCGTTGGATTGTCGACGCTATAGCTCTCTGCTACTCCTCTATGGGCACTGCCTGTCCCATAGGAGTTAGAGCTCATTCCACTAGAAGTATGGCCTCTTCTTGGGCTTGGTCTAGTGGTATTTCTATTAAAGACATCTGTGACGTGGCCGGCTGGTCTTCGCCATCCACTTTTGTCAGATTTTACCAATTGGACGTGCCGACCTTGCAAGCTCGGGTCCTTTCAGTGTAAATTCGCGGCCTCCTTCGAGTTCCCGCTTTTTGCACGATTCAGGAGTTTCTCCTCTTGTAGTGTAACAAGGGTTCGACGGCTTCGGCCTTCGTACTTGTCCTATGGTTCCCCTCTGGTGTCCGGACAAGTCCAGTCGTTCCCCAGCCGTGGCACGGCGCGGTTGAATTCGTTCCCCCATACGCAGTACGAAGTGAAGTATCGAAAGGGAACGTACTCGGTTACTAACGTAACCTCGGTTCCCTGAGATACGGAACGAGTACTGCGTTACTTGCCGTGCCACGAGGCTGCAGCTATGTCGTCGCTTCAGTCGATATGGCCTGATGGCCTATGGCGAAATGCTCGCTTATATAGGGCTTAACCCCGCCCCTTTCGGCAGGAAAGTTCACGCGCTCGGTCGCCATAGGCCGCGCAGCTGAGCCGCGCCGTCATTGGTTCAACGACTTAACATGAGTGAACCAATGACGATGCAGTTACACTGCGTTATTGAAAAGGCTTCAGTAGCGGGGAAAAAGGGAGACTTTTCCCCCATACGCAGTACTCGTTCCGTATCTCAGGGAACCGAGGTTACGTTAGTAACCGAGTACGTTTATGTTTGTCAGACTGATGAGACACTAGTCTTTGACTTTATATGAACATCTCTCAGTGTGGATGAAGCATTTTCAGCTTTCAGTGCCGCTGTAGAAATAATCTATTCACTCTCATGATTCATTTATATAAGGTGAATGTTTCTGATAATATGTGACCAAGATAAAGTGAGCAGAATTCAGCTGGTCATGTGATCTCAACATGGTGGCCACCATACGGAGGACAAAAGATTTTTTGAAATGACTGGAGACTCATGAGTGTAGATCATTTTAAACATATTCGTCACACACAATAATTATTTCTTTATGAACACATTAATGTACTTCATCTTAAAAAACATGATAACAATGAGAAATCAAGTACTAAATAAATCAATTTTACAGTTTGGTGTCCATCAGGACTCATGAACAAGTCATGTGACACTAGATTAAACAATGTTCATATGAAATGTTCAGAATTATTGATTGATTTATTTGAAGCTGCAGGTTCTTCTGTGAATCATGATGATTGAGCTTCATATGAAGAACAGAAGATCATTATGAGAAACTCACAACATCATCCATGATAAAAGAGGTCAAAGGTCACCTCAGAGGTCACAGATCATCAAATATATTTCTTTAAACAGTGTTATATCAGCACAGGACTAGAGAATGAATGAGAAATATAGGATAGAAAGTCAAACTGTGTGATATCTGTTGTAGATGAATAAACTCTTCAACTGTTTTTCAAGAAATAATAACATTTTAACTTGTTTGTGTGAAAGTGTGTTTGTTTGTTTTGAAACACATTTCATCCAAACTGAATGTGTGAGTGTTGAGAAGATGTGAGTTTCTTCTAATATCAGTGTGTTGAAGTGTTGTTTCTCTCTCTCTGCTGGAGTTTGTGTTCACTCGAGTGGAATAGAGGTTTTTGTACGACCGTTTCATTAGATTGTATCACTGTGGTGGACTTTCGGTGGAGGAACTAAACTGGTGCTCGGTAAGTGTGTCTATTTTGTTCCTTTTAAACTAATATAATTTAGATTTTTAAAACAAGTACAACATTTATTAATTATAATTAATATTAGATATCGTGGTAATTCTTTACTTGGATGCATGTTATAATGCCTTATATCTTGTCATAAAGTATTGAAAGATAAAATGCATTATAGTATTTCTAGATTCATTGTTAGATCTGAAACTGGTTGTTTGTCGTGTTTTAATGCATTATACTTTCTAAAGTTGTAACAATGAAAAGATTATATTATAATGAGGTATAATGTGGTTATGTATTAGGATGTGTATTAAAATACATAATTCATCAGAAATACTTGGTAACATTAACTTAAAATCCTGATGTATAAAGCATTATAAACATATTCGTAATGTACATTATAATGTATTATATATTTTCATAAACAATTATAACCAAAGTTAAAATGCATTGTAATATTTGCAGATTCTGAAATTATTTGTTTTAAGGCATTATACTTTCTAATGGTGTGTTCACTGAATAGATACGTTTTATAATGTATTATAAATATGGTTACAATTATTCATGAAATCAAACAATACATTACAAGGTGCATTAAAAAAAATTAAAATGTGTTATATATAAGAGGTTAAAGTGTTACAAATTGTTTGATGATTATATAATCTAAACATTCAGAAAAAAAATCTAAACATAATTCATATAGTTATTGTAGATGTATTTCATTCTCAATATCATACATTTAAGAAGAGATTTAACATCAGAATATAAATGTTACTTTCTGTATTTCAGTCAATGATACTGAATCTCTTTTGTTCATGTTGTGCTTATAATTCAGTGCTTTATAATGCAATTTATATAAAATATATGTAAGCATATAATTGTTTAATTGTTTTCTAATAATTTAATTTGGTCTGAGCTTTAGTCACAAAACTGCAGTCTGTTGAAATGCTGTGAGTGAATGTCATGAAGGATCAGTGTGTTTTCTTTGAAATGTTGAGTGAAACAGTGTGTTTTCTTTGTGTTTGTGAATGTGTTGTGTTTGTCTCCTGCAGCTGGTCCCACAGTGAAGCCCTCAGTGTCTCTGCTGCCGCCCTCTTCTCTGCAGATCTCTGGAGACTCAGCCGCACTGCTCTGCCTGCTCAGCTCTTACTCTCCACAGGGGGCGCTGGTGAGCTGGACACTGGACGGGTCAGAGGTCACCGAGGGGGTCGTGACCAGCGCAGAGAGCCAGCGGGACGGCCGCTACAGCCGCAGTAGCGTCCTGACCCTCAGCAAAGCACGCTGGGAAGAGGGAGAGGTGTACGTCTGCAGAGTAACACATGATGGAGCTCCTCATGAGGTCTCGTTCCACAAGAGCTCTGAGTGCTGATGTTTCTCTCCTGAAGATGAGCCGTATCTGAGTGTCCTGTGTCAGGCAGGATTCACATGAGTCTAGTGCTGCAGCTGTAGTGATTTACAACTCAATACTGAAAGAGAGCTGGCGTGTCAAAGCACTGTGTGATCTTTCAATCTGCTGTAACATTCAATAAAGCTTCTCAACAAGTTCACTTTGTGTCTGACAACATCATTCAGCTAACAGATGAAGATGCAGGTGCTTTTCACAAGCTTGATGTAGCAGGAAATAAAGTCAAATAAAGCTCTTGGGGTTTGAACATGGTCTCTGGAGACAGAGCTGCTCTATTCTGAGAGGATCACAATCACTCCACCCTGACAATGCAAATGGGCTTTTCAGTCTCACTGTTTGATTGGTCACATGATCTGGACTGGAACACACCAGTTTCACTTCTGCTCTAGTGAAGCAGCACACAGACAAACTGATCATTATATTTATTATGAGAAAACTCAGCCAAAACATCCATAAAAACACCTTTAAACAAAATGCAAATGTCAAACTATCAGATCATCTAATACTATTAAATTTGAAGTGTCTTCATAATATGTGTTATTTTAGTACATTATATGGCTTGTTAGGGGCCAAGCCCCAAAGGGGCTGTAGCCCCTATTGTAATTGTACGTTTTCCCTTTTATTATTATTATTCTTCCTCCCGAATGGGAGTCTATGGCAGCCCTATCAACGGAACATGAGAAAATGATGAAATTTGGCACACTAGTAGTGATGTTCATGTCTAGAAATCTGACCAATTTTGGAGTCTCAAGGACCAACTCTATAGCGCCACCACCAGTTCAAAAATTCAACATTCTAAAGTTTATAACTTTTGAACCATTTGCTCTAGAAAAATACAATTTAGTACATCTGATTCGTCTCTTCATGCTGATTCTATTCAAATTCTTACATTAAGTCTCCGCCCATTACAGTAGCGGCCATTTTGAAAAGTACAGTATTCCGTTTTTTCGCTACTCCTCCTTCAAAATTTGTCCAATTTTGTCCAAACTTTGATCAGGTGATCTTTGGTCTGAGCCGCACAGAAATGACTGAACAGATTTTTTTTATTCATCTTTGTTCAAAAGTTATGATGTCACGAAGTTAACGAGGTTGACCCAAAATTGCTATAGAGGCTGTATCTCGGCCAAACTTTGAGCAATCAAAACTAAAATTGGTACACTTGATCAAGACCATGATCTGAGGTTCCATGCCAAATTTGGGAACAGCGCCACCTACAGGTCATGAGATCTGAAAAATGGCTATTTTGGCCAATAACTTTTGAACACTTTATTAGAAAATCAAGATCTTGGTGTCTATGGATTCCCTGTGCCATGCCGAATCCGAGGATATCGAATTCGTCAACATCGGATGAACCACGTGTCCGCCATTTTGAATTTTGTCATAAATTGCAATAACTTTTAAACAATTTGACATATCTTCACACAAATTGGTATGTATGACCTTTAGAAGGTCCTGAAGGTACCTGAGAAGTTTCAACACAGCGCCACCTACTGTTCCACAGATGTAATGATTATTGCAAAACCACTTATAACTTTTGAAAACACTTTCCAAAATGTGTATGCTTTATGTCATTTTATTCCCTGGCTTATGCCGATTCCGACGATGTGTCATTTGTCATTTTCCTTAAATGTACCTGTCCGCCATATTGAAATAAATGGAAAACAGTTTTTTCGCTACTCCTCCTACAATTTTTGTCCAATTTTGTCCAAAATCAGCTCAGGTGATCTTTGGACCGAGCCGCACAGAAATGACTGAATGGATTTTTGATATTCGCTACCATTCCCAAGATATTCATCTCTGAATGTGACCTTGCTTGTGTTTGTTGTCTTATGCTAGTTAGCTTAGCATGCTAATTGCTTAGCATGCTAACCAGTTGTCATTCTCTTTAATGTGGCTCTTCAGTTATCAAGTTAACCATGAGCTTCATTAGCATTAAGTTAGCTTAGCATGCTAATATGGTTAGCATGCTAAGTAATGCTTTTTTTGTGAATTCTTTGTTAGACTAAAAGGTTTCTTCCACAGTCTGTTGAATGTGCATCCTCAAGTAGCTCAATGTGTAAAGCCAGTTATCTGAAGAGCCCTGTATCCGAAGTTAGTGGGTTCGAATCCCAGGTGGAGCGGTTTTATAAAATAGTGTGTTTTGATTCCTTTACTGCCTCTTGGATTAGAAATAAATGCTTTTTGTTTCATGCTGTGTTCATTTTCATCTAAGCTTATGTACATTCTGAGTTCATTCTTGCCCGTAATTCTGAACCAGCTGTTTCATGTTTGTTCATTTTCTGCTGTTTTTCCTCTTCCTGCTCTGTATTGCACTACAGCATGATGAGCTGCAGAATGATCTAAAGTGCAGCTTTATAAGAATTCTTCATTTTGAGTTCATTTTCACATGAACTAATAAACTTCGGCAGGTGTGGAAACATTCACTTGCACAGTGGTGCAATGAGATGAGAAATGGACCTTGGACCCGGAGGTCGTGGATTCGAATCTCGTGTGGGGTTCCTTTATACAATTGTGTGTAATGAGTCATTTTGATACCTTTTTTATCCAAATAAGGATTGTGCTAATCTTTATTCCTCTTCAATGAGATACAAGTATTTTAGTTCATTCCGTGTTCGTTCTCTGAACTTCTATTGATTTTCATTTCATTTCCACCTGTCCTTCTGAACCAGATGTTTTGCATGTACATTCAATTTCTGCTGTTTTTGCTCTTCCTGCTCCGTATTGCGCTACTGCCCCTACTGGGGCTTGGCCCCGAATTGCTGCTTGCAGCTATATTTTTTTTTGTTTTCAAATGTATGCATTTTTGCCTATAAAGTAAACATAGCCTATATTTTAGGATGTTTATATATTTTTCATTGAAACAGATATTCAGGCTTATTTTTGCATTGTAAATTATTGTACGACTCACCGCATCACTGACAAACATTTTAAAAATAAAACGTGTGTATCTTACCGTTTCCTTCTAAATCTAGCCTTCAAATACAATGGCGTTTTCATAATATTGGTAAGACCATGAAATGTGCAGGACACCAGTAGCACACCTGCGTTCAGCAGAGGTTGTACAGTACTGTGTACAGTAGCTACTCGTCGGATGATCACCGCGCGACTCCTTCAGTGTCATTATGCCATTATGTTGCTAAGCTATCTCTGCTTAGACGAAGTGCGCATCATTGATCATTATTCGTGCAAAAACATTTTCGAGTTCTGCTATTTAGAGCTTGACTTTTAATTTAAAGCGTAATTATCATGCACCAAGCAATCGTCATTGTAGTTAAAACATTAAAACACAGCATGCCATAGGAAAAGTGTTCTAAAGCAGCACATCCACTACAAATATTTGTACTTTTTTGTGAGTATGCGATGTTTATACATCAGACCCCAGGTGACAGGCACAATTTGTCTGTTTAAATCTATATTAAAGGTCCCGTTTTTTGTGGTTTTTTGAAGCTTTGATTGTGTTTATAGTGTGCAATATAACATGTGTTCATGTTTCGCGTGTAAAAAAAAACAGTATTTTTCACATAATTTACTTATCTGTATACCGCTGTTTCCACTGTCATAAAAACGGGCTGATGACTTCCTTGCTCTATGAAGTCCCTCCTTCAGAAATACGTAACGAGTTCTGATTGTGCCAGCGGTTCCTGTGTTGTGATTCGACAGCTCTGAGCGCTCCTTGCCCGGAAAGGTCACGCCTCTTACCATAACGTGGAGATGCACGCGCTCAGTGTTATTGTAAACATGTCTTTAATTTTACCCTATCAATTTGAGCCGGAATCAGACCCGGTGATTGGACTGCGGGATGAAAATAACAGCGTTTCGACGACATGGCGACAAACACACTCTACAAACGCAACTCTTGTGTATTCCTGTGGGCGGAGGTTAGTCAAAAAACTGTTTTAGTGACGTCATTAAAGAAGGAAGTAGAGGGATGTAGTCCAAACTGGCCGTTCGATGTAGGCGACTTCTGTTAAATAAAATATCTCGCTTGGCATTGAACTTTGAGCTTTAAAATTTTACAGCTTTTATTTATACTCTAACAACAACATTACACACTAACTAAAGTTTGAAACATGGGATCACGAAGAACGGGACCTTTAAAGACCCATCTCTTGTTGAATGTTAGGATTGTCATGTTGCATAAATAAGGTAAACTATAACCAGAAACACTACCTACAACATCCGATATACTTGTTTCATCATACGAAGAATGACATTTATGCTAAAATTAGTCTGTCTGTCTCATTCCATTTCCAGAACAGATGGTTGAGATGACCACAACAGCCCTGAATGTCAGCAGAGAACATGACAACTAAACAAGCTCTGGAGACAGATCTGCTGTGAAGACCTCATCAACACAACAGTCTACAGCACAGATCTTCAGCAAAGATCACGAGAACCAGACGAGACCTCTGCAAGGCCACTTCAACTTCTCTTCCCTCTACATATGCCATTGTGCTGTGTTCGTTCCTCAAGCTGAATGATATCAGTCCACAATCTAACTTCTGATGTGCTGAATCATAATCACACTGTGTTTGTTTGGCCAGAGGAAAACTGGCCCTCGACTGAGTCTGGTTTCTCCCAGGGTTTTTTCTTCATTCTGTCATCTGATGGAGTTTGGGTTCTTGTCACTATCGCCTCTGGCTTGCATAGTTGGACACCTACTTTTCAATAATATTGATCTGACTGCATTGACACTATTGGATGAGAACTCAACAGAGCTGGATTATGACATTACTGTTTTCTGCAGAACTGATTTATAGTTGAATTGAACTCATTGAACTGAACTGAAATGAAACAACACTGAAATGACTTCAGCTGAACAATCACACTGTCTTTTGCTCCATTACAGTATTTAATTCTGTTTGCATAATTGAATTCACTATTTTCCAGTTTATCACTGTAAAGCTTCTTTGAAACAAACTGTAATGTAGCTTATAAAGCACTTTGTGAAGGTGACTTAACTTGAAATTTGGAAATTATTGCTAAAAGAATTTTTATGTGTAAGAAAGAATGTTGTTTCTCCATTTAATATACAGTAAATAATTAACTTAGTATTTAGTGGTTTAAAATGTATGTTGTTAGTAAATGTTTATAGTGTATTCATTGTTAATACTTATAGTGTATTTGTTAATTTTATAATAAAATGTCTTCATCTTTTTAAATGGTTGATTGTGTTTCACTTGAATTACATTTAGCAGTTTCTGGACCACATCTGGCCCGGGGACCAAGCCGAATCTCAGCCAGATGTGTTTTACAGTGCCTGGGCCAGACCTGGGCCATATAAAACAATTTAAGTCAATTTCCAGTGTGCTGGCCAGATCTGGGCCACATCCATAAATAAGAGTCTTTTTACAGGGTGTGGGCCGCATCTGGGCCAGAGGAAGTTGTTTTGTCCGTTTTCAGTGTGAGGACCAGTTTTGGGCCGGGGACCCAGCCAGAACTGGGCCGGAATTGAAGCAAGGATGTGGCCCAGTAGTGGGCCGGACAAATTTTGCTATCTGGGGTGAAGCGCGAAAAAGGTCTCGTTCGTTCATCGGCATTGCTGGCATAGACTGGCAGCTGGAGAGTTTGTCGGCACGCGGCAGATTTATCTTCCATTATCGTCATCAACTCTGGTAAGTAAATATACGTTCATATTTGTGCAATGACTTTTAAAATTACATCTATGAAGTAATCATCCATGTATTTGTTTACATTAATCAATGTTTATTGATCACATTGGACCATTGCTAATCCAGTTTGGCCAGTTATGTAGCCTAGCTAGTTTAGTCAGCAAACTAAAGATAAAAATCTATAAAACTAGCCAACTATTACTTCTTTTTCTTTTATTTATTTATTATTTAACGTAGGCTACATTATTTCATTAAGTTCACGAAATGTGGTGGTTGCTAACGTTAGATTAATTTAATTTCAGGATATTTCGATCCTCTCGTATTTAAAATAAAACTTAATAAAAAAAAAACTTAATAAATAAAACTTGAAATATCTGCACCGAATTCAGTGTGTGTGTGTGTGTGTGTGTGTGTGTGTGTGTGTGTGTGTGCACGCGCGCGCCCAGCCAGCAATGACACGTGGGGCCCAGATGGGTTAACTACGGGTTCCATGGGTACTGTGTGGGCATGGGCTTTGGCTGGGTGAAATCAGCGGGTCCCATGTAGGTTTTGTAGTACGAGTCCCACATAGGAAGCCCATATGAGCTGATTACATGGGCCCCATAAGGGACAGGCATGGGCCAAGTGGGCATGGGTTTGATCTGGGAACACATATATGGGTCTTGCATGGCATATTTATGGGCCAAGTGGGCATGGGTTTGAACTGGGAATGCACATATGGGTGCTGCATAGAATTTTTATGGGCCAAGTGGGCATGGGTTTGATCTGGGAACACATATATGGGTCTTGCATGGCATATTTATGGGCCAAGTGGGCATGGGTTTGAACTGAGAATGCACATATGGGTCCTGCATAGAATTTTTATGGGCCAAGTGGGCATGGGTTTGATCTGGGAACACATATATGGGTCTTGCATGGCATATTTATGGGCCAAGTGGGCATGGGTTTGAACTGGGAATGCACATATGGGTGCTGCATAGAATTTTTATGGGCCAAGTGGGCATGGGTTTGATCTGGGAACACATATATGGGTCTTGCATGGCATATTTATGGGCCAAGTGGGCATGGGTTTGATCTGGGAACACATATATGGGTCTTGAATGGCATATTTATGGGTCAAGTGGGCATGGGTTTGAACTGAGAATGCACATATGGGTCCTGCATAGAATTTTTATGGGCCAAGTGGGCATGGGTTTGAACTGGGAACACATATATGGGTCTTGAATGGCATATTTATGGGTCAAGTGGGCATGGGTTTGAACTGAGAATGCACATATGGGTCCTGCATAGAATTTTTATGGGCCAAGTGGGCATGGGTTTGAACTGGGAACACATATATGGGTCTTGCATGACATATTTATGGGCCAAGTGGGCATGGGTTTGATCTGGGAACACATATATGGGTCTTGAATGGCATATTTATGGGCCAAGTGGACATGGGTTTGAACTGGGAATGCACATATGGGTCTTGAATGGCATATTTATGGGTCAAGTGGGCATGGGTTTGAACTGGGAACACATATATGGGTCTTGAATGGCATATTTATGGGCCAAGTGGACATGGGTTTGAACTGGGAATGCACATATGGGTCTTGAATGGCATATTTATGGGCCAAGTGGACATGGGTTTGAACTGGGAATGCACATATGGGTCCTGCATAAAAATTTTATGGGCCAAGTGGGCATGGGTTTGAACTGGGAATACATATATGGGTCTTGAATGGCATATTTATGGGTCAAGTGGGCATGGGTTTGAACTGGGAATGCACATATGGGTCCTGCATAGAATTTTTATGGGTCAAGTGGGCATGGGTTTGAACTGGGAAAACATACATGGGTCTTGCATGATATATTTATGGGCCAAGTTGGCATGGGTTTGAACTGGGAACACATATATGGGTCATATATATATTTATACAACAGTTCTGTCTGGTTCTCGAATCTGATTGGCTGATAGCCATGCGATATTTCAGCGATAACAGCACTCCTCCTACCTTTTCACCGTTTGTATCACTCCGCTTGAAGTGACCGTCATGGCGGCCGACCAAATCAACCGCAATTTTTACAAATACTACTTGTTGTACCACAAACTGTAGTTTTAATAATTTTTAGGCGAGAATGTAGTTGTTTAGATCTGAAATATGTGACTCATATTTAATAACAGTGCCTATTTTACAACTTGTTTTGACGTTTTCGGAGATGTGAGCTCCAGGGCGTCAGCGGCCGTTCAGTGCTTCTGTAACCGCCGAGAACAGCTTAATCTCGGCCAGTGCTTCGTGGATTTGCCGCTGGCTCTTATAGTGGTTAAACATGAGACATTATTCAATTTGAGTACATAGAACAGGCAATCTTTGGTCTTTATTAATCTATTATTTGTTCCAGAGCAAGTCGAAATTGTGCTATGTTAAATTTGATAATAATAAACGACGTTATGTTACATCATTATATATAGGCTAGCATATTGGCTTCAACTAGACGGGACATATCAGACGAAGACTCTTCTCCGCTCTTCAAATACGTAAAACATTAAACTTTATAAACATAGGGTTTTTTGAGTAAAGAAAACGCTTTACAATTTTTTTTTCAAACATCAGATCTTTATTTACCTTGGCATTGCATAGAGGAGATGTCCAAACTGCGTGCGCACTTCATTCACGAGGGGAGGCGGATTAATGTAATGAGGTTTGATTGACAGTTTGAGGATCCAATGGAGTTAAGAGGTTTTGTCACAAGCTCTTTAAAATCCTTTTCATTTGTTAAATATTTGTAAAACCCACATACAAGCGTAAATGTTTTTTGTTTTGTTTTTGTTTTTTGTAAATAACTAGTGCTTTGTTTGACTGAACTGTACAATTGTGCTTATTTGTTGTTCAATAAATATTATTTTATATAAATATGTCCATTAGTAAGTAATATGGATTGAGTGAAAGTTACATTAATACGCCATTAGATGGCGGCAACACTTTACAGGAGGAATGAGTCAGTGAAGCACAAGAGACTTTTAAATTGAAAGGAACTTTTGCAAAGGAAGTTGTTTTTAGCGCTGTGGTGTTATACAAAGATCGCTTTCCTCAGAGGACATTCAAACGGACTTTTATAATGGATATAATATTATGGACATCGACTTGAAGAATGAATGTAATGCAATATATCAGACAGGTAATAGCCTACTCTCTCTCTCTAATACTGTATAAAATTCAATGTGTTTCAATGAAGCGACTCGACGTTCCTTCGTTACTAGTTCTAAAGTGACGTTTTAGAGTTAGTAACGGAGGCTTGGTCCAACTGACAACTTGAGATATGAATCCGTGGCGGAAGGAAGTAGTGCTGCACAAAAGAGGGTTTTAAAGACACTCCGTTGTTGTTCTTATTTATTTACACACTCGTGCCGTCACTTGGGTAAAGTTGGTTTTATATTCGCACATTCAGACATCCGTATTCAATAGCCTTGTTAATCACACTACATTGGACATTCAGTGGACATTCACAAGTAAATATGCCATTAAAACAATACTTGCCTATTTTGATCGGCTGTGAAAAATGTTGTAAGTTGACAATCGTTGGTTGTCAATATCATGTCGCTGCTTAAAATTCACAAACATTAATTTATTGCACATTTATTGGAAAGTTTGAATTTATCATAAGTCCGAATGTGCGAATATAAAACCAACTTTACCGAAATCGTGCCGTCGAACTGTTGTATAAACGCAATATCACACTCGTAGCCGTGCGATATGGCTGTATATCAGCACGCAGTGATTACCTACGGACGAATCACAGCGTGCTGATATACAGCCATATCGCACGGCTACGAGTGTAATATTGCTCATATATCTATGGGTAAAAAAGAACATCGATAACACAAACGCCATGACTGTTTTGGATGTATTTTTTGGAGAGATGTTTTGTTTTCTTTTTTTCAGACATTTTTAAAAAATATATATTTCTTATTTATTTACCGGTACGTTGTAAAATTTAAATTGTTTTTTTTTTAATAAGTATATTTATTAATTTTTAAATATTTCAAAACAAGATTTAAAATCGAACAAGAGGAAAAAAAAAAAAAAAAAAAAGGGCTTACCACCTCATTAAATCAATTTAAGAAATAAATGAGATAAAGAATGACATCAACATACAAACAACATACCTTAGACATTTTTGCTCCAATGTGCCGCACATATGTAAACCTCATTAAACAAACCCTCTAATAAGAATAGAGGATATATCTAAGCCCATATATACCAAAAATGGGTCCCACCTTCTATGAAAGAGGACATCTTTATTATAAGAAGCACAGGTTAAGTAGTCTAATGATACATATTCCAATGTAACCCTGTGCCATAGGGACCTAGAAGGGGCTTTATCGACTAACCAATTTAAAAGAATGCATTTTCTTGCACAGAATGTTAAGAATTTACAAAGTGCCTTTTTATGTTTGTCTACGATAATGTCATCGTATATTCCAAGCAACAAGTGTTTTGGACCGTAACCAATATTAATAGATAAAATAGCATTAAGTTCTTGTTCAACCATAATCCAAAACTTCTGAATCTCCCTACAGAACCAAAGACAGTGATTAAGATCTCCTTCCTCGGTTTTACATTTTGGACACATTGGCGAGCAGTCTTCTTTAAACTTATGCCTCCGTGAAGGAGAAATGTGAGCTCGGTGCAAAATTTTCAACTGCATTGCTTTTACTCTGTTACATATGCTTAAGGTCCCAGCATTCTTCCATGCTTCCTCCCATTGATCGTCTGTGATTTGTATATCAAGTGTCCTTTCCCATGTCTCCTTCAAGGAATCCGTATTTGAAACACCACAGTCCTTGAGAACCTTGTAAAAAGAACCAGCAGAACTGTTCATTTGTGAAAAAAAAAGATGTCTCTCCACGGCCGAAGTGTCCTGGTTTGTGAGCAAGGTAGTGTCCTTTTTCACAAAGTCTCTCAATTGTAAATAACGAAAAAAATCCTGTCGTGGAATACTATACTTAATGACTAATTGGTCAAATGACATTAAAGTGCCTCCCTCAAATAGATCACGTAAAGTGGCAAGACCTTTATGTGCCCAGGCTCGAAAATTTGGGTCTACAGTCCCTGGCAAAAAGTCATAGTTATCACAAATGGGAGTAAAAATTGAGGTAAGTTGGAGCCGGCCCTCCAAACGCCTAATAACTTGCCATGCCTTGATAGCACTAACTGTGATGGGATTACTACAAACGACTTTCAAGGATTTAAACTTTTTAAGAAAAAGCAAATTTACTAAGGGAAGTTTACTAAGTGAACTTTCAATATCAAACCACACTGTTCTGGACCCTTTATGTACCCAGTCAGAAATGTAACGCAAATGAACACTTAACTGATATTTCCGAATATCTGGAAGGTCAAGACCTCCCACCGAAGATGAAAGCATTAAAGTTGAAATTTTTATACGTGCTCTTTTTTTGGCCCATATAAAGGAACTAAACCAGCCATTCAATTTCCTAATGGTTTTATGTGTAAAATTTATTGGAATCATTTGAATGGGGTAAAGTAATCTTGGAAGAATATTCATCTTCAGGAGGGAGATCCGCCCCAACCAAGAAACAGGAAGGACATTCCACCTTTCTAAGTCCAACCGAATACGTTCAAAAAGTGGAAGAAAGTTTGCTTTATACATCTGTTCAAAGGAGGGGGTAACATTAATGCCCAAATATATTAAACCCTCGGGGGCCCATCTAAATGGGAAGGATGGTAAACCTTGGGGTATTTGTTTCAAGCCACCTATAGGCATTGCCATTGACTTACAATAATTAATTCTATATCCTGAAAATGTACCGAATTTGTCAATTATGTCTAAGAGAGCTGGGGTAGAGGTATCAGGATTCACCATGAATATCAAAATATCATCGGCATATAAGGCAATCTTATGCTGATTGTTTGCTATCGTTAACCCACAAATTTCATTATTTGATCTTATAGCCTCTGCCAATGGCTCAATTATCAAGGCAAATAAAAGAGGTGAGAGAGGGCAGCCTTGTCTCGTCCCTCTCCCAACTTTAAATGTAGAGGAGCGACATCCATTAGTTAGCACGGCACTAAGAGGTTCATTATACAATAACTTGACCCACTTAATAAATTGCTCACCAAGACCAAATTTATATAACGTATGAAATAAGTAGGGCCATTCGATGCGATCGAATGCCTTCTCCGCATCTAAAGAAATCACAAGACCGTCTACTGACCGCTGTTTAGCAAACTGTATCACATTCAACAGGCGACGCATGTTATTGACAGAGTTACGTCCTACAATAAAGCCTGTTTGGTCATCCTTTATTAGAGCAGGGAGAAGGCATTCTAATCGTGTTGCTAATATTTTAGAAAGAATCTTCAGATCTACATTTAGCAGTGAAATAGGTCGATATGACGAACAGTCCTCCGCTTGCTTGCCTTTTTTCAAAATCAGGGATATATTTGCTTCTCTCAGGGACTGTGGCAAGTGGCCTTTTACAAATGAGTCATTGAGCATATTTAGCAAGGGGTCAACTAATAAATCTCTAAATTCTTTGTAAAATTCACAACTTAGCCCATCTGGTCCAGGTGCTTTTCCAGATTGCAAAGTCTTTATGGCTTCTAAAACTTCCTTTTTAGATATGGGAGCGTTAAGGGATGAGGTCTGATCCTCTGATAAAGTGGGTATGTTAAGGGTGGAAAAGAAGAGCTCTGTAGACTGTGTTGTATCCCCTTCTAATTCTGACTTATATAAATTTTCGAACCATTCTTTGAATATATTATTAATAGATAAGCTGTCCAGGAAGCGTTTACCGCTACTATCAACAATGGACAGGATAGACTGAGAGTCAGACTTTTTCTTCGTTAGATATGCCAAATATTTCCCCACTTTATCCCCATGTTCGAATATTTTCTGTTTAGCAAAACGTAATTTAACTTCTGCTTGTTTTGTTAGAAGAGAATCTAAAGCAGATCTAAGTGCAGAAATTTCCTTCATCTTACCAGGGGTTGGTTTTTTAATGTATAATCTCTCAGCATCCTTAAGCTTCGATTCTAAGATCTCTTTTTGTTTGGCTTGTCTGTGCCTTTTACTTAGTGTGTATGATATAATAAGGCCTCTAGAAAAAGCTTTGGCTGTTTCCCATAATAAAGATGAGTCTTCAGTTGAGGCAGAGTTAATAGACATGAAAGAGTTAAACTCCTCTGTAAAATATGATATAAAATTATGATCAGCCAAAATGAATGGGTGAAATCTCCAGCTATTAGACTTAACATTCTGGTTCCCAAAAGAGTATTCGGCAAAAACTGCTGCATGGTCAGATATAGATATATTCCCTATATGACAAGACATTATATGCTGTAACATATTTTTTGGTGAAAAGAAATAATCTATCCTAGTATAAGAGCTGTGGACCCTAGAGAAAAAAGTATACTCCTGATCTGCAGGATGGCAAGCCCTCCAAATGTCTACATAGTCAAAGTCTTCACAGAGAGCCTTAACAGTTTTAGCCTGAGTTGATAATAATGGTTTACCCATTGGGAATTTATCTATAATGGGGCATAGATGACAGTTAAAGTCTCCCCCAATAAACAACGTCTTAACTCCCCACTCTGCTAATTTGGCAAATGCTGTAGTCAAAAAATCGCCCGGATGGCCAGGAGGCCAATAAATGTTCATGAAAGCAATTTCCTCCCCGTACAATAACCCCCTTACAATTAAATAGCGCCCTCTTGTGTCCTGTAAAATTTTAATTGTTAAAGATTATGTTTGTTGTTCAATGTATTATATAATGAGTGTATTTTGTATTGTATTTTTGGAGGGTTTTTTTCAGAGATTTTTTTAAAATATATTTTTTTAGTTTACCGTATGTTCTGACATTGTTTTTTAAAGATAATTTTTGTTGTTCAATTTAATATATTTCTTGCAGTTCAAAGCATCAAGTGTCTTGTATTTATCTTGTACTTACATTCATTTTTTTTTAATTTTTCTTAGATTGTTTCCTTAAATGAATGGTTGGGCTTACCTTGCATGAATTGCCCAGTTAGGACCAACATAAGATCCTTACAGAGCCCACTTTAAGCCCATATGGGCATTCACGGTTGAATCCTGGTGCAAGCCCACTTTAAACCCCTTTAGGCAGGTGGGGCCCAAATGGGTCTGGCACAAATTGCCCGGTTAAGACCCACATAAGACCCTTACAGATCCCACTTAAAACCCACCTGGGCATCCACGGCTGGCCCCCATGTGGATCCCGGGTGCAAGCCCACTTTAAACCCCTTCAGACTGGTGGGCCCCAAATGGGTTTGGCATGAATTGCCCAGTTAGGACCCACATAAGACCCTTACAGATCCCACTTAAAACCCACCTGGGCATCCACGGCTGGCCCCCATGTGGATCCCGGGTGCAAGCCCACTTTAAACCCCTTCAGACTGGTGGGCCCCATGGGTTTGGCATGATTGCCCAGTTAGGACCCACATAAGACCCTTACAGATCCCACTTAAAACCCACCTGGGCATCCACGGCTGGCCCCCATGTGGATCCCGGGTGCAAGCCCACTTTAAACCCCTTCAGACTGGTGGGCCCCAAATGGGTTTGGCATGAATTGCCCAGTTAGGACCCATGACCCTTACAGATCCCACTTAAAACCCACCTGGGCATCCACGGCTGGTCCCCATGTGGATCCCGGGTGCAAGCCCACTTTAAACCCCTTCAGACTGGTGGGCAAATGGTGGCATGAATTGCCCAAACCCACATGACCCTTACAGATCCCACTTAAAACCCATCTGGGCATCCACGGCTGGCCCCCATGTGGATCCCGGGTGCAAGCCCACTTTAAACCCCTTTGGGCAGGTGGGGCCCAAATGGGTTTGCATGAATTGCCAGTTAGGACCCACATAAGACTCTTACAGATCCCATTTAAAGCCCATCTGTGTAGCCATGTTGCAAAGCCCACTTTGGAACCCTTTGGGCAGGTGGGGCCCAAATGGGTCTGACATGAATTGCCCAATTAAGACCCATGCAGTACCCTTACAGGTCCCACTTTTAGTACGTCTGGGCTTCCACGACTTGCCCCAATGTGGATCCCGGGTGCAAGCCCATAATGGGGCCCACATTTGCCGCCCATGAAGCCCTCATCTGGGCCCCACATGTCATTGCTGGCTGGGCGGGGTTGTGTGGTTGTGCGTGACAGAGACTGAGCGGGAAATTTATGGCATAAAAAAAATAACGCGCTTTCATGTTCACTGTCGTGTTCAAGTTCTTTGCGCCTAAATCAGCGAGTCTAATCACCGTTTAAGCAAAGCAGCGTCGACGCGTGAGTACGACGACTGACAAATATAATTTAATGTAAAACTGTGTGAGTGGTGCAGCAGAATTATCCGAATCCTCCGGTGTTCAAGCTGAATGCTCCAGAACTGAAACGTCGTTGTACAGCTGTCTAGTTTTACTACTGAAATGTCGAACTCGTTTAAAAGACTGGTCAGTTATGTTTAGTTTATTGTGGGAGATGATGTAACTATAGCAACCGCTTCACCGTCGCTGTGTTTTAGCAAAAAATATAGTGGAATGCTTAATCAAGCTGTGTCTATACAAATCGCCAAATTATACTGTGCTCTAAAAACATGTAACGTACACATGCGTGTGTAGCAGAAGATTAGTCAAGCTTTGGGATGTACGTCATAACTGCATCTTTAATGTACAGCTCTGTTGCTTAGATAAGTTCATCTTGTCACTGGTTTAAACTGGCCTGTCAATCATCTGATTACAGTTAGCATTATCTTAAATGTAGTTTCTTACCAAATATCTTGATATGCGTTTATTAAAATGTCTCTTACTCTGAAATAAGGTTATGGTCATATTGTTCACCCCTACTATTTAGGATGGCTAGTAAAGTATATTACATTACATTACATTAATGATATAAGTGCTATAACAAGTCTCAGTTAGCTTAAACGCATATTATATTATGTATATTAACAAATATAGTAAACTTTAGTAGCCTAAACCATTACAGTAACAGTAATACAACATTTTTTTCAACTAGCCTATACAATATATATTTTTAAATGAATTGCATGTCATTTAGCAACATCAGTTACAGCTTTTATTTATAAATTCTTATGTAGAGCTAGCTTACTGCAAGTGTCTCAGACAGCCACCAAGCTAACACAGTGAGTATCTTTAAAAACCTAACATTCCGCACATTCAGATGTAGTTTAGTATGATTGTTTAGAGGAAATAAAACAGCTTTGTGTAACCTCTAAATTTTGATTTGACAAATACATGTGAATAAATATCAAGAAATTTTGTGAGAAACTATTACTCTAGTCCTAATCTTGACTGTGTAATCTGTTTATTAAATGTTGGTTGACTTCATTTTTCTTTTCTTCATAGAATTACTTCAGGCAGTACTGCAAGCAGTGTGGGGCATTTGCCTTTGACCAATGAAGTGGAGCTGCAAGTTCTGCTATTTTACGACAACCAACCAACTCATTGTGATAAGGCACTACAAGCTGAAGCACTGCCATCACACAAGTAACTATCCGCTTCCCTGCATATATGAAGACTGTGTGTGTTCATTTAGAACTGAGTTTGCTCTAAGAAAACATTTGGCCAGGGACCATAAACAATCTGTCCGGCTCTCTGCTGCAGCCTTTACATTGAAGTGTGATCTTTGTGCTTTTTCAGAGACCTGTGGAATTACTCAATATTTCACACACTTAAAGACTCATCTCAAAAACAGAGAGAGTGTGAAATGTCCTTTTCAAAACTGCAGCTTTCAGTCTAGAGTATATAGTACATTTCACGCTCATAAGAGTAAAAAACATCAGCATTGTGGAGTAAATTTCTTTCGTACAGACATTTATCAAGCTTGCACTCCAGATCTTCCAGACAATGAAAATACTGCTTTTGAAGACAATCCAACACATTTGGATGATCTGGACCTCTCAGCATCTCTGTTATCTTTACCGTGTGAAGAAAATGTGCAAGATTTACTACATCGAAAACTAGCATCATTCTTTCTTCGGTTGCAAACAGTTCTTCATGTTTCCAAAGCAGCAACCCAGGAAATTGTAAATGAACTTACCAGCATTTTCACAGTTGCAGAAGAGTTTACACCAAACATAATTGAAGATGTTTTGAGCAAGCACAACTGTGCAATAAGTGATACAGTTATCAGTGCCATAAAAGAGATTATTGTGAAAGCAAATCCATTCAGTTCTCTGACAAAGAGTGGCCCTTTTAGCACAGAATACAAACGGACAATTTTTTACAAGGAACACTTTCAAGTGATTCAACCTGTTGAATATGTTCTAGATGCGTCGTCTTCAAGAAAGTGTGTTTATATTCCTGTTTTGCAAACATTGTCAGTACTGTTAAACCGTAATGATGTTCTAGATAAACTTTTGCAGACAGAAGACAGGGAATATTTTCCAGAATGGGCCCAGTTTAAGTCATACAGGGACGGCCTATATTGTAAAGAGAATCAGTTGCTTTCTTCAGAAGATTTAAGTATAGCTTTGGGATTGTATATAGATGATTTTGAAGTTTGTAATCCATTAGGAACATCTAGAAAGAAACATAAGATCTGTGCAGTTTATTGGGTGCTTTCAAATTTACCAATTCGGTATAGGTCTTCTGTCCAATCAATATACCTGGCATGCCTTTCCTACAGCAGTGATGTGAAAAAATATGGCTACAGTGCCATTCTTGAGCCGTTGCTGAAAGACATAGAAGTACTAGAAAATCAAGGAATATATGTTCAAAAACTGGGAGAAAATATTAGAGGTACTGTACTGTATGTCTCTGCGGACAATTTGGGTGCGCACTCACTTGGTGGCTTTCAGGAAAACTTCAATGTGGATAAATTTTGTAGATTTTGTTTGGCCAGCCGCTCAGAAATTAACATTCATAAAGTAAGCGATGGTTTGTTTCCACTCAGAACAACCGAAGCTCATGAAAACATCCTTCTGGAATTAAAGGGGACAGATTTGGTTTCTGTGGACGGTGTAAAAAGAGACTGTGCACTTAATAGACTCTCTCATTTTCACACAATTCAGGGATTCCCCCCAGATTTCATGCATGATGTATTGGAAGGGGTAGTACCGAAGGAACTGAGTTTTTGCCTTAAATCCTTCATTTCCAAACATTATTTTACTTTTGATGATCTTAACTCAATTATTCAGTCCTTTCCTTTTAAATGTTCTGATAAAATTAACAGACCTCAACAAATTCCAAAATCTTTTACAATAAAACGCACTATAGGGGGTAACTGTCATGAAAACTGGACTTTATTGCGATTCTTGCCATTGATGATTGGTGACAAAGTACCAGAGAATGACAAAACATGGCAAATTGTTTTGGAACTAAAAGACATTGTTGAACTTCTGACATGTGGACATTTCTCTGAAGAGACATTGCACTACTTGGAGTTTAAGATCTCATCTCATAGGTGCTTGTTAAAAGAAGTCTTTCCTGACTTCAGTCTTTTACCAAAACATCATTTTCTCGAACATTACCCTGAACTTGTTCGTAGATTTGGACCATTGGTAGATTTCTGGACCATTCGCTTTGAAGCCAAGCACAGCTGTTTTAAAAGAGTGATTCATGATGTTAGGAACTTTAAAAATATCTTACTCACTCTTGCTACAAAGCATCAGCTCACATTAGAATATTGTCTAGACCAACCCAGTCTTTTTAAACCTGACTTGGAAGTTGGGCATGTTGCTTTTGTTTCTGTGGACACTCTGGAGCACTCTATGAAACGAGCTATAGAGGACAAATTTGCAAATATCACCACGGTATCTCTTGCAAGTCATGCATCTCTCCATGGGACTAAGTATGCAGAAGGAATGTTCCTGTCAGTGGGACATACAAGTGGAATGCCTGACTTCGCCAAGTTGGTTAAGATTTTGATAGTGTCCAACAGAGTGTCATTCATCATTGAACCTTACATTGCATGGCCCATTGAGCACTTAAGGTGTTATGAACTGGAAAAAAGTCTTGCCCCTGAACTAAAGGTTGTGGAACCACATGAACTAAATGGACACCACCCCCTCAACCCATACATGCGAGCAGGCAAATTAATGGTGGTGCCAAAGACCAAACTTATTTATTAGGGTAAAGTATGGCTGTACATGCCTTTTATTTTGAATAATTTGGTTTGATGAGTTAAATATATTTAGGGCAGTGTAAAATGTATTACATTTATATCAAAATTGTGACAGCAGCCTAATAGACCTTCTTCTTTCAGTGTGCTTAAAGGGATAGTTCAACTAAAATGAAAATTCTGTCGTTAACTATACTCACCCTCATGTCTTTTCAAACCCGAAAGACCTTTGTTCATCTTCGGGAAACAAATTAGGATATTTTTGATAAAATCCGAGAGCTTTCTGACCCTTCATAGACCATAACAGTACTAAAATGTTCAGTGTCCAGAATGTAGTAAGGACAAATTAATTTGTGTTCCAAAGATAAACTAAGGTCTTACGAGTTTGGAATCAGGGTAAGTAAATAATGACAATTTTAATTTTTGTGTGAACTAACCCTTTAAATGTTAATAAAACAACAAAAGACAGAGAAAATCATTCACTGCTCTGGACTGAATATCATCTTTATTTTTTAATAAAAATCAGTATAAATGTATGTTATAAATGAAACGTACTTACAATTTGTAATATTAAGCCTATGAAAACAAATATAGCAAGTGTATCTATGTAGGCTTTTATTCATTACTTGTTATATCCACAATATGACTTCAGATGTAGACATTTTTAGTTTAGTGAATACTTTACTGCTCCACTTATGTAGGCTGAATGTGTTTATGCTTGTTAGCACTTCTACTAAATACTACTTTATTAACACTATATGCTACCTTTCTCTAAATTACTTCTTTGCAGGTCGTAAAGGTTCCCCTCCAACTTCAAAATGCTTCTTCGAGTGATCATCTCTGAACGGGACGTTCAAAAAATTACACTTGACACTGTCCCTGACACAGTCCATGGTCTCAAAGAGGTGTTGAGAAGCAAACTGCAGCTAAGAGACAGTTTTGATCTTCAGTATGAGGATAATGATTTTCACGATTTTTGCAACCTTACTTCTGTAACTGATCTACCCAAGGACAAGGCGACACTGAAAATCCTGTTTAGCCCCTCTGATAAATTTTCAGACTCAAGTTTGGATATTGCAGTATTGCCTGTATCACAATCTCCATCAACATCGACTCAAATCAGCAGCTGTATCTCAGAGATAAAACAGAGTCGTTCACATCCATGGCCTGCTGTCTTTACTATCCCCAACTTCTCATATGATGTTGAGCTGAGACTAAAGCATGGTAACGAGGCTTACAGTACAGATGGAACTCTTCTGACAATGTCTCGAGACATGCAGACAGAAATACTGGATAAACTTGCTGAAGCAGTGTTCGCTTACAAAGCTTACCCAGACAAAGAGGAAATCAAAAGTGTGGCTGTTGCACTCGTTGAAAAACACCCTTGTCTGAAAGAAAGGGGATCTGCAGCTGGGTGGTATGGTTGGAAATTAAGTTTGACATGGAAGATGGGAAACTACAGGTCAAAACTAAGAGATGCAGGTTGTAAAGAACTCAAAGTGAATTCTGCAAAGAGAGGTCTAGAGGGACTCCAAGGACAGCGAAACAAAGTGAAGAAGCCAAAAAGGTCTGAGACAAACTTTCTCCCAGATCACCCTTCAGGAAAAGACCAGAAAACACTGGAACATGAAAGGGAACTGATGTGCCAGGAGATGAAAAAGAGGAATCCAGACATGAGTTTTGTGAATACAGCCATGAGCAGCACATATTCTCTCCGGAGACAGGAAATAGTTGAAAATGAACCTCCAGTATATGAAATGAAAAAGAGGTGGCCAGCTATTTTTTGTGAGAGACAGGTAAAGTCCCAAACTGCTGAAAATGGTGTTTACTTTAATATTTAGATTTTTTTGCAGTGTTGTTTAACATGTTGCTGTTATGTTTGTCATTTAATGTAATTATTTTAGATCAGTGCAGAATTCAACAGACTAATGTCGCTGGACCTGAGCAAGTCCTTTTATGAGGGTCTCGACCGAAATCTACCAAAACTGCTGTGCCTGTACCGTTCAAAGCGCTGTGCTGGGATTGCAGAAATGAGGACCGTAATGGACAGCCTAGATAAAAATGTAAGTACATATATTTCTACTGTACTTTTTTCATAAACATTATGAGCATTTCCTTTCTTGTCCTGCATAGCTTTTATTAGTGCTGCAAAATATTGAAGACAAAGGTTAAATGCCATTTGTAAATGCAGAAGTATTTAAAATGAATTACTATGTCACGGGGCAGGCCACTCAGGCTGCACCCACCCCTAAGACCCATACCACCCTTGGGGAGTCGGACAGAGGCCAGGCAAGGACGACAGACAAGACTTCAAGTAACACCGTATTTTATTGAGTATAAAAAGGGAATCTAAAAATGGTGAGTCTTCTGGGCAGGGTCGTTCCGTCCTGCGGACCCGCCGGAGGCCCACAGAGTGCGATATAGGGGGGTACTCTGGTGAGTGGCTTCGCTGTCTTCCAATGGGAGAGATGGGTCGGGGCTCACACTGGGAGGAGACTGCTGTAGGACCGTTCAGGTGCGCATTTCGGGTGACGTACTCCCTTCTTCCCAGGGGGAGGACGGGTCGGGACTTACGACCGGAGGGTCTGTGGTGGAACAATTAAGGTACGTGTTTTGGATACGTACTCCTCTTCTTCTGCAGATGACAGGCAGAGAACTGACGGCTGAGGAGCTCCACTACCAAGCAGTCCGGGAAGTATTCCAGTATGAAATCCTCTTGAAGGGCTGGCAGGCACAGAGCTTACAATGGGAGAAGTTCACTGCAAAGCAGACGGGTGAATACACAGATACGTAATCCTCTTCTTCAGCAATGACAGACAGAGAACTTACAGCTGGAGGAGCTTCACTGTAAAGCAGTCAGGTGAGTATTTCCAGTATAAAATCCCTCTTCACAATGGGCTGTCAGATAGTACACTCAAATATCTGTGGATTACAACAGTGTTAGCCTCTTCTTACGTCTTAGAACGTGACAGAAAGCTCAGGTAAGTAGTGGACACCCGGCGGGTTTAAGTTCACACTTCACACATCAAAACAGTGCATCACATCACTTCATCACTGCAATTCAACACTCAGTGGGAAATACATATATAGATGGCCGTCGCCCATTTTCTGACCTGGCATTCACGTCAGGGAGTCCCATAAACAAGAGAGAGGATGGAGATCGATTGAACTACTCACAGTCTCTCACAAACGATCTTACTGTCCAGCGATTTCCTCCTTCCGGTTGAGTCGGCGTGCTCTTTCTCCCAAACTCACAATGCCGTGCCTGTTTGCCAGCCCCACTTCCTCTTCTCCACCGCTCACGCTTCCTCCGAGATTCACAGTCCCCAAAAACGGCGCCCTCTTTGGTGCATCCTCTCTCCTTTTATCCTACCCTAAGGGCAACGTATCCCAATGTGCACAGCTGCCGGCGATTTCCGCTGATCACCCCATTCGCGGGGATTTTTCGCTAAACCGGAACTAGCCCGGTGTTCCGTTGTTATTGGTCCAGCGGGAGGCAATCGTGGCGAACATTAGTTCCGCCTTGACAGTTGGAATTTTGTCACCTCGTGACAACTACTTTTATCTTTGATAATCAAAATGACATATTAAAGTTTTTTTTTTTTTTAGTTTTTTTTTTTTTCCCCTGTGAAATCAATTTCTACAGGCCGTAATATTTTAGCTTGATTGTAACTTGCTTCATTTATTGTACAGATCTATGAATATGCAAAATACCCCATTTATTCACAGTGTATAGTATTGGACTTAATTATCTCAGTTTAAAGGGATAGTTCATCCAAAAATGAAAGTTCTGTTATTAATTACTCACCCTCATGTCGTTCCAAACCCCAAGAACTTCATTCTTCTTCGAAACACAAATTAAGATGTTTGTGATAAGATCCACAACCTTTCTGACCCTGCATAGACAGCAATATAATTACCACATTCAATGCTAGAAAGGTAGTAAGGACATCTATAAAATAGTCTGTGGCATCAATGGTTCAACCTTCACTTAATGAAACTACGAGAATACTTCTTGTGGGCAAGTAAAATAAAAATGTCTTTGTATAACAATTTCTTCTCTTCTGTGTCATTCGACGTGCATTGACAAAAGTACCACAACACATGCATGTGATGCTGCTGACGTAGGAGCCGGCATTCTGACTTAGGACCCAGATACGCTGCGCCTTGTTTACAAGCAGAGGAATGCACACGCATGTGTTGTGTTACTCTTGTGACCACACGTCAAGGACTGGCATGGAAGAGCAGAAATTGTTGAATAAAGTGTTTGTTTGCTTTTTGTTGTTGTTTTTTGCACAAAAAGTGTTCTTGCATCTTCACAACATTACGCTTGAACCACTATAGTCACATGGACTAACTTAATGTCTTTTATACCTTTCTGGGCCTTGAACATACATGAGTAGTTCCCTTGCTGTCTATGCAGGATCAGAAAGCTCTTAGATTTCATGAAAAATATCTTAATTTGTGTTCTGAAGATGAAAGAAAAAAACGAATACTAAAGTAAAAAGTGAAACCGCTTCAATGCAACAGGCCAGTAAATAAACTTCTAATAACAGTATCATTAAACTTTTTTTCTTTTCTTTGGGGGAAGGCATCAAATCAACGAAAGAGGGTTGCAGTACTGCAGGGTCTGCCATGGTTCATGCATGAGAATCCATCGCAATTCATAAAGATCTGTGAGGTATGTGGAAAGTATGGAGGCACGTTGGAGGCAGTTGAATAGTTGAAGTTAAAGGTATAGTTCACTTAAAATTGGAAATTCTATCATCATATACTCACCCTTGTGTTGTTTCAAACCTGTATGAATTTCTTTCTTCTGCTGAACACAAAGGAAGATATTTTGAAGAATGTCAGTAACCAAACAGTTAACTGGTCCCATTGACTTCCATAGTAGGAAAAAATATATACTGTGGAAGTCAGTGGGACCAGTTAACTGTAACATCAGAAGAAAGAAATTCATACAGGTTTTAAACAACATGAGGGTGAGTATATGATGACAGAATTTTCATTTTAAAGTTGAACTATTCCCTTTAATGTATTATTTCTAACTATGTGGATGGAGTATGTATAAGATTAAATGTAGCAGAGGCTATGGTATAGGACAATGTAATATCAGCAATAGCACTCTTTGGACTGTAATTGTTTCCCTTGGGGACATCTTAAAAATGAATTTTCATGGACTCTCTATGCATTTGGATAATTTATTCACACTAATCACAAAAAAAAAAAAAATCACATACTAGCCCTTGTAAATGTTGAAATTTCCTTACATCCCCATGAAATACAATTACTATCCATATAAAGTTGATTTATAGATATATTAGAGAATGATTAAGTGATTGAAATGAGTATTCGAGCACCACTTGTCATGAAGGTAGCACTTAACAATAATACTCATGTTGTGTTTAAGTCTTTGAGCTTCAGTGTTGTATGTGTGAAAGCACATTTTGAAGTTTGTCTTTTTTTAATACAGCACACAGATTCCGAAGAAGAAATGATCAGGGGCATGACTCTAGGAATCATCACAGTGGTGGAAGATGTGACAGACCCCATTCCATGCGACTCTGATGTGGCCCTTGTTATAGAGGAAGCGGTTGTTCTGCGAGGACTTGGTGACATACCAAATGCGTATGTGAACATGATGGGATTGCTTTATGCTCTTAACATAAACTACCCAAAAAACCTCAAATACACTTTTGAGGTAATTCAGCGGCTGCTGATGAACATTGGAGCGGATACGTGCAGTGCAAGAGTGCACTCCCTTAAAAATACATTGTTAAGTTAAAGATGTTGTTGAGGTAAGGTGTTGTGTATTACTATCAAAGGCCTGTGTTTTTTGAATATTTTACAGTTTTTCTTTGTTCTCTGTTCTCTGCATCGATGGCCTGACATCTATTTTAAACAAGATTTCATGTTTTAAAGTTATTTCAGAATTTAAGGGGTGTTATTAATGTGAAAAGTCTTAGTGTTAGTTTACCCAAAATGACAATTCTTTTGTTAGATAATCAACCTCATGTTGCTCTAAACCGTCTTTTGAACACACATCAAGTTATTTTTAATGAAATTTGTGAGCTTTCTGTCCCTCCTTTGACAGCCTACACAACTATCACTTTCAAGGTCCAGAAAGGAAGTAAAAGACATTCTTAAAGTAATCCAAGTGACTACAGTGGTTTATATATTTGTTTGCATGCAACAGTATCTGCTTTCGCATTCAAACAAGAAGTAGGGCTGGGCGATATATCTAACAATATGATCATGCCCATCTAGTCAGTTAAAGCCGGTTCCGTGATTATCGCTAAATCGCCATCACCTGCTTTTAAATGGAGTGGCATTTAATAGACAGAGCCGTAGATCACTGACAAGCTGTGCACGCAATATCGCGTTCATTATCGAAGGCGATTCATCTGGGATAATGAACGCGATATTGCATAGCTTGTCAGTGATCTATGGCTCTGTCTATTAAATGCCGCTCCATTTGAAAGCAGGTGATGGCGATTTAGCGATAATCACGGAACCGGCTTTACTGACTAGATGGGCATGATCATATCGTTAGATATAACGCCCAGCCCTAACAAGAAGCATGTGCTGTCATGTTTTTGGAAACATGCGATGGAGAAAACTATTTAATAAATAAAATGGTATGAAACACTAGCAATGATTCATAAAACTGAGCTGAAACCACTGAAATCACTTGGATTACTTTAAGGATGTGTTTTCTGGACCTTGAAAGTGCTAGTTGCGTAGGCTGTCAAAGGAGGGACAGAAAGCTCACAAATTTCATTAAAAGTATCTTAATTCATCTTCCAACAAAGGCAAGTCTTAACGGGTATTGGATGGCATGAGAGTGATCAATTAACAATGGTATTACCATTTTTTGTGTGAACTGAGACTTTTTTTTATTTTATTTTTTTATACATGAATACACTTTCCATGCATTTTCACCATTAAAATTTATGAAATTGCAATATCTTTTTATTTGACAGATTGTTTTATTTTGAAATTAAATTATTTTTCTGTAATGTATAATGTAGTTTTGAGTTTGTATTTGAAAATATTCAGAATTGTTTCGAATTTCTACTAAGAGAAGTTTACGCTATATTTTACAGTTAAAAAGTTTTTACAAAAAAATTCATTGTAATCCTTTGAATGTTAACTGAGTTTGCCCTTAACAGTTATTGAATTGTAAGGGAAAATAAAATCGTTTGTATGGAAAAATCTAATTATTTGGTTGAATGTGCTGTTGCAAGTTGAGAAAAAATTTTAGTTGAATGAACATAAATTTTAGTACAGATAACTTGAAAATTTAAGTTATCGTATTTCAACTAATCTTTACAAGTCCAGGTTAGTTGAAATAAGTTTTTGGGCCAACTATTTTAACTGTGTCAACTAAATTTTTTAAGTTGAAAATACTTAGTAGATTAAGTCAATAAAACTTAACTGAGTCAAAGCAAAAAGATAACTAAAAAATATAAGTTGAGTGAACAAATTTTTTTTTACAGTGCAGCAATGCATCATGTTCTGTAAGGTCATCATGTTTAACATGATCCAGGGGACTAAAACGTATTTCAGACCTAGTGGAGTAATTTACTATTACTATATTACTCCACTATGTCTGCCTACATACGTTTTAATCCCCTGGATCACACTTAGAATTTGAACGAACAGACATGTTTTGAGACTGGATAAGAGATCATGTAAAACCTAAGTAAAGATCTACAGGAAAAAATGTGAAGTTTAAATATGTTTTTTAGATTTAACACCAAAAGTGAAATTGGAAAATGAGCAGGTTCATGTGCATAGTGTGAGTGAGAGTCGAGTTGATTTTTTGCCCCAACAAAGGGGGTAATTGTGGGGGGAAATTTTGAGTTTCTGTACAATTGCCATATGATTTTACTTATATGCTTATGGTTAAATGATTTTGTTTTTCTCAGAAGTGCTTAAGTATGCATTCTTAGGGTGACAAGTGGAAAAACACTAAAGTGGTAAACATGTTTCTAATGTGGTGAAAGGACAGAGTTTCAGCCTTGGAGGTTAGAGATATAAAAGTGAGGGGAAGCTTTCATTCCTTGTCTTACACTCTGCAGCTGCTTGTGTTTCTGTTGACTGTTTGACCTTTCTTGCAAGAAATAAAACTTTCTAAAGACAATTGGATGTGTTTATCTCTTATGCAGTAAGAGTCAGTTGAATTTTTGCCACAACACTACGTTACTTCAGATGTGTAATGGTTGGATTCCACAAATGATCACATAAAACATATATAGGTTAAGACAATACAACATTTACTGTAGGTGTCATAAAATATACTGAATTTGAGAAATTTGCTATTGTGTTTCTGATTTGGCTGTGAGATTTGCCAATTTAGGGTTCGTAAGATGTGATGAATTCTGTCCAGTTGGCATTTTCACCCCAAAATGGCTGCTGCGCTACCGAAGCGCCTCCTTCTGGCTGTTACCCAAAAAGCATCAGAGTTTCGCCTCTTGGGGTCTATACTCTTTGTTTCCGTCTTGAATACTCGCATCCAGCTCCGGAAAATGACGAAAGCGTGTTAACGACGCAGCAGTTCTCCAAGTGACACATCCCAGGTAGCGCATATGTTTAAGTTTTTATAATCAAATTTAACTTTGCTAAACATTGTCATTGTGTTGTTTGTGATCCTCCATCAGCAGCTGCAGTATCTCTCAGCTGTATCAGTGCATCACTGTGACGTCTGACTGACCGAGGTTTTTGTACCACTCTTTATCACTGTGTGAACACTGAGCCACTGCTGTGGTAACTCTGACAGTAATAATCTCCTGTATCTTCAGTCTGGACTCCACTGATGGTCAGAGTAAAATCACTGCCAGTATTTGCTGTTCCACTGCCACTGAATCTAGATGGAGTTCCAGTATAACGATTGTTGATCCAGTAAATCAGGAGTTTAGGAGCTTCTCCAGGTTTCTGCTGATACCAGGCTAAACGATCACTGTATATTCCTACATCTATATGACACTCTATTGAAGCTGTTTGACCCTGTTGGACAGTTTTAACTCCAGGTTGAGTCAGAGTCACTCCTCTGGATTCTGAAGAAGAGAAAAGAAAAACAATTATTGTTTAAAACTACTACCATCATATACTTTTACAAGAACACCAAAACCAGAGTCAGTTTTTATCAGTCTTACCTTGAGCAAACAGTGTGAGAATCCAGATGAAGAAGGTGATTGTGTTCATTGTTGTTCTTTTGTCTTGTGTGATGATGAAGATTGTGTTCTGTTCTGCTCTCAGTCATGAAGTGTTAAACTCACAGCACTATAAACACTCTCAGAGCACTGAAGCATGTGTCACAATGCAAACAAGTGGGCAGGATTTACAACAGACACACTAATAAACTCTCTACATATAAGATTTGGTATTTCAATGGTCTACTTTAGACATTCAAGTGACTGCAACTACATGTCAACTTATTCTACTTACCAGATCCCAAACCTAACACTCTTCTACAGTCTACTAATACACTAATGAGAGTTAGTCGACATGTAGTTGACAAGTTACTTATAGTCAGTAGAATATCTAAAGTGGACCATCGAAATAAAGTGCAACCTAAGATTTTACATTCAGATTGATGATGTTGAATCGTTTTGTAATAACTGTACATATTAATTGTAAAATATTTTTTATTATATTTTTTAATTGAGCAGAATTCAGCTGGTCATGTGATCTCAACATGGTGGCCAACTTAAGGAGGGACCGTCCTTAAAAATAATATATATATTTTTTTTTTTAGGCCACCAAAATTACTTGAGAATAGTGTAGATCATTTTAAACAAATTTGTCAAGCATGTCAAACACATGAATTATTTCTTTATGAACACATTAATGTACTACACCTTTCAAAGCATGTTAACAATGAGAAATCAAGTACTAAATAAATAAATTTTGCTGTATTTAGAGTAAAGCAGAAATTATGTACAAAATGGTGTTTGTGAGTCCTGATGTCCTGTTATGTTCCTGATGGTGTTCATCAGGACTCACAATCAAGTCAGACTAGATTAAACAATGTTCATATGAAATGTTCAGAACTATTGATTGATTTATTTGAAGCTGCAGGTTTTTCTGTGAATCATGATGATTGAGCTTCATATGAAGAACAGAAGATCATTATGAGAAACTCCACAACATCATCCATGATAAAAGAGGTCAAAGGTCACCTCAGAGGTCACAGATCATCAAATATATTTCTATAAACAGTGTTAAATCAGAAAGCATTTAGTCCAAACTGAATGTGTGAGTGTTGAGAAGATGTGAGTTTCTTCTAATATCAGTGTGTTGAAGTGTTGTTTCTCTCTCTCTGCTGGAGTTTGTGTTCACTCGAGTGGAATAGAGGTTTTTGTACGACCGTTTCATTAGATTGTATCACTGTGGTGCACATTCGGTGGAGGAACTAAACTGGTGCTCGGTAAGTCTTTTTAATTACATATTTAAAAAAATAAAAATACAATTTCAGATTTCAGAAAGTGTTTTACAGCTGAAACAAGAACATTTTTTTTTTTTTTTAATAATAATATTGTGGTGAAACTTTACTTGAAGCATTTAAGTATAATGTGTAATAAAAGTATCCATAGTTAAGATTATAATACCTTGTATCTTGTAATAAATAATTGTAACCAAAATTAAAAGGCATTATATTGACAGATTCCTTGTTAAATCTGAAATTGTTTGTTTGCAATTTGTTTTAGCCCATTATACTTTCTAAATGTGTAACAGTGAATAGATGACATAATAATGCTTTATAACTGTTAATTAATTATTCATGAGATCATACATACATTATGATGTGTATAACAATGCTTAATTAATGCATTAAAATACTTTTATAATCCATTGTGTTTAAAGGCTTTAAATAAAGTGTTACTGATATTGTTTTATAATTATTTAATCTAAAACAATGATATTGTCATGTTTATTAATTCAGAAGAGCAACATTATTCCAAAAAAACTAAACATATTTCCATAATGTGTCTAACTGTGAGTTTATTCAGTTTATTACAGGTTTAATTTTCCTTCATTTATCTCTATACTCGGTTCATATATAGTTCATGTTTTATTGTAGATATCATGATGGAAAAATAGATCTGACATCAGAATGTTAAATGTTCTTTCTGTATTTCAGTCAGTGATGCTGAATCTCTTTTGTTCATGTTGTGCTTATAATTCAGTGTACAAACTGTAATTTAATACAAACAAAATATATGTATGATTCAGTTGTGTTTTAATTCTGTTTGAAATTGAGTTACATTTTGAGTTGAATATCTCAAGTAAAATTTAAGAACTTAATGTTCAGAGTTAAACTGCTGGATTTAATCAGTCAGTGTCTTACAGTATGTTTAGTTTGATCTCTGAGGTTTGATTTAAATGTATATAGTGATTGTGTAGTTTGTATGTTGTATATTATATCAGCTCTAGTGATGTTGAATGTCATGAAGGATCAGATTGTCGTGATTTTTGCTGCTGTTGAAATGCTGTGAGTGAATCAGTGTGTTTTCTTTGTGTTTGTGAATGTGTTGTGTTTGTCTCCTGCAGCTGGTCCCACAGTGAAGCCCTCAGTGTCTCTGCTGCCGCCCTCTTCTCTGCAGATCTCTGGAGACTCAGCCGCACTGCTCTGCCTGCTCAGCTCTTACTCTCCACAGGGGGCGCTGGTGAGCTGGACACTGGACGGGTCAGAGGTCACCGAGGGGGTCGTGACCAGCGCGGAGAGCCAGCGGGACGGCCGCTACAGCCGCAGTAGCGTCCTGACCCTCAGCAAAGCACGCTGGGAAGAGGGAGAGGTGTACGTCTGCAGAGTAACACATGATGGAGCTCCTCATGAGGTCTCGTTCCACAAGAGCTCTGAGTGCTGATGTTTCTCTCCTGAAGATGAGCCGTATCTGAGTGTCCTGTGTCAGGCAGGATTCACATGAGTCTAGTGCTGCAGCTGTAGTGATTTACAACTCAATACTGAAAGAGAGCTGGCGTGTCAAAGCACTGTGTGATCTTTCAATCTGCTGTAACATTCAATAAAGCTTCTCAACAAGTTCACTTTGTGTCTGACAACATCATTCAACTAACAGATGAAGATGCAGGTGCTTTTCACAAGCTTGATGTAGCAGGAAATAAAGTCAAATAAAGCTCTTGGGGTTTGAACATGGTCTCTGGAGACAGAGCTGCTCTATTCTGAGAGGATCACAATCACTCCACCCTGACAATGCAAATGGGCTTTTCAGTCTCACTGTTTGATTGGTCACATGATCTGGACTGGAACACACCAGTTTCACTTCTGCTGAAAATGTCACAATGAAAATAGATAGATGAAAATGTCATGAAAATCAACTGAATTAAGGGCATTTTTGGGAAACGCACATGGAATTGCAGCGAGCGTTCATAACCTCGCACGTAGAAAGCGCTCTTAAGAGCTAAGATACATCCTTATTGGGAAACCCAGCCCTGGTTGTATTCCTGCGTGCATGTCCGCTGCGCCTGTGACTCTTGATTCGGCTGTGTGACGACGATGTGTTTTAAAACGCAAAACAGGATTGTCTCGGGGGCCCCCCAGTGCTCGAGGCCCTGGGCTGCAGCCCATGTTGCCCATTAGGATAACGCGGCCCTGCCTGAAGCACACGAGGTGGCAGGGTTGGCAGAACGGTCTCCTTTATTTTCTTTTAAATTACTCAGAATTTAATGTATTCAATATTTCATTTAATCCTCAAATTAAATGCAGCCCGATTTTTTTTATTTTTATTATTTAGGCTGAATATATTTAGAATACAAAAAATAATCATAGCTCGTAATAATTTACAAGGTATTTTAGGGAAAGAGAGAAAGGGAAACTCCCGTCTACTCAGTTCCCTCCAAATATAAATACATATATATATATATATATATATATATATATATATATATATATATATATATATGGGTGTTTCTGCAACTACGGGCACTTTTAAGTCCCAGCAGTGAAATTTTAGATTTATGTTAAAATTTGTCATGTGATGCTTTATAAATATATTCTCATTGCCATTACACACCTTGACAAAAAATATGATTACTAATTAATATGATTTAATATAATATTATGAAGCATTTATAGCTCAAAACACCATTTTTGTTAATGTCCCACACCTGTGGTCTCAATGTTGAGATACATAAAATAAGCTAATTTAATTACAATTTGACATTATTTCAAATGGAATTGTTGAATATACAGATTAATTTAAATCATCTTAAAATTCTTTGTATTATTTACTGATCACTTTTATGATTTTTTTAACTAAATGTGCCTGTCCCACACTTTTGAGTCCTTACCGCGACAATGAAGAAAAGCTTTTATTATGAAATTTTATCAAACACAAACAAGTCTAGTTTCTATGAAAACAGAAATTATCACATGATCACATTGCTGACAGACTGGGCCACCACACTACTTCACTCAGAAGATGCCAAAAAATTAAGGTAAACCTCATCTTTTCTACATAGTATTTATTGTGCGTCCTTACCATTCAGCTTAATAATTGTGTATTTTGAACAAAATTTTAAAAATAAATGTATATTACTGTTAAATTCATGTATATTAAGATGCTAAGAGTTAAAACTAGTGTAGTAGGCCTTGCTAGCTGCAATTAGCTAAAATATTAGCCAAAATGTCATTACCGCAACATGTCTTTACCGCAGCAAATTTAGGTGTTGCGGTAAAGACCTTGTGTTGCGGTACAGACAAATTCAATGCTTACTGTATATTAAATTACAAATATTCAGTATATTATTAGTACTGAAGTATATATATTAGTATATATATTAACATGCCATTGTTTAACCCTAGATGAGACCAAATTCATCAACAATACGATCAAAAAAATGCAGAGAGGAAATGAAAAAAGACCCAGAAAGATATGCAGAAGGAAAAAGAGCGCCACAAAAAGAGAAAGGAAAGTGGGCAGATAAAAACTGTCTCCCAGCTAACAAAAAGAGAGAAAAACCTGAAAAGAAGGCAGTGGAGGATAAATAAAAGAAACCAGAGGGCAAAACAAAAAGTACTGAATGCCACAAATCAGTTTGTATCAACAAACACACCACCAGTATCCCCATCTGATGAGGACTTACTTGAGATTGACATTGTAATCTTACAATGAGATTACTTCTCAGTCTGAAATGAGAAATAACTCGGTATGGTACAAAAATGTAACGTTGTGGTGAGATGCAGTTAATTTCCGAAGCAGTTGAAAGAGTTAAAATAGTTCATTAAAAGTGTTATTTACTACAAAACTGCTACTATCTTACACATGCAATGTCTGTTAATTTTCTTTTGTTTCTTTCACTGTTGGTCTCTACAGTAGCCTGTTTTTGATTTCGTGGCACTTTAACATTGTGTCCTTACCGACACAAGATGTCATTACCGCAGCACTGCCCTATTTCTATTTTTTTTTACAGTTTCATTTGCAAAAAAATATTTTAACACTTAAGTTGAAATGAGTTACACATTGAAATTGCAACATCTGTCATAAAAAGTTAAATATGTTATATTTTGTGTGTATGGAAACAATTGACATCTAAGGTTACTGTAATTTTTTTACATGGCATAGAAAAAAACATGAAATTCCCTATTTTGTATATTATTTTTTTACATTAGTATTTACAAAACTGCATAAAATTTGAAAAAGCTATTTAAATATATTACATTTTTTTAGAAATTAATAAAGTAAAATGTATAAAATGAACGTTATTATAATGTTGCGGTAAGGACCATTTGTAAGAAGATGACCCGAAAAACAAAAAAAATAAACATGTTCCAGATTAAAATCTTAACGACTACATTCTATTTTGTGTACATTTTTATATGTATTACAGACTGTGATGGTTAAAATGTAAATTCATAGAGGTTGATTTTTAAAAAAATGGGACAGTCAAAAGTGCCCGTAGTTGCAGAAACACCCATATATATAATTACGGACACGTGATCTATGCGCAACCTCGGCAAACGCGAGACCCGAGCCGTATATTCTTTCTTGCAGACTTAAGGTGTGTTCGAGCTCATGCAGCGCCGCAAAGGCCGATCGGCGGCTGACTTGAAGCAGAGCATGCCGGTAAGAAATTTTGTCCGACTTGAGACAGCGCCGACACCATGTGACTGTGACGTATGGCTTCAAAGTACCACGAGAGCGATTCGAGATCAGCCGCCTGAGGCAGCCAGCGCAGTTTCTCAAGAGGAGCTGCACGAGCTGTGATGACGACACAGCTGTTTCACGATTGGCCGGATTCACCGCATGACAACGATCACGTGTGTTTCGTGTTTATTTTCACGCCTTCAGTTCCACGAATGCTTACAAATCTGTACTTTTATAACAGTTAAAGCTCTTTTCATGAAGTCACGATGTTATTGTGTCATGTTTATCAAAATAAAACTGATAAGAAACGTAGACCCCACAACATTGGTATTTAAATAATATATGCTTATATTGAACTTTATTCTTGTAAAAACAGATGCTGTAAGTGTAAGCCTCTTCAGTTCCACTCATGCTCATACACGCACTTTCAAAACAGTAGCCTACAATTCATATTTCATGTCGTTTTCATCTTTTTTTTTTTTTTTTACATTATTATTATTTGATTCATTTGTTTATAAAGGTTTTGTGTATAGGTTTATTTTGGACTTTCATACAAACTTTTACAGTATTAAGCATAAGTTTACAGCAAACGCCACACGATCAGCCATGACTGACGTAAATGCAGCAAACTACGTGAACCACAGCGTGTCCGACTTCACGTCTCCGTTTTCAGCTCCTCCCCGCCTGCACACGGCTACTCTCGCCGATCGGTTGCATCCAGCCGCAGCCGATGTCGAACACACCTTTAATCTACGCGCTGCCTCGGCAACGCGATAAAAACTCAATGCACGCGCTGCCTCGGCAACGCGAGATCCGAGCCTTGCGTTAGACTTTTATTCCCTCGAGAATAAAGCCAACAGGAGTGGAGCTACAAAACTCCCGCTAGTGCATACTTCTCTTCGCAGCAAACAACACATAAATCGTGTGTATCCCCACTCGCTTTGTAGTGTAGCACAGGGGGAAACACGACTCAAACTGCTGTTCACTATTTATTTGTTGTAAACGTGCGATTTTAAAACACGATACAGCATGAAAAAGTATGTGAACCACTTGCAGAATCTATGAAAATGTGAATAATTTTAATAAAATAAGTGAGATCATACAAAATGCATGTTATTTTTTATTTAGTACTGTCCTGAGTAAGATATTTTACATAAAAGATGTTTACATTTAGTTCACGAGACAAGATGCAGATTCATCAGTTTTCAAGCATCTTCTGCATATTTGAACCCTTTCCAGCAGTGACTGTATGATTTTGAGATCCGTCTTTTCACACTGAGGACAATTGAGGGACCTCAAACACAACTATTAAAAAAGGTTCAAACATTCACTGATATATGTAATAAGACAAACACCACCAAAAAAGACACACGATAACACAGAGCGCTTGCTGAAGACAACAGAAGCTAGCGTTCTTTGTTCTGGGTATGCTTTATAGTTTCCTGGTCCGTGACGTCTCGTCACATTATTGGTTAGATACAAGAGTGCTTCACGATGCAATCACACAGAAGGTTCCCATAATGTCATATGACGTAGCGTCGACAGTTCCCATGAAAGGGAACTACATATACATCGAAAACTTACTACAAATAAACATTCAACCTAGGTCACAAATAGAAAAAGGAAAATAAAAGGGAAGAAAGTACAAAGTCGATAGAGTGGTCATCTCATCTCTTCGCATTCTCTCACAGACGCCCACACACTATGCACATGCGCAGTTCACATTCTACCTCAAATTACTATAAATGCTTCTAAGTGACCGTTACAATTTTTGCAATATTACTTGAAACTGTCTTTACTAACTGATAAAAGACTATTTATTAGATGCACTGAAAGGAATAATATTAATATACATCATCTGTGCACGAGGTAAAAACATCAGGCCAATCGTTTGTGTGATCATCGCGTAAACGATTGGCCCTCTGGCTTGTCAATCACTGCCATGACGTTCCTTGTGAGAGACGAGCGCGGCTGCACGCTCCAGTAACTTTCTACAGGCGCTGCATGCAATGTTTTTGTCAGGAGACAGGAGTAACAACTGCAGACTATGAGTTACCTGCGGTGAGTCCGACATAATGAATCCACTAACACGACACAGCGAATGCCAGGTGGTAAACACTCGTGTTCCAGTACTCGTGCACGAGTTTTGGGAGGCGTTCCCTCGAAATGAGCTGTGAAGGAGGGGGGTTGTTCTTACGCATGCGCTCATTTCAAAAACTCACTAACAGTCTTTGGTTTCTCAGTCGTCGAAATCACCCTCTGTAGCACCTTTAATGAAATTAATAGGATGATTTTATTCTATTTAGTCATTAAGATTGATCAAATATGTTCAGTGTGTTCATCACATTTACCTTATATTACATTCTAATGATTTTATTCTGTTCTTTGTGAGATTTCTTGTGCCATATTCAACTTGTTTCGAGACATTTCATCAATTCATCCAAGCCTGAACTTTAAAATGTAAAAAATAAATAAATAAATAAATAACACTCTGTCACCATTTAATCATCACTTAATCATTTATTTTTTTATTTTGTTTCCCATCAGACAGCTGCTCACCATGACAAGGAAACGCATTATAAACTGGTCCCATTGTAACATGTTTGTTCTGCTTTGTTCTGTTTTATCATGGAGTTCCCTAGTTTGTTCCCTTGGTTACTGATTACTTTCACCTGTCAATCACTATGTCTCTCCATGTATTTAATACATCAAACCATCAAGTACTGTTAAAAATGTAGGTGTAATCTTCGACTCCACTCTCTCCTTTCAGGCTCATATTAACTCTATCACCAAATCAGCATTCATTCATCTATGTTACATTGCTCAGCTCCGTCCTTTTATGAGTCAAAGACGCTGAAACTATTTGTCATCTCGCCTTGATTACTGTAATACCTGCTCGTCCCCTACTCAAAACTCACTTATTTTCTGAATGTTATCATCTTTAAGTTGTGTTTTGTATTTTGTTGTGCTTGATTCTATTCTGCTGTGCTGCCCTGTCTATATTATGTTCTTTTACTGTTTCTACTAACTATTGTTTGTCATCATTGTCTACTAGTGTTTTTCTTTATTTGTTAAATGTACATTGTAAAGCGTCCTTGAGCCCTGGAGAGGCGCTATATAAATAAAACGTATTATTATTACAAGACTTTTTTTTTTCATTCCCATCCATTTACATTTTTGCTGCATTCACCCCTCATCACATTACAGCCGTTTTCCTCTCGTGAAAAGGCTGCTGGGATCTATTTTTTGTTATTATTATTATTTATTTTATTTTTTTTTATTTTTTTAAATGTTCACTTCACCTAAATGGCATGAGACTTTGTGACTTTTCCTACACTTGCTATGTTTCATCCGTCAGTACAATAAAATTGTTAAAATTTGTTATAATAAATATTTTATAATAAATCCAAAAGCAACACAATATTGAAATTGAAAAAATATTGAAATCCTAGAATCACCCCTGGTTGTCATACTTTGCAGATCAGATGACATTAAGACCTATATGGATACGGAAAATTCCTTGAGCCCTTGCTGCAAGATCTTTCCACATTGGAAATCAAGGGGATTTTTATTGCCTGGTTCTTTCATTAAAGGCACAGTGCAGACTGTCATATCTGACAATCTGGGAACACATGGATTTGCTGGCTTTGTGGAGAGTTTCTTCACTGAATATGTGTGCAGGTTTTGTACTTCAGGAGAATTTCAAACTTTTTTCCAGCACAAAACCTGAGTTCAGGTTCATCTGTGAGTTCAGATGATTTCACTCTCAGAACTAAGAGATGCTTGAACCGTATGTCAGGTCGGCAGTCGACACTGAAAAAGCTTGTTGTGGTGTAAAAAGACTGTGCTTTTTCTGCAAGTCTTTCCCATTTCTTCGTCTTCGTCGGTACCCACTCGATATTGCTCATGATCTATGTGAAGGAATTACCAGTAGAGCTGACACACTGTCTACATTTGTGAATTTCTAAGATTTTTCACTTTCAAAATTAATTAATTGAGAAATTTCCATACAAATTGACAAACAAAACAAATTTCCCTCATATTGTTCCACATGCTTTAATGTCCATCAGAAGCATTGGAGGCAATGCTCATGAAAATTAGAGTCTTTTAGTGTTTTTCCATTCTTGGTTGGACATCTGGTAGCTCCAGATGAGCAGGGATGGGCATTATTTTAGATACATGTATTTATAATACGTATTTGAAATACAAAATACTATTTTGTATTTTGTATTTTAAAGCCTTTGGAAAAAATCAAATGTAATTTGTATTTAAATACATTTAAGATGAGTATTTTTGTATTTTCAAAATACTCAAAATTGTTTAAGACAGTCAACCTCTTTATCAGGGTGTTGTTTTCATACATCAACTAGTTCAGACCAGACACGCCCCTCCCTCCCAACCCCAACATTCATGCATGTGAGCCGCAGCTGTACAACCCTGCCTTGGATCGGCAACTTTTCTGGAATAAGGTGAGGATGTGCTACTTGTTGATTAAAGTAGCTTGTCAAATGTGTTTGAAGCATTAACGTTACTGCATGTTGGATGGGTGATATCATATGACAATATCATAGATTCGTAGCGATGATATAAATTGTGAATCGATGGAACTTTTTCTAAATCGTTTACATAGATAGGACTTTCCGCTTTCTCTTTAGCTTTCTGGTGATAAAACATAATAAAAGTTAAAAATTATTATTATTTTTTTTTTGTAGTTTTTTATTTCCTACAGGGCAGGGGAAGGGAAGAGGTATATAAAATTAAAACAAAAGTTTCTAAGTAGTTGCACACATCTAAATGCTTTTTGGCATTCAGAATAGGCCCAGATAGATTTCAGCCTAATAGGGATACCTGCACTGAATCTTCAATTTCACATGTATTTTGTGTATTTTCAAAATACAAAATACTGTATTTGTATTTAAATAATTTTCCCACACAGTATTTTGTATTTGTATTTAAATACATTTTTCCACACAGTATTTTGTATTTGTATTTTAAATACATTTCCATGTATTTACGCGCATCTCTGCAGATGAGTCAGCTTGGCAGGTCCTCATGGAACTTAAGGATATTGTTGAGTTGGTTGTGGCACCAGTGCAAACACCAGAATTGTGGCCTTTCTGGTAGCTTGCCAGTTTTTGCTGAGATCATCCAGATGGTTGTAGTGGAAAAGAGTTTGAGTTTCATTGAGAAAGAAATGAGTGTTTGGTATTGGGAGAGGACGTTTTAGGAACGTCCCAAATGTTCTGTTAAGGTTTGTCATTTTCGTCACCTTTTGAGAACTTTTAGAGGAATGTTGCGCAAGGTCCTGAGCATTTCAGAGCTTTCGAATTGTGCCCCATTTTGCAAGTTTCTCTCATCATAATGCCCTTGCCATCTATACCCACTGACAGATTACCATATTGAAGACAGACAAATGGTGACACTTAAAATATTCATAAACTTAAGAGGTTAAGGCTCAGTTTGTTGTAATAAAATATTTAAGAACACAAAAGTGCAAAATTTGCACATGACAGTTTTTCCTGAAAATCTAAGCTATTCTTGCAGCTCGCCATTCTAAATGAAAGGATTTGGATGATGACTGGTGATTTTATATGTAAATGACATTAATTAGGTGTCGTTTACAATGCAGAGAACTGAAACCATTCAGCTGAGTGCAAGATCAAGATTATTTGCGATTTATAGATTTCACATCTGAAAGAGAGGCATACGCTTGTTTTCTGTGTGTACGTTAATTCTATGACTCACACGTACACACATCTGAGAAATGATCCTAAGATCAAATTTAGGAAGGTTTCTGTGCAACATTTTATAAATGAAGCCCCAGAAGATTGGACCTCTCATCTGGGATACCAGACAGAATTGAGAATTTACATGATGCTGTTCATCAAGTATTTGGCATTGAAAGACATTTTCCCGCTTCAGTATATGGATGCAGACATCAACAAATTCATGAATCTGTCATCAATTCATGACATAAAAGACAAAACTAATATCAAGTTGATCTACTTGGCACATGGCACTCATTATCCAAGCCCTAACTGAGCAATCTTCTGGGAATGTTACTAGACAATGTCCTTAATACCAGTGGACGTTCTGAGAACGTAAAATTTCTAGCAGGGTAACCTAGTAACATTCCCAGAATGTTCAGACGGTCACGATGTGGAGTTCTTTTAAGGTTTGGGGAACGTTATTTGGTGGACCTTCAGGGAACATTCAGGACGTTCTGGGAATCTTTAGGGGACTATTACTATAGGACGTTTTGATAACTTCCCAAATGTCCTCTTTGTAAAATTCTTTTTTGACCATAAAATATCAAAATGAAACGTCCCCCTAAAGTCATATAAGGAAACTTGAACTGCAGCACTTTCATTACCAAAAGAGGACGTTTTAGGAACGTCCCAAATGTTCTGTTAAGGTTCGTCATTTTCGTCACCTTTTGAGAACTTTTAGGGAATGCTGCGCAAGGTCCTGAGAACGTTGCCTTCTACGTGGGATTCTCCTCTTATTCTTCTGGGATTGATTTGTTTTTGCTTGTTCTAACTGTATTGTGATTTAATCAATTTGTTAATTTGTGTTCTTTTTTGTATTTAGTTATTTTGAATTTGCTTGTAGTTCATTTAGTTTGTAAACCAGGTTGATCCTGCTGTAGGACGCAGCGCCCCATTGACTGCATTGAACAGGGTCAGTTGTTGTTGTATTTTTGTTTGTTTGTTTGTTTGTTTGGAGGCACATGTCGAGCTGATTAAAGTCTTTTACAGATATATGTATGAATTTCACGAGTTCACATATCCATATACAGGTCCTTCTCAAAAAATTAGCATATTGTGATAAAGTTCATTATTTTCCATAATGTAATGATAAAAATTAAACTTTCATATATTTTAGATTCATTGCACACCAACTGAAATATGTCAGGTCTTTTATTGTTTTAATACTGATGATTTTGGCATACAGCTCATGAAAACCTCTCAAAAAATTAGCATATCATGAAAAGGTTCTCTAAACGAGCTATTAACCTAATCATCTGAATCAACTAATTAACTCTAAACACCTGCAAAAGATTCCTGAGGCTTTTAAAAACTCCCAGCCTGGTTCATTACTCAAAACCGCAATCATGGGTAAGACTGCCGACCTGACTGCTGTCCAGAAGGCCATCATTGACACCCTCAAGCGAGAGGGTAAGACACAGAAAGAAATTTCTGAACGAATAGGCTGTTCCCAGAGTGCTGTATCAAGGCACCTCAGTGGGAAGTCTGTGGGAAGGAAAAAGTGTGGCAAAAAACGCTGCACAACGAGAAGAGGTGACCAGACCCTGAGGAAGATTGTGGAGAAGGACCAATTCCAGACCTTGGGGGACCTGCGGAAGCAGTGGACTGAGTCAGACAGGTGGACAGGAGCCGCATTCCCCAGGTCAAGCCACTTTTGAACCAGAAACAGCGGCAGAAGTGCCTGACCTGGGCTACAGAGAAGCAGCACTGGACTGTTGCTCAGTGGTCCAAAGTACTTTTTTCGGATGAAAGCAAATTTTGCATGTCATTCGGAAATCAAGGTGCCAGAGTCTGGAGGAAGACTGGGGAGAAGGAAATGCCAAAATGCCTGAAGTCCAGTGTCAAGTACCCACAGTCAGTGATGGTCTGGGGTGCCATGTCAGCTGCTGGTGTTGGTCCACTGTGTTTTATCAAGGGCAGGGTCAATGCAGCTAGCTATCAGGAGATTTTGGAGCACTTCATGCTTCCATCTGCTGAAAAGCTTTATGGAGATGAAGATTTCGTTTTTTCAGCACGACCTGGCACCTGCTCACAGTGCCAAAACCACTGGTAAATGGTTTACTGACCATGGTATTACTGTGCTCAATTGGCCTGCCAACTCTCCTGACCTGAACCCCATAGAGAATCTGTGGGATATTGTGAAGAGAAAGTTGAGAGACGCAAGACCCAACACTCTGGATGAGCTTAAGGCCGCTATCGAAGCATCCTGGGCCTCCATAACACCTCAGCAGTGACACAGGCTGATTGCCTCCATGCCACGCCGCATTGAAGCAGTCATTTCTGCAAAAGGATTCCCGACCAAGTATTGAGTGCATAACTGAACATAATTATTTGAAGGTTGACTTTTTTTGTATTAAAAACACTTTTCTTTTATTGGTCGGATGAAATATGCTAATTTTTTGAGATAGGAATTTTGGGTTTTCATGAGCTGTATGCCAAAATCATCAGTATTAAAACAATAAAAGACCTGAAATATTTCAGTTGGTGTGCAATGAATCTAAAATATATGAAAGTTTAATTTTTATCATTACATTATGGAAAATAATGAACTTTATCACAATATGCTAATTTTTTGAGAAGGACCTGTAATTAAATAGAGTAAAGATTATGCGTATTTGGCGTGCTGTCCGGGGAGAGGGCTCCGAGCTCTGAATTTTGGCCCGAACCCAGAGTATACTCCCCCCGGTGTGGTAAAAGTAGATAGAACTATAAGTGAGGAGATGGGGTGGAGGAGGGATGCTGATAAACTCTCAGATGAGCAGAAGTCAGTCTGCTGAATTTATACCTTTTGACATTGGTTGAGTTGATTAACTGAATGCTCTCCACCTGTGCTAATTAGGTTAATTATTTGAACTTGCTCCTCCCGAATTTTGTTAATAAAACATCATATTGTGAAAAGTGTGAGTTTGTTTGTGTTTTACTTTGTGTTTAATTCCCCCTTCAGAATTGGAGGGCCAGCGCTGTAGGAGGATCCAATGCCCTGTTCGCCTTAACATGTTCAAGACCTGATTAATCTTTGTAGGTCTAAATGCAGTGAATTTTGGTCAAAAAGGACTGTGGAGTGGCTACAGACAGGGCCGCGTTATCCTAATGGGCAACATGGGCTGCAGCCCAGGGCCCCGAACACTGGGGGCCCCCGAGACAATCCTCTTTTGCGTTTTAAAACGCATCGTCGCAGGCGCAGCGGAAACGCACGCAGGAATACAACCAGGACAGTGGCGTAGCGTTTGGGTATGCACGTGCATATGGGCCTGGTGGATTGGTGGCCCGCTATTACAGACTTAACACCAAGGTATTAACACGCGCGTCTGTGCGCGAGACAGAAGCCGTGTGCATGTTCATAAAAATGAAGCATAATAGAATTAATGTTGTCAATAACTTGCTAAAGCCTATCTATGTTAAATGTTACTACTAAAATCATTAAGAAACTGAATAAATGGACAAAGAAAGTATCCATTACCGTCACTTACTGATGATCTATTGCATTTGACCGTCATTTTTAAAGTGAGTTTCTGAAACTTATGCATGCAGTAATGTAAGTAAGTACAGAATTTAAAATGAGTCATACTGGTTTTCTGAAAAAAAAAAACAAAAAAAAAAAACGGCCACATCTGCACATTTTAAGATACTGCACAAGATGTGAATAAATGTAACTCGTACACTCGTTGGGGTGGATACTTTTTATTCAACGAAATAAAATGCACATAAAACGTGATGGAAACACATTTAGAGAAGAAACTAATAGTACATTTATTAGGTATAAAACGTGCATTAAAAAAAGTCTGTGACAGAATAATTAACTAGAATAATCTTCAGACACATCGCATCTGAAATGATGTTATGACCAATCTGAAATTCCAAAGGCAGAGTCGAATCGGTCGAATTTAAACTTGGACTTGTTAAAAAGCCTTTTATAATTTTTATTTTATTTTTTACATTTTTAGATCAGCAATGCAAAGTCATAATGATGGATGAGCGCATATGAGCCTACTGTAGTACTGTACAATCCTAGAAATGTTTTTATCATTTTTGTCTGCATGTTTTAAATTCATAATATCTAATTCATATTAAAATCTGCTGACTCATTTGCATAAGACGCGCGATTATGGATGTCGAGGGGGAGGGGGGCCTTTGAGTTCGTTAGCCCAGGGCCCCGCGAAGGCTTAACGCGGCACTGGATAACAGGAAATTGAAATCTACAGGTAACGCTAATATACACTAAATGCACAGTCACGCAATGCTGATGTTGTTAACAATAACAATTTGAGAACAATACAACAGTAATAATCATTTGCACGGTTTGGCATGCTCCAAGCTAAGCGGTCGTTAGATTTAATCATCATTGGCAGCGTGATTTATTGTAGGCCTAATGCTTTTTCCTCAGTTGGTCTGAACAAAAGTGGCAGACGTTACTTACTTGTTCAGATGATATTTTCCAGTGAAAATTATTATATTGGTCATACTTTCAAGATGTAGAATCTGTGATTCTGAAGTTCAGTATCCACACCGGTGCGGTGACTGACAGCAAGCATTAGATTCATCCAGGCTGACGAGCTGTGCCGACGCACAACGCACGTACAGATAACTGTTCCGCATATGACTGCAATCGCAGGTTTCAAACAAGAGATGGTGACAACGTGGAAAAATCATGGACAGCAGCTTTAAATATTCCGAAGTTTGATATTTTCTGATAATGACTGTCGTCAATAACAACGAAGCTGTATAAAAAATTGCTGTATAACAAACCGTGACTCACTGGCGCCATCTTGTGTCCGCTTAGCGACTGTGTTGAAAATGACTACTCGTGTTGCCAGGACGATTGTTTTGTTCATTGTATTGGATTATAAAGTAACAAGCTGGATGTACATTATCCCTTACATCATAGGACCTTAATTTCAAATAAAACAGATTATAGAAAGATCATATTTTGTCTATAATACAGCTAGGATAAAAAATAGCATTTGATTATGAGAAAAATAAATAAATAAATAAATAAATAACGACTCGAGACTCGACTCGGACTTGTGACAAAAGACTCCAGACTTGACTCGAACTCCAGATAAAAGACTCGTGAGCATCTTTGCTAAGAGTAGTCAATGAACAATAAACTGGGTCAAGAGAATGTATTTAAATATTATATATTACATTTATCCATTTATAGTCTTGAGAAACTTTGGTAAACATTGTCATTGTGTTGTTTGTGATCCTCCATCAGCAGCTGCAGTATCTCTCAGCTGTATCAGTGCATCACTGTGACGTCTGACTGAACCGAGGTTTTTGTACCACTCTTTATCACTGTGTGAACACAGCTTTACTGTTGATGCTGTGGTAACTCTGACAGTAATAATCTCCTGTATCTTCAGTCTGGACTCCACTGATGGTCAGAGTGAAAATCACTGCCATAGTTAGATCCACTGCCACTGAATCTAGATGGAGTTCCTGACTGAAGTCTTCTTATCCAATAAATCAGGAGTTTAGGAGCTTCTCCAGGTTTCTGCTGATACCAAGACACACAGTCACTACAGCCAGAAATCGGCTGACTGGTTTTACAGCTGATTGTAAGAGTTTCTCCTTGTTTGATGGATTTTATTGCAGGATCTTGAGTCACTGTCACTTGTCCCCAGCTCTCTGAAATTAACCATATTTTACTCATTAATGGTTATTGGACTGTAAATGAGATGTTGTAGTTTATTTTGCACGATATTTATAGAAGATATTTACCCTGAATGCAGAGAGTCAGAGTCCAGATGAAGAAGGTGATTGTGTTCATTGTTGTTCTTTTGTCTTGTGTGATGATGAAGATTGTGTTCTGTTCTGCTCTCAGTCATGAAGTGTTAAACTCACAGCACTATAAACACTCTCAGAGCACTGAAGCATGTGTCACAATGCAAACAAGTGGGCAGGATTTACAACAGACACACTAATAAACTCTCTACATATAAAATTTGGTATTTCAATGGGTCTACTTTTAGACATTCTAAGTGACTGTAAGTAACTTTACAACTACATGTCAACTTATTCTACTTACCAGATCCCGAAACCCAAACCTAACACTCTTCTACAGTCTACTGATACTAATGTAATGAGAGTTAAGTCGAACATGTAGCTTTCAAAAGTTACTTATAGTAAGTAGAATATCTAAAGTGGACCATCGAAATAAAGTGCAACCTAAGATTTTACATTCAGATTGACTGATGTTGAATCATTTTGTAACAATTGTACATATTAATTGTAAAATATTTTTATTATAATTTTTAATTATACAATTTTATTTATTTATTTTTTTGTTTATATTTTGCAGACTATATGAACATCTCTCAGTGTGGATGAAGCATTTTCAGCTTTCAGTGCCGCTGTAGAAATAATCTATTCACTCTCATGATTCATTTATATAAGGTGAATGTTTCTGATAATATGTGACCAAGATAAAGAGATGCAGAATTCATCTGGGTAACACTTTAGAATAATGGTCATTAGTTAACATGAACTAATAATGAACTGCACTTATAAAGCATTTATTTATCTTTGTTAATGTTAATTTCAACATTTACTAATACATTATTAAAATCTTGTTAACATTAGTTAATGCACCGTGAACTAACATGAACAAACCATAAAGCTGTAGATTAACTTATGTTAACAAAAATGAACAAATACAGTAACAAGTGAACTGCTCATGGTTAGTTCATGTTAGTTAATACATTAACTAATGTTAACTAATGACCATTATTCTAAAGTGTTACCTTCATCTGGTCATGTGATCTCAAAATGGTGGCCACCATAAGGAAGAAAAATAAAAGATTTTTTTTAGGCCCCTAAAATGACTATAGTATCATGAAAGTAGATTTTTTTTTTTTACATATGTTGTCAAACACAATAATTATTTCTTTGTGAGTACAGTAATGTACTACATCTTTAAAAACATGTTAACAATGAGAAAAAGTTTTACTGTATTTAGAGTAAACTAAACGTCTCGGGTTACGAGTGTAACCCTTGTTCCCTGAGTAAGGGAACGAGACGCTACGTCCAATGACGCAATGGGAACCCTCTGCATTTTGTGTTCGTGAAGCACCTCTGTATCCAACCAATGAGAAGACGTGACGTCAGAGGCGGGTGACGTCACGGACCAGGAAACTATAAAGCATACCCGGAACAAAGAACGCTAGCTTCTGAATATTGTCTGAAGCACGAGCGCTCCAGGCATGAAGGAGGTACGGCAACGCGACGTAGCGTCTCGTTCCCTTACTCAGGGAACAAGGGTTACACTCGTAACCCGAGACGTTCCCTTTCGTGGGAACATCGACGCTACGTCCAATGATGCAATGGGAACGCTGTCCCAACTACGCCGTGTCACCAAGTGCCTGGCTGTTATCTTGTAAAACTGTAGCACCTGGAGTGACATTCAAGTTAAGATTGTAAAATCTGATGAAGGTGTGCTGGGATGACCATCCAGCCGCACCACAAATATCGTCTAAGGAAACTCCTGACAAAAAAGCCTTGGAAGCAGCCATACCTCTAGTAGAATGAGCTCGAATAGTCAATGGACATGGGTGTCCCATTGCTTCGTATGCAAGTGAGATGGCCTCGACCACCCACTTGCTCATCCTCTGCTTAGATGCTGGGCCCCCTCTCTTAGGGGACCCATAACATACGAATAACTGATCTGTTTTTCTCCACAGGGCAGCTCTGTGGACGTAAGCATCCAATGCCCTCACAGGGCAAAGCAGATTCTTCTTTTCCTGATCCATGTTCGTAAAGGGAGGCGGGCAGAACGCCTCGAGTATAATGGGACCTGGGACCCTCGACGACACCTTTGGGACATAACCCGGTCTGGTGTGTAAGAAAGCCTTAATCATACCAGGCGCAAATTCTAAACATGATGGAGCGACTGACAGCGCTTGTAAATCCCCAATCCTTTTTAGGGATGAAATTGCCAACAGAAGGATAGTTTTTAGTGTCAGGAATTTGTCTGATACTTCTTCTATTGGCTCGAAGGGAGCCTCAGCTAGCCCCTGGAGCACAATAGTCAGATCCCAGGTCGGGGTTTTTGTGCGCGCCGCAGGCCTCAACCTGAGCGTGCCACGAAGGAAGCGCATGACTAGGGGGTCTCGACCCACCGAGGAACCCCCTACAGGACTGTGATAAGCCGAAATGGCTGCGATGTACACCTTTAGTGTTGAAGGGGTTAAACCTTCAGAAAACTTCTCTTGAAGGAACTGCAGCACATAGCTGATTGGAGACTGGACAGGATCCAAATTATGTTGGCCACACCATGCGGCAAACAGTTTCCATTTATATGAATACAGCTTCCTTGTGGAGGGAGCTCTGGAGTGAAGAATGGTCTCCACAACCTCGGCTGGGAGACCAGATTCTATGAGCCTTGCCCCCTCAGAGGCCAGGCCCACAGTTTCCATGTTTCTGGGCAGGGATGGAGAATCGTACCGCCCTCTTGCGACAGGAGGTCCTGTCTGAGAGGAAGCTCCAGAGGCGACCCGTGAAGAAGAGACATTATGTCCGAGAACCATATTCTGGTCGGCCAGAAAGGGGCCACCAGTATTAGGTCGACCCTCTCCTGGCGAACTTTCTCCAGAACTCCGGGGAGCAGTGAGATCGGGGGAAATGCATACAGGCGCAGCCTCGGCCACGTCTGTAGCATAGCATCCAGCCCTAGAGGTGCTGGTTGCTGCAGGGAATACCACAGAGGGCACTGAGATGACTCCTCTGTGGCAAATAGATCGACTTGAGCTCGACCGAATGTTTTCCATATTAGTTCCACCACCTCGGTGTGGAGTTTCCATTCCCCCGGACTCGCGCTCTGCCTCGACAGAGCGTCCGCCCCCACATTCAACCGCCCGGGAATATAAGCAGCTCTCAGAGAGAGGAGCTTTCCGTGGGACCAGAGGAGGATGCGGCTGGCCAACTTTGCCCCCCTGATGGTTGATGTAAGAGACCACCGTAGTGTTGTCCGTGCGGACCAACACATGGTGATCCCTCAGGTCTGGGAGGAAGTGTCTCAGAGCTAGAAACACCGCCATCATCTCCAGCCGATTTATGTGCCAGGAGAGCTGATGGTCCTCCCAAAGACCCTGAGCTGAGCGACCACTCATGATCGCCCCCCAGCCCGTGAGAGAAGCATCTGTCGTAAGCATTACACGACGACGAGAAGTCCCCAGCACGGGTCCCTGGGACAGGAACCAAGGCTTTTTCCACATGACCAGAGCACGAAGGCATCGCCGCGTGACTTTGATCATGCGAAAAGGATTTCCCCTCGGAGAAAACCCCTTGGTCCTGAGCCACCACTGTAAGGGTCTCATGTGCAGGAGGCCAAAAGTAATGACGTTGGACGCAGCTGCCATCAGACCCAACAGTCTCTGAAACTGTTTTACAGTGAGTGACTGGCCTAGCTTCACCCCATTCACGGCCCCGAGAATGGAGTTCACACGAGCAGGGGACAGTTGCGCCTGCATCGTGGTGGAATCCCAGATTACTCCTAAATAGTTTGCAACCTGACTCGGGACCAGCACACTCTTTTTGGCGTTGAGCCTCAGCCCAAGCCTTTTCATGTGCGACAGAACAACATCTCGATGTTGAACTGCCAACTGTTCTGTTTGAGCTAGTATCAACCAGTCGTCGATATAGTTCAGCACGCGGATGCCCTGGAGTCTCAGCGGAGCCAGAGCTGCATCCACGCACTTCGTGAACGTGAGGGGTGATAGCGATAGGCCGAAAGGAAGAACCCTGTATTGGTAAGCTTCGCCCCCGAAAGCAAACCTGAGGAACTTCCTGTGAGAAGGATGGATGGATACATGAAAGTATGCGTCTTTCAGATCTATCGCCACAAACCAGTCCTCGGACCTGATCTGGGGAATGATCTGTTTGAGTGTAAGCATTTTGAACTTCAACTTCTTTACAGCTCGATTTAACACACGTAGATCTATGATCGGACGCAACCTTCCATCCTTCTTTGGAACAATGAAGTAGCGGCTGTAAAAGCCCGACATTTTGCTGGGAGGAGGAACCCTTTCTATAGCTCCTTTTTGCAAAAGCGTCGTAACCTCTTGTTCCATCACCAGAGACTGCTCTGGGGTTACCACTGTGGGAAGCACCCCATTGAACCTGGGCGGTGTAGAACCGAACTGAATTTTGTAACCCTGTTCTATTATGAGCAGTACCCACTTCGAAATGTTTGGGAGACGTTTCCATTCTTCCACATATTCTACTAAGGGAACCAGTCTCTCGAGACTGGTCTCTGGTGTTTTTTGAGCACTTGGCTCGTCCATCTGACGCGGCGCACCGGCAGACAGACGAATCAAGCGCCAACCGACCCTCCTCGGAGGATCGGTGGAGACCGCTGCGCCCTGACGCACACTGGGTGGCAGGGTTGGCAAGACGGTCCCCTGAGGGCACCGAGGAGGACCCGATATCCGAATCCTCTCGGAGGGGGCTGCCCTCGAGAGATCCTGCACTAATAATGTCAGGACCTCTTTTTTGAAGCCTTCCGGGAGATAATGACGGTCCTCAGATCCGTCCTACCTCCGGAAGGCTTCGCCTGTGTCGCCCGGCCCGGTCCCCATGATTTTTGTGGGGAGCACGGGAGGCGACACTGGCCTTCTGTTGCGCTCTGTGCGCTGAGGAGCTGGCTGTCGGCCGAGGCTGCTCCCGCCCAGCAGCCTCGGGGGGGTGAGAGCGGCGGGGAAGAATTTTCTGGAAGGCCGCTGACTGCTTGCGTGTCTCCTGAAACCTGTCGACGACAGTTGTAACTGCGTCGCCGAACAGGCCAGCAGGAGACAGCGGCGCATCCATCAAGACATTCTTATCTTTATCCTTGATGTCTGATAAATTGAGCCATAAGTGCCTCTCCGTGGCCACCAGGGCTGCCATAGAACGGCCTATTGATTTGGCCGTCTCCTTGGTGGCCCGGAGAGCTAGATCTGTCGCCTTACGGATCTCTTGGATTGCATCGAAAGTCGCTTCCCCACTCTCATCTATCTCCCCCAGCAGATCAGCTTGGTATGCCTGCAAGATTGACATTGTATGCAGGCACGCCGCCGCCTGACCCGCTGCCGAATAAGCCTTGCCCACCAAATTAGATGTTATTTTTAAGGGCTTGGTGGGCAATGTCGGGGTCCTGAGGGACGATGCAGACTCGGGCGAGAGATAGCTCGCAAGCGTCTCCTCTACCCGAGGCATCGCCCCATAGCCGTGGTGCTTCAGCCCCGTGATGTTGCTATATAAAGACGTTTGGGGGCTGAAAACACGATATTGGACAGGTCTCCTCCACGACCTCGACACCTCAGTGTGGAGGTCGGGGAAGAACGGCAGACCCCGACGCTGGGGTAGTGACCGTGCGGGAAGGAATCTTTCATCCAACTTGCTTTTGGGTCTATTTTCATGTTTTTCCGCGGGCCAGTCAATATTTAGCTTTTCAACTGCCCTGGTCACTACTTCCAGCAGCTCCTCATAAGCTGGGGATGAGGATGGCGGTTCCTCATCCCCTTCGACACCCTCCACATCAACCTCCTCGGAGGAAGATATATTGAGTGTCTGTGTCTCCCTCCGGGGGGAAGAAACCGCAGCGCGTGCTTCCACCGCCAGAGGAGAGACACTGGGTCCGGCAGGTAAGGGGAGCGATAAGGCTGGGCCCGTCTCTCCCCCCTCTGCCAGATCCATTTGTGAACCCCACGAGTGCAGACCGCGCCGAGCCTCAGCAGCGGCGGGACCGGACCCGCGGGGAACACTCGCCGCGGCGCCCTCCTCGAAGAGCGCCCGGCGTGAACGCAGCACTCTGAGAGTGAGCCTTTCGCAGTGCACACAGACAGCTCCTCGAGAGCTGCCTGTGCGTGCTCAACTCCCAGGCATCTGACACACATCTCGTGTGTATCCCCGTCCGTGATGAAGCGAGGACAGGGATGAACACACTTCGTAAACTGCTGCTTTCTTTCCGCCATAATATATATATATGTCTTTTTATGTTGTGCTTGGAAGCTCTTGTCCTCAGACAAAGAGATCACTGTGTAATATAAATTGGACAGACAACAATAAATAAGACAGACAAGATACAGATAGCGCTTGCTGAAGACAACAGAAGCTAGCGTTCTTTGTTCCGGGTATGCTTTATAGTTTCCTGGTCCGTGACGTCACCCGCCTCTGACGTCACGTCTTCTCATTGGTTGGATACAGAGGTGCTTCACGAACACAAAATGCAGAGGGTTCCCATTGCGTCATTGGACGTAGCGTCGATGTTCCCACGAAAGGGAACAAAACAAACAAACAAACAAAAAAAAACACATAATGTTGTTTTGATGAAGGTTGACGTTCATCAGGACTCATAATCAGGTCATGATGTGACACTAGATTAAACAATGTTAATATGAAATGTTCAGAATTATTGATGAATTTATTTGAAGCTGCAGGTTTTCCTGTGAATCATGATAATTGAGCTTCATATGAAGAACAGAAGATCATTATGAGAAACTCCACAACATCATCCATGATAAAAGAGGTCAAAGGTCACCTCAGAGGTCACAGATCATCAAATATATTTCTATAAACAGTGTTAAATCAGATTTTGAAATAAAAGATGAAACATAAATTTAATTAGATTGGGGGGAAATGCCCTTTATAAAAGGTTAATAAAATGCCCCCAGGGTAAATAACATAATATGCGGATTTAAATATGTCACTGCTGATAAAACACTGATGAGAATGTTGCTTGTTTCAGAATAAATTATATTTACAAATTTACACACCAAAAAAATCATTTTTTTTTTTTTTCCAGGCAAGCTACTTTTTTGCTCTGTCAAGTAAATGACCATTTTAGTTGTGCAAAGGACAAGCACAAAACAAGGCTTAATGTCTAACTCTGTATTTTGTATTTATTTTCTGTCCTTTAATGGTAGCATCACTCTTATATTTGATACTGACACAAAGGAGAAGGCACAGGCCTACAGGAAGATTTTATTGTCATCAGATGTAGCTTTCACACTACCAGCATCTATAGAATGATTTTGATCTGCATTTTAGTGTTCATAGCAGAGGGCTCTCTCACAACTTGTTATATTTTACAGTACAAATGATACGATTTTGTAGTCTTCGCATACACTTGCACCCCTTGAAAGCCTGAAAACACAGAGCCCCCAACATAACAAATCCCAATTTAACCCCTGATAATGAGGTATAATGTGGTTACATTATTCACAGAATCAGAATAATGTGTTATGATGTGTATTAAAATATATAATTCATCAATAATACTTGGTAACATTAACTTAAAATCCTGATGTATAAAGCATTATAAACATACTCGTAATGTACATTATAATGCATTATATATTTTCATAAATAAATATAACCAGTTCAAATGCATTGTAATATTTGCAGATTCTGAAATGCTTTTTTTTTTAAGGCATTATACTTTCTAAAGGTGTGTTCAATGAATAAGTTTTAAAATTTATTATAAATATGATTACAATTGTTCATGAGATCAAACAGTGCATTATAAGGTGCATTAAAACATTTAAAAATCCATTATAAAGTGTTTAATAAGTAAAGTGTTACAAATTGTTTTATAATTATATCATCTAAACATTCAGAAAAAAATATAAACATAATTCATGTAGTTATTGTAGATGTATTTCATTATCAATATCAAGGATTTTTTTTAAATGAGATTTACATCAGAATGTAAATGTGGTTACTTTCTGTAGTTTCATTTGATACTGAATCTTTTTGTTCATGTTGTGCTTATAATAAAAGCACAATTTATATCAAATATGTTTATAGAAATGTTTAATTTATTGTTTTCTATTTCTTAACAGTGATATAATTTAAATTTGGTCTGAGCTTTAGTCACAAAACTGCAGTTTGAAACTGAGTTAAATGTATATAGTGATTGTGTAGTTTGTATATTGTATATTATATCAGCTCTAGTGATGTTGAATGTCATGAAGGATCAGATTGTGGTGATTTCTGCCGCTGTTGAAATGCTGTGAGTGAAACAGTGTGTTTTCTTAGTGTTTGTGAATGTGTTGTGTTTGTCTCCTGCAGCTGGTCCCACAGTGAAGCCCTCAGTGTCTCTGCTGCCGCCCTCTTCTCTGCAGATCTCTGGAGACTCAGCCGCACTGCTCTGCCTGCTCAGCTCTTACTCTCCACAGGGGGCGCTGGTGAGCTGGACACTGGACGGGTCAGAGGTCACCGAGGGGGTCGTGACCAGCGCGGAGAGCCAGCGGGACGGCCGCTACAGCCGCAGTAGCGTCCTGACCCTCAGCAAAGCACGCTGGGAAGAGGGAGAGGTGTACGTCTGCAGAGTAACACATGATGGAGCTCCTCATGAGGTCTCGTTCCACAAGAGCTCTGAGTGCTGATGTTTCTCTCCTGAAGATGAGCCGTATCTGAGTGTCCTGTGTCAGGCAGGATTCACATGAGTCTAGTGCTGCAGCTGTAGTGATTTACAACTCAATACTGAAAGAGAGCTGGCGTGTCAAAGCACTGTGTGATCTTTCAATCTGCTGTAACATTCAATAAAGCTTCTCAACAAGTTCACTTTGTGTCTGACAACATCATTCAACTAACAGATGAAGATGCAGGTGCTTTTCACAAGCTTGATGTAGCAGGAAATAAAGTCAAATAAAGCTCTTGGGGTTTGAACATGGTCTCTGGAGACAGAGCTGCTCTATTCTGAGAGGATCACAATCACTCCACCCTGACAATGCAAATGGGCTTTTCAGTCTCACTGTTTGATTGGTCACATGATCTGGACTGGAACACACCAGTTTCACTTCTGCTGAAAATGTCAGGATGAAAATAGATAGATGAAAATGTCATGAAAATCAACTGAATTCAGTCTGTTCAGTTTGATTGACAGGGATCATATATTACACCTAAAACATGATGATCATATTAAACACTGACTCATTCTCTTCAGAAACACAAGATTGATGTTGATTTAGATGATCTAGTGTTATTAGTGTTTGTCTGTGATCAGTATTTTGTGTGATTGTGTTGTATGAGCAGCTGCAGCTGAAAGTCATGTTTGTTGGTTGATGAAGAAGAGCTCTTGATCATGTCCTGTTCAGTTCATAGAGCTATAAACACATTCAGAGCAGTGAAGCATGTGCCGCTCATGTAAAACACCCTCTGAATGCAAAAGACAGAAGAGAGATCAGTACCATATGTGACCAGTCACGGAAAGTAGGGACACAAGTCAGTTCTGGGGCATTTTGAGTTATTCACAGAATCTGAAAGTGTAGTCTCCAAGCTTTACAACGATGTTTAACACATGGAAATCTGATAATATGTGACCAGTCACGGAAAGTAGGGACACAAGTCGGTTTTGGGGCATTTTGAGTTATTCACAGATTCTGAAAGTGCAGTCTCCAAGCTTTCCAACGATGTGTGACACATGGAAATCTGATAATATTTGGAGAAGTTGTGGCCATTTGAAGGTAGGCAATCAAGAAAGCTCAAGAGGGAGAAAAACCCCTTTAAAGTTTGTGCAGTTCTCACCTGTTCTCACCTGCTGGGAGTGACAATAGGGCTCATTTACATCTCATTTAGATAAGCCATACCCCCTGTAAAGCTGCATGGACCGCATACTATTAATAATAAAGGTTAATGTGCATTGTAAATGTCAGTAATTTATTTTTTTTTACTTTTATAAAAATGATTTAGAGGCTGAAATATGTGACTTTTTTGTCAAAAACTCTATTTGAACTTGTGCATTGTAGATAACATGTTGCAAGACACTCCTTTAAAATCTGCCCATCATTTTTAATGTTATTATTTTAATGTTTATGTAAAGAAAAAGTACATATTGATGCTAATTTTATTTTTTATTTGCTGGTTTTCCACATAAAACTTGGTGAATTGACTTTTTGAACAGGATTCTGTGATAACCGTGATCATTTTGGTCACTATAATCATGAAATGAAATGTTCTCACCTGAGAAGCCTGTTAAAGAAGAATAGGCAATCCAGGAAATAACTGGACTAACAGAGGCCAGAGATCGCTAACTATGGCTATTCAAAACACTTTTCAAGACAATAAATACACGATTGAGGCGATGAATGCATGTATTGACTGAATTTGTGTCTGAATAGCGCTGGCTCCGTGGGCGTGGCCGCATTAGCGGATAATGAGCTGAATCACGGACTTCTGACATGGCTCTCTTTTCATACAGATTACATAAACACAGAAGGTTTGTTTTCGATTTGACTTACACATTTTAAAACTTGACATTTCAACGTTTTTTCAGACATAAGTATAATTTTTTATGATTAGTATTCACTAAGTTACAGTTCATTTTCTGAGAACTATCAGATTGGACTTCGTTCAGAGGGAGATGAGAGATCACGCATCATGTTAGTTTTCTTTATTTTTCAAAAAGCACAACATTTTGTTTTTACTCTGAGTGTACACAAATAAAAGAAGACATTCTATAGTTTCAATTGATATATATTACTTATGTCTCTATGACAAAAAATGATGGAGTATTTTAAGTCTGTTTTGCTGCAATGTGAAAAAAAACCTGCAAAACGCGCCGGCGCGTTACCCGACTCCAGAGAGGTAATGTCTTATTATGCCGCTTTCATCGTCGCTCAGATCGTCTTCAGAATCAGTGAGCGCTTGTTCATAAGCATCCGGCTTGTCGAAGAAATACTTCAAAACATTTTCGGTGTAACGGCCACGGTTCTTCATTGAATTTTGATATCAGCTAGAGCCGGCCAGAGCGCTGCATAATAAGTAGCCACGCTTCCCAGTATGGAAATACACACAGACATGACACGCCCCTACTGCGTGCTAGAATCTCTGAAAAACAAGCCGATTTCGACCTCAAAATGTACGCTTTTAAATATACCAATACTGCTATCTCAAACACGGAAAGGCTTCTTCATGATCTCAACTAACAGATTCTGCAAAAAAACGAAAATCACCAATTTTGAAAAAAAATGCTTCTTTCTCATTTTGCTCGAGAGTTGTGCTGCCGACTTGTGTCCCTGGATTCCGTGACGGGTCACATATTTGGAGAAGTTGTGGCCATTTGAAGGTAGGCACTCAAAAAAGCTCTAAAGGCAGAAAAACCCCTTTAAAATGTCTGCAGTTCTCACCTGTTCTCACCTGCTGGGAGTGACAATAGGGCTCATTTACATCTCATTTAGATAAGCCATACCTGCTGTAAAAGCTCCCCCCTGTAAAGCTGCATGGACCGCATACTATTAATAATAAAGGATAATGTGCATTGTAAATGTCAGTAATTTATCTTTTTTGACTTTTAAAAAAATGATTTAGAGGCTGAAAATGATTTAGAGATAACATGTTGCAAGACACTCCTTTAAAATCTGGCCATCATTTTTAATGTTATTATTTTAATGTTTATGTAAAGAAAAAGTACATATTGATGCTAATTTTATTTGTTATTTGCTGGTTTTCTACATAAAACTTGGTGAATTGATTTCATTGTGTAGCATTAGGACTTTTTGAAACGGATTCTGTGATAACCGTGATCATTTTGGTCACTATAATCATAAAATGAAATTTTCTCACCTGAGAAGACAAAAGAATCACATAATAATGACCTGAAATGACTTGCATAATAATGAGGCCTTTCAGTCAGGTAGGCTGTGAAAAAACCCTCTGTGATGGTGTATATCAAACATACAGAAAAAACAGCAATACTGTGAAATATTATTACAATTTCAAATAATGGTATTATATACTTTAAAATAAAGCCTAATGTATTTCTGTGATGCAAAGTGTCTGAACAGTTATGTTACCTCTGTGACATTTCATATAGGCTTTTAGCTTAAAAGCATGCACATTTGGAGAAATATTGATGGATTCTCATATGTTTATGTCAATTTTCTATACAGAGGAGTAATATTTATTCAATATTTATTGTCATCACTATGAGTGCTGGATTCTGTGTTTTCAATTCATACTTGCAGCCGGAGGGCGCTCTGTGCACATTTAGTCCACAAATTCATCCAAAGAAGAACAGGAACCAGGAACTAACGGCATGTCTTCTAGAGCTCGCTAACCATGGCTTTAACATAGAGATCAACACTTTTCAAGACAATAAATACATGAATGAGACGATGTATGCATGTATTGCCTCAGAATTTGCATCTGAATAGCGCTCCCTCTGTGGGCATGGCCGCATTAGCGGGTAATGAGCTGAATCACAGACTTCTGACATGGCTCTGTTTTCATACAGATTACATAAACACAGAATGTTTGTTTTCTATTTGACTTACACGATTTAAAACCTGACATTTCAACGTGTCTTTAGACATAAGTGTATTATTTTTGTGATTAGTATTCACTAAGTTACAGTTCATTTTCTGAGAACTATCAGATTGGACTTCGTTCAGAGGGAGACGAGAGATCACGCATCATGTTAGTTTTCTTTATTTTACAAAAAGCACAACTTTTTGTTTTTACTCTGAGTGTACACAAATAAAAGAAGACATTCTATAGTCAATTAATATATTACTTATGTCTCTATGACAAAAATGACAGAGTATTTTAAGTCTGTTTTGCTGCAATGTGCACAATAAGTAGCCACGCTTCCCTTGGAGGGCGGGGACAATAACAAAAGAAACAAAAGCCGGCTATCCAGTATGGAAATACAAACAGACAATGACACGCCCCTACTGCGTGCTAGAATCTCCAAAAAACAAGCCGATTTCAACCTCAAAATGTACGCTTTTAAATATACCAAAACTGCTATCTCAAACATGGAGAGGCTTCTTCGTGATCTCAACTAATAGATTCTGCAAAAAAACGAAAATCACCAATTTTGAAAAATCACCAATTTTGAAAAATCACCAAATCCCCAATTTTGAAAAAAAAAAAAAAAAAAAAAAAAATGCTTCTTTCTCATTTTGCTCGATAGTTGTGCTGCCGACTTGTGTCCCTGGTTTCCGTGACGGGGTCACATATACATTCAGAGTCCAATAGTTTTACTGACAGGGTTAAAAGAAAGGCTTTACATCACCAAATCACAGTAACAGTAAATATACAGAGTCAGACACACACATTTACACATCATTCTCTACAGGACACAACTGAATGATTCCTGCTGTATCAGTATCAATGATCTTGCCGCTCAACATCAACATGCATCAGTGTGATCAGTGAATTTTCCTTTAAAGTGCTGCTTTTAACCAGTGAATTTTAGCATCTCATTTACTCACATGTGTCTTTCTCTGCAAGGATGAGTAGACCTTCTGATGTGTGTGAGCTAATCTTACCTCACAGTTTATGATTTGATGAAGGAGGAGGCCATCAAGTAAAAAAGGTTGAGAAACATCTCGGGTTACTGATGTAACCCTTGTTCCCTGAGTAAGGGAACAAGATGCTACGTCAATGACGTGATGGGAACACTCTGTATGATGTGTTCGTGAAGCACCTCTGTATCCAACCAATGAGGAAACGAGACATCAGAGGCGGGTGACGTCACGGACCAGGAAACTATAAAGCATACCCAGAACACTAGAGAACGCTAGCTTCTGGAATATGTCTGAAGCAAGACGCTCACAGGTATGCAGGGGGGTACGGCAACGTGACATAGCGTCTCGTTCCCTTACTCAGGGAACAAGGGTTACATCAGTAACCCGCAACGTTCCCTTTCGTGGGAACTATCGACGCTACGTCAATGACGTGATGGGAACGCTATCCCAACTACGCCGTATCACCAAGTACCTGTCTGTTATCTTGTAGACAGAACTGAGGACCCCGGAGAGGAGCCTACGTCCAGGTTGTAAAACCTAATAAATGTGTGCTGGGATGTCCATCCAGCAGAACCACATATGTCATTAATGGATACTCCTGACATTAAGGCCTTTGAGGCCGCCATACCCCTAGTAGAGTGGACACGGACAGCTAAAGGAGATGGCTGTCCGGCCGCCTCATAAGCAAGTGAGATAGCCTCGACCACCCACTTGCTCATTCTCTGCTTAGATGCTGGGCCTCCTTTCTTATGAGACCCGTAACACACAAACAATTGATCCGTTTTGCCCCCACAAGGCAGCTCTGTGGACATATGCATCTAAAGCCCTCACTGGGCAGAGCAGATTGAGTTTCTCCTGATCCGAAGTTGTAAATGGAGAAAGATAGAAGGCATGAAGTACGATGGGACCAGGGACGTTGGTGGGGACCTTAGGCATATAGCCTGGTCTAGTGTGCAGGAATGCTTTGACCATTCCAGGTGCGAATTCCAAACACAAAGAAGCAGCTGAAAGTGCTTGAAGATCTCCTATTCTTTTAAGAGATGAAATAACCAGTAGAAATATGGTCTTTAAGGATGAGGAATTTCTCTGAAACTTCCTCTAGTGGTTCGAAGGGAGCCTCAGCTAACCCTTCTAATACCACGGCCAAGTCCCCAGGCCGGAGTCCTTGTACGTACTGAAGGCCTAAGCCTCAGAGTTCCACGGAGGAAGCGTATAAAAAGGGGGTCTCGACCTACCGAGGAATCCCCCAGAGGAGCATGGCTAAAATGGCCACATACACTTCTTCGTGGAGGGAGCTCTGGAGTGGAGTATGGTCTCCACAACCTCAGTTGGGAGAGCAGCATCTATGAGCCTGGCCCCCTCAGAGGCCAGGCCCACAGTCTCCGTAGTTCTGGGCGTGGATGAATTATCATGCCGCCCGCTTGAGACAGGAGGTCCTGCCTGAGAGGAAGCTCCATCAGGGAGCCATCTAGAAGTGACACTAGGTCTGAGAACCATATTTTGGTTGGCCAGTACAGGGCTATCAATATTAGACTGACCCCTTCCTGCCATACTTTCTCTAGAACTCCCGGGAGCAGAGCGAATGGGGAAATGCATACAGACGCAGCCTCGGCCATGTCTGTACCATGGCCTCCAGACCCAATGGTGCTGAATGAGATAGGGAGAACCACAGTGGACACTGGGTTGATTCCCCTGAACCAAATAGGTCGATTTCCAAAGTGAGCTCCACACCTCGGTGGGGAGATTCCATTCCCCGGGCCTCGGCCCCTGCCTCGACATTTTAATGCCCTCAGGTCCGGAAGGAAGTATTTTACTCCAAGAAATACTGCCATCATTTCCAGCCGATTTATGTGCCAGGAACTCTGATGGTCCTCCCAGAGACCCTCAGCTGAGCGACCACTCATGATCGCCCCCCAGCCCGTGAGGGAAGCATCCGTCGTAAGCATTACGCGACGACGAGAAGTCCCCAACACGGGTCCTGGGACAGGAACCAAGGCTTTTTCCACATGACCAGAGCACGAAGGCATTGCCGCGTGACTTTGATCATGCGAAAAGGATTTCCCCTTGGAGAAAACCCCTTGGTCCTGAGCCACCACTGTAAGGGTCCAAGTTATCACGTTGGACGCAGCTGCCATAAGACCCAACAGTCTCTGAAACTGTTTTACAGTAAGTGACTGGCCTAACTTCACCCCTTTCACAGCCCCGAGAATGGAACTCACACGAGCAGGGAATAAATATGCCTGTATCGTGGTGGAGTCCCAAACTACCCCTAAGTAGTTGGTAATTTGACTCGGAACCAGCACATTTTCTTGAGCCTCAGCCCAAGCTTCTTCATGTGCGACAGAACAACATCTCAATGTTGAACTGCCAACTGTTCCGTTTGAACCGGGTGTGCCTCATACGTCCTGAAAAGTGAAGCTGCGGGCTCTTTGATCGCCCCCTGGAGGCTGGATACAGTACAGGTCATAAACCCCGCCCGTTCAATGCAGATGAATGAGACTTAAGTTAAAACATAAAAATAAATTATGCTTCAAATAAAATTTTCCGAAAGATTTTTGGTCATTTAAGGTAGTTGTTATCACGCTGACTTATATTCAATTTTTCGTTTTTGTGATAAGTTTGATTTTAGCTAGCAATTTGGTGCTATAGAAACGGGCCGTGTCGTCGTGACTCACAGTTGATTGACAGCTTCTCTGAGGACTGTCGGAGCTTCGAGGGGAGATTGAAGATAAATAAATAACTATTAATTTTCAATTCCTGTGTTATTTCACACCGACAAAATGAGCTGTTCAGCAGTAAACAGTACTAACTGACCTACAGGATCTGACGGATATCTGAGCTTTTCTCTGTAGCGTTAAATGTGGACTTCATATGCTAATTAATAAACGTTATTAGTTAAGACAACACGCCTAACGTTAGCCATGACGGAAAAAAAGCAGGTGATCGTTATCTGGCAGTTATAATTATTTTTATGGGTATAAAATAATAATTAGCAGGACAAAACTAATGATAGCCTACTCTAATTACAACAATCGATCTCCCGTAACGTTAGTTTAACTTGATTTAAAATGGCAGGACTGTTTCTGATGATTTAGAGTTGTTTCTAGCGGCATATTATATTGAGTTTATTTACTGAATTTGCTGTTTCAAAAATATTATTGCTCTAGAAAAAGAATAGCCTATTATTTTATAGGTAGAATTTTAAATTACGTATAATTTATATAGCCTATTTAAAATACATCAAAGATGACGCAGCCGTCTGGGCGGAAGTTTGATACCGAGACTCCGCCTCCGGGCTCCACTGACGAGTCTTTCTGCGCATGCCCAGGTTCCAAACTTTTTTTCTTTTTTTTGATGTTTTTGCGTAACGTGTCAGCGTCCATAGGCGTCCGTTTTGGCTTCAGTTCAATACAATGGAAGGAAGCGGCGTCGCGTCGTCCATCTTTTTTTACAGTCTATGGTTTGAACTAGTATCAACCAGTCGTCGATATAGTTCAGTACGCGGATGCCCTGGAGTCTCGACGGAGCCAGAGCTGCATCCACGCACTTCGTGAACATGCGGGGTGATAGAGATAGGCCGAAGGGAAGAACCCTGTACAGGTAAGCTTTGCTCCGAAAGCAAACCTGAGGAACTTCCTGTGTTGAGGATGGATGGATACATGAAAGTAAGCATCTTTCAGGTCTATCACAACAAACCAGTCCTCGAACCTGATCTGTGGGATAACCCTCCATCCTTCTTTGGAACAAAGAAGCATTGGTTGTAAAACCCTGACAGCTTGCTGTGAGGAGAACCCCTTCTATAGCTCCTTTTTGCAAGAGCGTCATAACCTCCTGTTCCATTACCAGAGACTGCTCGGGGGCCACCACTGTGGGCGAGACCCAAATTTGTAACCCTTTTCTATTGTGAGCAGCACCCATTTTGAAATATTTGAGTGAAGTTTCCATTCTACTAAGGGAACCAGTCTCTCGAGACTGGCCTCTGGTGTTTTTTGAGCACTTGACTCGGTGCCCTGAAGCGGCGAACCGGCAAGGAACAGCCGAATCAAGTGATGACGGAGGGTCGGTGGAGACCACTGCGCCCTGAAGTACACTGGGTGGCATATTTAGCAGAACGGCCCCCCTGAGGGCGCCAAAGAGGGATGGGTACCAAGTATTTTAATACCCAACCCTCTCTGGAGGGGGCTGCCCTCCAATGTCCCGAGCCACTGGCATCAGGACCTCTTCGAAGCCTTCTTGGTGATAATTACAGTCCGTGTTACCCCACAAAGACTTCAGCTGTGTCACCTGTCCCTGTCCCCAAGCTTTCTGCGGGGGACCAAGGGTGGCGACACTTTCTTTGGATGAACGGTCAGACCAGTGCCCTGAAACGGCGAACCGGCAGGGAACATCTGAACTGACCGCTCTACAATCCTCCTCTTTCTTGGAGGAACACTGTAAACCATTGCGCCCTGAAGGACACGAGGTGGCAGGGTTGGCAGAATGGTCTCCTTTATTTTCTTTTAAATTCCTCAGAATTTAATGTATTCAATATTTCATTTAATCCCCAAATTAAATGCAGCCAGTTCTTATATAAATATATATTTTTTGAACAGACTGAATATATTTAGAATACAAAAAAGAATTATAGCTCTTAATAATTCGCAAGGTATTTTAGGGAAGAGAGAAAGGGAACTCCCGTCTACTCAGATCCCTTAATATATAAATATATACACATACACACACACACGCATAATTACGGACACATGATATATGCGCAGCCTCGGCAAATGCAAGACCCGAGCTGTATATTCATTCTTGCAGACTTAATCTACGCGCTGCCTTGGCAATGCGAGATCCGAGCCATATATTCTTTATTGAAAACTCAATCTACGTGCTGCCTCGGCAAGCGCGAGATCTGAGCTATAGACCTTTTTCACAAAAACTGGAAATACGTCATGGACGTGTAAATGTTTTGCCGCTTTGCGCTTACTCGGCAAAATGTATACCGGCAGAGTGTTTTCTCTGAGCCTTTTAAACCTGCCAAAGGTCACCTTTGCTGATGTGGTGAAAATAGTGGACGCAAATTCCTCCACCAAGACCAATAAACTGGACAAAGGCTACAAATTCTTTCATGAAGAATTTATCCACGATTACCAAGGTAAATAAAGCCAATCGCTATAATGCTAGCTAGCGTTAGCATTTAACGAACTACCGCAAATACCATGTTACGCAGGACATTAGTGTTCATTATGTCTGAAAATGAATTGTATCACAGCGACATACATCTGTAGTTTCCATTTTTCTATAATGATAATGCTATAATATAGTATAGCTGTTTGTTTCACAATTAGATACATACAGTAAACGGTGCAGTTTTGTAAAACACAGACTATTTTGTTTTCCTTTTGGCATTCATAGTATCAAATGTACTCGAGGAACAGGTTCTAGTGAGAGGTAGATGCTTTAGGTCAATGAGGAAGAACGAGGAGCCTCACAAACTGGAGGTTTGACAGTAAACAGAATGCTAGTTGGCAGAAGTTCTAAAGTTGCTGCTTTGGCTTGGTGTTTAATATTCTTCTTGCTGCGGTTGCAGCCCTTTCATTTTTTCAGTAAGTTCAGAGTAAGCAATCATGTTATAAACAGATGTAATGATATAATATAAGTATTGTAATCTAACGTATTTGTTATTTCTTATGATTGTGTAGATCTCACTGGGAGCAGAAAGGGCAAACTTAACGGCCTTTAGATGTAGTTGTGTGGCTGGAAAAGGGTTTTGCAACCATGTAGTTGTCAGGGATCTGTGAGGGAGGACACAAACGCAGGATGAGTTTTACAGGTTTATTGACAAGACTTGGAAAAGAGAGGGTGAGGAGGTGAACACAGTCCATACGGTAGGAAGGGGGTGAGGCACAAAGACAAGCACACTGAGGGAACAGCCACTGAGAACAGCCCAGGTAGTAAGCAGGCCGGTGAACATTGGCAGGTGCGCAGTATGAGGCCCAAAGATGTAGCGGGAGCCAGACAGGATCAAACAGCATAAGTAGTTAGAACCATCAGATACGATCAGGCACTGAACCAGTCTTGCGGCTTGGCGGGGAGAAATAGCAGCCACAGGGATCCTCAGTCTGTAGGACAGGACAGGGGGAGACCAGAGACACTACCAGGACTAGACAAGACAGGTGGTTAGATGGTCTGGAACAAGGAAGACAACAATGGCAAAATGGATACGAGAATCTCCTACACAAAACGCTATGAGCTTAGGTGAACAAAAGACTAGAATACAGGCACGAATCTTAACGAACTGGCAAAGACATGAGGGAAAGAGTGGACAATATAAAGGATGCAAAGAACACGAGGAACAGGTGACAACACTTAGACTAACGAGGACTCAACAAGAAAGGGAGCAGGGAAAATAGGGAACAGGTGAGAACACTAATAACAAACAAGGACTGAACAATGACTAGACCAGAGGGTGTGGTGACAACAAACAAGGAGGAGGGAACAGAGGAGCACATGGCAAACACAAACACAGACAAAGCCATGTGCTCAGACACAACATAAACAAGGACACATTAAACAAAGACAAAACAGACAAGGCTGTCAGAGCAGAACCCTGACAGTAGTTGCACTCTTGTACCAGACTGCACATTTTTCACAGCTCTGCCTGCCTCTTGTTCCACCTCCTCTGGCCTGCACTAGTGAGTTACAGAGATGACCAAGAACACAGGTGGGTTTGTGATAAAATTAAGCTACCTTGTTTCTTTTTCTATTTGTGTATCATTGTGTCTGTTGTTATAGCCTAACTTAACTGTGTTTTACCTTTTAAGGGGATCCATCCTGAAGCTGCCAATGAGCTTGTTGTGCGAAAGCCAAAAACAGTGGGCAAGAGTGGTCTGAGGTCTACACTGTACAGAGCATATACAGGTGCCAATTCTCCCTGTATGGTTTTTATGGTTAGTAGTATTCATTTTTTGTTTGACCAATAATTGATTGTTATTATTTATCTATTTCTAAAGGACCACTTCCAGATCCTGACATTATGGCATCAGGAGCCAAACTGCGCCAGCTGCACCCCCAGTGTCTCATGGCTCTTGTTTAAGATGACTCAGAGGAGCTGGAGCTGACACCATCGAAATTTGGGCCTGTGCCACATGGATCACCAATGTCCTATCATTGTCCACCTGAAAAAAACACTGGCTTCATATTGCACCACATGGCTCCAGAATTCCCAACTCTTCCTTTGATGCAGCATAGTTTGTCTAGCCTGCATTTTGCGCCAACAATACATCAGCTAATGCATCTCCAATCTTTGCAAGTGTCAGCGGAAATGTCTTCTGAGTGTGAGAAGGGAACAAGAGAGCAGTCCAAATGTCCTGCATGGGCACAGCTTCGACGTTCAAGGCTGACGGCCAGTCGTTTTCGGGTGCATGTTGCTACAAGAAGGGAAGTGTGGAGCAGGAGTCAGCAGCCAGGGCATTAGCTGCTCAAATGATCAGAGGCTCAGCGAGACAAACGACAGCAATGAAGCGTGGTTTGCTGATGGAGTCTGAGGTGCTGGCAAACTATGCTGAACGTATGCATGTGAATGTGCTGCCTGTAGGATTCATCATTCATCCTAACTCACCACGTCTTGGAGCCAGCCCAGACGGGAGGGTGTATGATCCCTCATAATCACCCCCATTCGGTCTTGTTGAGGTAAAATGCAGCACAAAGAATGATGTGTCTCAGGTTGCTCACCTCAAGATGCAGGATGGTAATGCCACTTTGAGGCATTCTCACACCTATTACTGGCAGGTTCAGGGCCAATTGGCAGTGTCTGGACTGGAATGGTGCGACTTTGACACTGACACACTGACAACATTAACTGTAGAGAGAGTATGGCGCAATAATCACTTTATTACAGAAATGAAGGAGAATTGAATGAATTTGTTTTATTACAACACCTACATGGATGTGTACATTGAATCAAATTAAATAATTTGTATGTTTATGTATTTTTATGTTAACTTTTTTAAAAAGGCCATTGTCTGTAGCACTTAAGGTAGCAGATAAGTTATTTAAATCATATGGATTCAGTTACCTTTTTCTAGTGTTTTTTTTTTTTTGTATTTGTACTTTTTAAAAACCTGTTCCAGTTGTATTTGTTCAACTCAAATTGTAAATAAGTTATGAAAAAATACTTTCAAAAAGCTTCAAAAGTAGCTACTCTATGAAATAAAAGGATTCACCATTTTGATCAAAGTTGTTTTAATTACTGATCAAGTTTTACTTTTCAATAACTATTGACAAAGTGTAAATATGAAGTACACAATGCAGGGAACCTATTAACTATTTATATATTTACATGACATTACAACATCATTTGATTAATTTATTACTCAAGACAAAAAGGTCCCTGATAATTGGACAGGACACAACAGTTGAGCCACATCTGATTCACGCTTCCAATCAGTGTAAGTGGTACAGGGGAGTCCCAGATATGGAAGGATTTCACTCTGGCTATCGCCCTCTCCACTATAATCCTGAGGCGGGCAATGGCTTGGGTTTGTGCTGTTTCTTCCTTGCTGAATTGTGCTGAATGCTTAAAAGGTGGAATAATCAGCTTTGCTCCAACTTCAGCGAGGAGGTCTTCAATAAGGAAGCCCTTATCTGCCATAACATCGTCCCCTGGCTCCAGTATGGGAAGGATTCCACAAATTTTGGTGATCTCCTTGTCTGAAATGCAGCCAGTGTAAAGAGGTGAGATGAATGTAATCAAACCACAGGGGAGCTACTTCGATGAGGCCTTTCAGTGTTGTTCTGTTCTTGTAGTTGGAAAAGGTTTCTGACTGCAAGGTCAAGGATGAGGCGTTCTCCAGAGCAATTTCTGTGCAATCCAGAATGACTCTGACATTAGGACAGTATTTCTGGAATTTCGGTGGCATAATTAATTTGATCTTTTCCCTTTTGATCCAGATTTTAACTGAGGACAGCACAATAAAAAGATAATTACCCCAGGTGATGGTAACCCTGCTGACAGTGGCAATGCTCACATTAAACATGTCGGCAATTAGCTGCTCTTTCATGCCCACAGCAACCCGGAAAGAGTACATCAAACACTCATCAATTAATGGCATGATGCGAGGTGGGCTGGGTTCAGGACAGGCTTCATCCCCGATCCTCTTTGCCTTGGTCCAGTACACCAGTCGAGAGGCAGATGGTGCGATAGACTCCCAAAAGATTCTAAATAAACCCTCAGATGGAAATTTAGTCTGACTAAATTTAGTACTAGTCTGATTTGGTCATCTGATGCACAATATCTGCTGAAGAGGGTGGGAGATGGCAGGTCTAATCTCTTCAGTCTGGCTTCCAAATCTTCAATGTAACCCAGGGCCTCATCCAGTGCTCCTGTAAAAACAAATCAATTATATTAGTTAATAATACTATAAATTGGTAATAATACTATTAAAAAATATGCACTAATAATAACATTTTGTATTAATTGAAAAACTTAAATATAGCTTGCTTCACATTTACAGACCTCTATGTGGTACATAAACAAAGGATACATTAGATTTTGTTTCTCTTTATATTAATAAAGAGTCTCCTTAATTCCCTTTTGAGTGGTGTTGTAACAATTAAAACTGTGTTTCTAACACTAAACACTGACACTTTTGTTTCTTACACTGACCACCATAACCAGATAACAGGAATAATACATTTTTAAATGTGTATTATCCCCCAACTAAAATTTTCTCAGACACCATGAATACTACTAAAGGATGCTGATATATCACATTTTAAACCACTTAAAACATACTTTCAATGATGTGTACATTTTATATTTATAACACAACTGTAATGTTTAGACGTTATTTAAACCTTACCTGTGGATGGGTGTGTCACATAATCGTGATCCATTTTAATAGCCTTAGAAGCTGCACTGTTGTCATCCGCCTGGGAGGGGACCAGCTGACGTTTGTTCACCCTTTCAAATACAGACTCCCTTTTGAGTGGTGCTGTAAAATTGTTCCAAGGGAACAGGCTTAGGACAACACCACTTTTAAGACGACTGATGGTTGTTCCACCGAAGTAATCCTCCTTGGCAAAGTGTCTGCTATAGACGTATTGTAAGTGTTGCCTTTCCTCACAGAGAAATTCGGCCCTTCTTCTCTTCTTACAGCATGAATCCACAAATTTCTTGTTGCTTGGTCAGATGGAAATGAGTGAAAAGAGAGGTAGGCTATGGTTGTTTTTGGTTACAACACGAACAACCCGGGACACAACAAAAACTGTTTTTTGACTCTGCCATTTTTGCATTTCCCGCTATCTACTTCTACGGTAACAGAAAGTGTCTTTGCACGTTCTCAACTAACTTCCGGTTAAAAATGCGGAAGTGTGAAAAAGGTCTATATTTTTTAATGAAAACTCAATCCACGCGCTGCCTCGGCAAGCGCGAGATCCGAGCTTTGCGTTAGACTTTTATTCCCTCGAGAATAAAGCCAACAGGAGTGGAGCTACAAAACTCCCGCTAGTGCATACTTTTCTTCGGGACATTTTTATGAATGAACACTGTCACTGTCAGTTGTGAGCTGCTTGCTCCACTCCCAGCAAACAACACATAAATCGCGTGTCCCAACTCGCTTTGTAGTGTAGCACAGGGGAAATGCGATTCAAACTGCTGTTCACTATTGATTTGTTATAAACGTGTGATTTTGAAACACGATATGTGTGTGACTGTGAGGTGGCGATCCTCAGATCAATATCACAATATCCACCTCCTCAAAGCTGGACATGTGAATATCAGTGCCTCAACCCGGGGGAAGAAACCGCAGAGCGTGCTTCCACCTGGGAGACGGCACTGAACCTGGCAGGTGAAGGCAGAGAAAGGCCCGTCTCTAACTCCTCTGTCAGATCCATTTGTTAACCCCACGAACGGAGCCTCCGCCCTGCCTCAGCAGAAGCGGGACCCGATCCGCGGGGAACACTGGGAGTAAAGTTGCGTCCCAAATGACGCACTATACACTATGCACTTATACACTATGTACTTGTGCACTATGCACTCATCCATGTAGTGCGTGAATTGTATAAGGTTATTTTGTCATTTAATAACGGAGTCCGATCCTCCCTACCCCTCCACTACGTAATTAAAGCTGCGACAGTTGAGTGCACGAAGTGTCCAACATTCTACACTTCGTTTTTTCCGTTAATTTAGTGCATCATCCGGGTATTTAAAGTGCACTTTTTCTTTTTGGAATTTTCAGTGTGAACACACTCGCACTATTTATACTTAAAAACGTCATAGAATAGTGCACAAGTACGCGAATTGGGACACACCTTAAGTTTTTACAGTGCACACAGACGGCTCCCTCGAAAGCTGCCTGGGCATACTCGACTCCCATTTCACTGCTGTTTCTCGCCATAATATGTGTCTTTTTTATATATAAATATATGGATTGGTGTGAGATACTCTTGTCCTCAGATGAAGAGATCGTGATTGTTTATATGTGATAAGACAAACAACACCAAATAAGACACACAAGATACAGAGAGCGCTTGCTGAAGACAACAGAAGCTAGCGTTCTTTGTTCTGGGTATGCTTTATAGTTTCCTGGTCCGTGACGTCACCCGCCTCTGACGTCTCGTTTCCTCATTGGTTGGATACAGAGGTGCTTCGCAAACACATCATACAGAGGGTTCCCATCACGTCATTGACGTAGCGTCGATAGTTCCCACGAAAGGGAACACTACACTAGTGTCATCACATCGACGCAACGTCAAAGTGACTGACAGATAGAGAACTCAGTTATGTAACAGACACGCCATCTAGTGATGAAGCATGGAAGTGCAATTAAAGTGACGGACTTTCCTGCAGTTAGATTACATTGTAGTGGCAAGTTTTGCAGGACCAAACACCACTAACATTTATATAATATAAAGATTGTGTTACATGCTTAGTACATCAAAATAAATAAATAATGTTTCTGAAAGGTTTGATTCACCATTGTGTTGTTTGTGATCCTCCATCAGCAGCTGCAGTATCTCTCAGCTGTATCAGTGCATCACTGTGACGTCTGACTGACCGAGGTTTTTGTACCACTCTTTATCACTGTGTGAACACCCATTGACTGTTTGGATAGTGTAAACTCTGACAGTAATAATCTCCTATATCTTCAGTCTGGACTCCACTGATGGTCAGAGTGAAATCACTGCCAGATCCACTGCCACTGAATCTAGATGGAGTTCCTGACTGGAGTCTGTTTATATAGTAAATCAGGAGTTTAGGAGCTTCTCCAGGTTTCTGTAAGTACCAGGCTAAACGATCACCACCATACACTGCACTGCTGGTTTTACAGTTTATTCTGACTTCTTGTCCTGGTTGAACTGTTATTGATGGACTCTGAGTTACAGTGATCTGTCCTCTACACTCTGAGAGAGAAAAAAAGAAAAGAAAATTAAACAAATTTCACATTTTAAAATAAATTATAAATCATTATGAATATTTTACCACAAACCTTGAGCAAACAGTGTGAGAGTCCAGATGAAGAAGGTGATTGTGTTCATTGTTGTTCTTTTGTCTTGTGTGATGATGAAGATTGTGTTCTGTTCTGCTCTCAGTCATGAAGTGTTAAACTCACAGCACTATAAACACTCTCAGAGCACTGAAGCATGTGTCACAATGCAAACAAGTGGGCAGGATCTACAACAGACACACTAATATACACTAGACTTACAGAATGATAATTTACATTCTCACTAATGTTATTTTTAGTTAGTTCAGTAGTTAGTAAAGTAATGCATTACTTTTAAATTTACAACAACATTTATTTTATTTTATTTTTTTCCAAATAAGTTACTCAAGTTACTTGTTTTCCCATTTACAGACTGACAGCTCTCCTGTCGTCATGTTGAGAGAAATAAAGTGCTGAGGTGTTGTGTATGAACGATGGTTATTTTATAGACTAAATGTGAACATGCATTTACTCATCTCACTTACACAAAATCAGAGTCAGTGTTCCTCAAAATGAATAAAAACTGTGAAATGCAATCTTGAAATGTATTTAATTTTAAATTTTATTGCGGAAGTAAGAGTGTTGAACTTTCTTCTCCTGCATCCTATTCTTCTGCAATCCAGAATGGCAGCACAGCCTAAAGGTTTGTTTGAGCAGCGCCCTCTACTGCACAGCTGTGAATTTTCATTTCCTTCAGCCTGAGGCTTATTAATTTCACATTTGATGTGAAATGAATTTTTTTTGTTGTTGTTTTAAAAAAAAACAAGCTAGCCCAGCCTAGGAGAGAAAAAGTTACATAAAAGTAATGTAATGCATTACTTTCAACAATTAGTTACTTTTTTAGGGAGTAACACAATATTGACGAGCAGGGCGGGGCAAGAGTCGTGAACGGTGCCAGGCCGGTGGAGTGATTGCTAAGAAGCGTCACCTGCGCACTGCACCGATCTCATATCTCTCACGGAGGAGCTCCGGAAGTATAAATGGAGGAGCGATGACAGTGAAGGATGAGAGAGGACCAGGCCTGGGGCCCGTTTCAGAAAGGAGGTTAAGTGGAAACTCTGAGTATGTTAACCCTGAAATGAGGGAAACTCTGGGTTTTCCGTTTCAGAATGGGAGGTATGTCAAACCTGAGAAAGCAGGTTAAGTCAAGCCCGTTTCTGAAAGAGAGGTAACTTCTACTCAGAGTCAGTTACCATAGTAACTTACTCTGTGAACATAACCTGGTCGGGAGCAGGTTTTCTTCGGTAAACCCAGAGTTTCCTTCGGTCTCCTCCCCTTTTTTAAAGTGCAAGTGATGTTTAAATAGTTCACACATTCATTCACGCTGCAAAAATGTTTTTCGTACTGAGTATTTTTTGTCCTATTTCAAGTACAAATATCATTTTACTTAATAAAAATAATCTTAATGCAAAACAGAAAACAAGATTATTCGGAGTGTCTATTACTAAGTGCAAATTAACCCCCCAATGTCAGACCAGGTTAAAATTGTTGTACTCTCTTGTGGCTGCAGTGGTGTAGGCAGTAGTGTGATGGGTGCGGAGAACTAACTTGTGACAGCGATTGACGGGGTTCGAATCCACCTTTTGCAGAGCTTGCTATTCTCCCTTTTCCCATCACATAAGAAAGGCATTTATTTTCAATAAAAATGAAGAAAATGTTCTAAAAGTGGAAGTAAATTGCCTAACGAGTGTTTAATAATGATAAATCATTTACACTCTTATTATTGCATCCAGTTAATTTTTTTTTTTTTTCTTTTTTTGCATGTGGGATACCATGAAAATGAATATTAGTTCAATAATTTATGACAATAACACTCTACCAGTTTTCACCTTTGATATTATGATAAGAATTAACTTACATCAATCAGAAGTATCCGGACTTCCTTTTGTCATGTGCTGTTGCCATGGTGAATCGTAATATCGGAGCTCCATTGATGATGGCTTTTCATAGTCGTGGTGCACGCGCTTAACTCAGAGTCAACCTACTGAACTAACTGAATTCAGCTGTTCTTAAACAGAAAACTCAGAGTTTCCCATCTCAAAGTAAGTCAACTCAGAGTTCAAATTTTAACTCAGAGTTGGTTGAACCTCCTTATTGAAACGGGCC